>NC_139948.1:907500-982500 GCF_963454915.1 Gymnoscopelus microlampas
TCACAATCTTTCGTCCAAAGGTGGCGCTATAGCACTCAATTGAAAATGCCAACTTTGAACAGGTACAACTCATGCCCTGTTTGACCTACAGCCATGAAACTTGGATACACATATGCGTCTCCTCATGCCGAACAACTTTCACACTCTGACTTTTGACCTCTGACCTTTAGATCTCCCACCATTTTGAATTATATGAAAAACAGTCATTGGCTCCTAACTTCTGCATTTTTTCACTTATGGAAATTCCGCCGCCTAGAAGTTGTCGGCAGAGGTCCAAAGTTCAAGTGTTAAACGTTTCGTGCAGATTGCTCCAAAATCCTAGGATTCCATAGATTTTAACTATTGCAGTTTTATGAAAATTATTCATCTGCGCCTAAAACATACATGCAGACTCACATTTCTTTGAAACTTTGCAGAAATGTACAGGGTCATTCCAAATATCACTGAAACCAATCTTACTCCAATTGGCCAAAGGGGGGCGCTATAGCAATTTTTTGAAAATGCAGAGTTTAAACAGGCATAAGTCATGCCTCGTTTGCCCGAAAGTCGTGAAACTTGCTTACACATGTGCCTTGACTCATGAGGAACACACGTATCGATTTGACCATAAAGCTCCGCCCTTAGATTTTCCGCAATTTTGAGCAGTTTGAAAAATACTTGTTTTTGCCAGCTCTGGCTTAACCGTGCATACGCTTTTTACGAAACTCGGCCATATGGTAGATGCTCATGAAAAACTACCAAGAAATAATTCTCACACTCATTCGTCAAAGGGTGGCGCTATAGCACTCAATTGAAAGTGCCAACTTTGAACAGGTACAACTCATGCCCTGTTTGACCTACAACCATGAAACTTCGATACACACATGCGTCTCTTCATGCCCGACAACTTTTGTGGTCTGACTTTTGACCTCTGACCTTTAGATCGCCCACCATTTTGAATTATATGGAAAACAGCCATTGGCTCCTAACTTCTGCATTTTTTCACTTATGGAAAATCCGCTCCCATCATTATGTCGGCAGAGGTCCAAAGTTCAAGTGTTAAACGTTTCGTGCAGATTGCTCCAAAATCCCAGGATTCCATAGATTTTAACTATTGCAGTTTTATGAAAATTATTCATCTGCCCCTAACACATACATGCAAGACTCACATTTCTTTGAAACGTTGCAGTAATGTAGAGAGTCATTCCAAATATCACTGAAACCAATCTCACTCCAATTGGCCAAAGGGGGGCGCTATAGCAATTTTTTGAAAATGCAAACTTTAAACAGGCAAAGGTCATGCCTCGTTTGGCCGAAAGTCGTGAAACTTGCTTACACTTGTGCCTTGACTCATGAGGAACACATCTATCGCTTTGACCAGTAAGCTCCGCCCTTAGATTGTCCGCAATTTTGAGCAGTTTGAAAAGCACTTAAACCCAGGATTTTTCAGCTATTTGCGTGAAACTGTATCATCTGTGTGATCTCCTTTTTCACAGTTTCTTGTCTGTTGGTCCAATGGCGTCTCCCTTAAATGAGTGCCTCACAATCTCAAGGTCGTCAGTTCAAGCCTCACTTGTAGACTTCATTTAAGTGGAATTGCAAACAACATGACTGTATCAATGAATACATGTGCAAATGGTAAAGATAACCTGAAATACATACTTCATTCTGAAAATAGCCGATCTACAATCTCAATCTATTCGGTTTCCATGGCGCTCTCTCTCTCTCTCTCTCTCTCTCTCTCTCTCTCTCTCTCTCTCTCCATGATGGCTGTGTTGTGTAGTCAAATGGAGCCTCTCTCTCTCTCTCTCTCTCTCTCTCTCTCTCTCTCTCTCTCTCTCTCTCTCTCTCTCTCTCTCCCTCCCATGATGGCTGTGTTGTGTAGTCAAATGGAGCCACTAGTAAGCTGTCAAACACACAAACAAACACACAAACGCTCTATTCCGTTTCCATGGCGCTCTCTCTCTCTCTCTCTCTCTCTCTCTCTCTCTCTCATCAAACTGTTCCGTTTCCATCTCTCTCTCTCTCTCTCTCTCTCTCTCTCTCTCTCTCTCTCTCTCTCTCTCTCTCTCTCTCTCTCTCTCTCATCTATTCCGTTTCTATCTCTCTCTCTCTAGTTTCCATGTCTCTCTCTCTCTCTCTCTCTCTCTCTCTCTCTATCTCTCTCTCTCTCTCTCTCTCTCTCTCTCATCTATTCCGTTTCTATCTCTCTCTCTCTCTCTCTCTCTCTCTCTCTCTCATCTATTCCGTTTCTATCTCTCTCTCTCTCCAGTTTCCATGTCTCTCTCTCTCCAGTATCCATGTCTCTCTCTCTCTCCAGTATCTATCTCTCTCTCTCTCTCTCTCTCTCTCTCTCTCTCTCTCTCTCTCTCTCTTTCTCTCTCTCCCTCCCATGATGGCTGTGTTGTGTAGTCAAATGGAGCCACTAGTACGCTGTCAAACACACAAACAAACACACAAACGCTCTCTCTCTCTCTCTCTCTCTCTCTCTCTCTCTCTCTCTCTCTCTCTCTCTCTCTCTCTCTCTCTCTCTCTCTCTCTCTCTCTCTCTAGTTTCCATGTCTGGCTCTGTATTATCGCTGCTTGCAGCTATATTTATTTTTGTTTTTGTGGCATTCCTAAGCCAATAATTTGATTCCCGTCTCCTACCGGCTAATGTATCCGGTAGGAGACACAAAGTAGATTATTTGTGTCTCCTACCGGATACACACCCGGTCATCAAATTATTGGCTTAAGAATTTGGGTGAACTCCTCCTTTAAGCAGAATACCAGGTTTAAATCCGTGGTAGAAGAGACAAGTTACAAAGTACTGCTTTAAGTGCTGAATGTTTTACCATTCAGCTAATAGAGGCGACATACTTGCTCAGGGGATAAATTGAATCTTGACCATCAGGTCAAAATTTGTATATTGTATGTGTGTCTTTCAGACCAGACTGTGAATCAGGATCATTCCATGTATGCTACTGAGCACAGCTGGGTGAGCCGAAGTAAATAAATACCACAACCTCTGCAGTTAAAGAACGTAGTCAAGAGTGATTCATTGTATCGGTCATAACCTGAACACAGGGAGACAAAATGCAACCACCACAATTAATTTTACAAGTGATATTGTATTAACATACTCTTCCATGCAGCTTGTATAAGTTATATTGCATTAACATACTCTACCATACAGATTGGACAAAATGAAATTGTTTTAATTAAAAAAGTATTCAAAAGTACATGTTTTTAAAAACGTACAACACAAGTAAAATGATGAAGTACAAGAAATATTGATGACAACGTGCAGCGATGCATTGTGAGCTTGTAGATTTCCTATTTTCAACATATTTGAAAATGTGGTCGTTATGCCAATTGATTCCTCCCCACCCACATTTGTGTGTTGTCACTGCTGTTGTAATCTCTCAAGAACAGATTCTGCTCTGCGTTGGAATCTGTCGGGGAGGTTCGTCATAACGTGTACGCCATGGGCGTGCCTTCAGATCAGGAAGCAGGCCGCGCTTTACCCAATCAAATGTAGTGGGCGGGATTCACGTGTCCGTCCTACTAGAAACAAACCGAAACTAATTTAACAATAGCGTCCGCGGAGCAGACAAAACCACGGAAAGATTCACATTTTAACTTGCTCTTTCATCATAGAAACAAGTGGGCTTATAACCAAAATGATCCATGTTCTCTGGGAGAAGTGGTGTTAGTGTTCCGTGTAGAAATATTGTTAGTGGGAATGAAAACATAGTCGCACCACCGGAAGTGATGTGCTGAAGGCAGACCAAAACCCCGGTTTCCTTGCGCACGTGTGCTACGTTTTCTTCCTCCCAGAGCCAACTGACATAGTGTCAAACAGCAGAGGTCGCTGTTTTTCCTTTTCAGTTGGCTCTGGGTTCCCAGATTGCTGCTGTTGTATCCTACCGACTCACCTGCCAGTGAGGAGCCCCCACCGGGAGGACGTAGAGCCTTCGTCCTACTCCTTCCTACCCCCCAACACTCCCTGCTGACAGCCCATAGGATTACATGCAGTGACAAATTATCACCCTCCCCGCCCAGCTTCCCTCAATAGGCTCTATTCACAGCAGCCATATTGTGAAGACATTCACAGGTGTTACCAATGATACTAATGAAGGCTCTGTTCCATTCTGGTCAAACAGAGTCAGGGTGCTGATATTGTGCATGTTGGCTCACACTCTGCTACACCAGTGGGTCTACAGTTGGGGTCCAGGGACCCTCATGGGCTTCCAAATGGCCCCTTACAGGTGTGTAACTCTGAGAGTGTACAAATGGAACCAAATGGACCCTTACGGGTCCATTTGGTTCCATTTGTACACTCTCAAAGTTGTGGGGGTCGTGGAAACCACTGTGCTACACTAAATGGAACAGAGCCTTCATTAGTATCATTGGTAACACCTGTGAAGGAAGTGATAATATGGCTGCTGTGCATAGAGCCTATTATGTTCGTATAGTCGCTTGACAAAGCCGGACGCACCAAGGTGAACCCACAACCTCCGAGGTGATGGCCAGGTACTTGACCACTGCGCCACCCGATCGCCACACCTATGGGCTTTAAAAGGCTTACTGCGTGACAGTCGTCTTTTTACGCGGCACCACTGGTAGCTCTTAGGGTTATATGTACCACTCAAAAAAGGAAACGCTTCAAGTAGGGCTGCGCGATTATGGCCAAAAAATACTGCATCATAGGATGTTAATGTAGCTCTAAGCGCAAATTCAATAAAGAAGATCTCTGAGTTGTCATTCACAGCTAAGTGTGTGTGCACTTCTAGCCAATCTGCAGTCAGCCAATCAGGCAGTTGGACTCCGCCTTTAAATATCACTGCCTCACTGCTGTCATTCTCTTTCCAGCATGCAACAAGCAAAGTGTACTCTCTCTGTGGTCTGTGGCCTACACACAGAGTTTGCAAACGGCAGCTCATCATCAGCTTTTTTCTCAGTTTTTTAGTCAGGGTTTGTTAAGTTGATGTTGTGTTGAGGATTTACCTTACTTATTCCATGATTAGGGCTGCTTTCATCAAACACCAGCTGGTGCTACATAGCCTAATCTAACAAGCTGACCACATTACTTCCAGATGCAATGGTTGCCTTCATTTCCAGCCCTGCTTTCAACAGTTTGTGCAGCTATCACAAATAGCCATAATGAATCAGCTAATAATGCTGACTACTCTCTTGCTACTGTTGCTACAGCAATGCTAACTCCTGTCTGCAATAGTTTCAGCTAATGCTACCTCTACTCAAACTGCTGCTAACATAACTACTAATAATTACAGCTATTGCTACTAAAACTGTTGCTATCATTACAGCTCATGCTACAGCTGCTACACCAAGACTCCCAATAAGTACAGCTAATGATACATTTACTCAGGCTACTGCTAATCATGTCAACTGCTGCAGTCATGAGTCAGCAAATCCTGCTAAACTGCCTTGCTACTACAGCTTCAGCTAATGCTGCTATTATGACAGTAATCATTATAGCTATGCTACGTCAAACTGCTGCTGCCATGAGGTCAGTCATGAGTCGGCTAACACTGCTGACTGCATTGCTACTACAGTTTCAGCTAATGCTAATGCATTGCTACTACAGCTTCCGCTAATGCTACTTTCACTCAGTCTGCTACTATCATGACTGTAAACATTACAAGTGTACTACTTCAACTGCTATCATGAGGCTAGTATTGAGTGTGCTTATGCTGCGTCTGCATTGCCACTAGGCAGCTTTAGGAAGGATGGAGAAGAGTGAACCATCTCATTGTATTAAGAAAAGAAAAAAAAAGAAAAAAAGCAGTTTAGCAGTTTATGCTAAATTGCTTTGCTATTACTGCTAGTCAGCTAATGCTATGTGTACTGCTATTTGAACTACTGCTGCAAAGATGAGGTTAGTCATGAATCGCTTTTGCTGCTGACTCCATCGCTACTGCAGTTAATGCTACTTTTACTAAAGCTGCTGCTAACATGTCTGCTATCATTACAGCTAATGTTATTTTACTCAGCTGCTGTTTTCATGTGCTAAACATTACTTCAGCTAATGCTACAACTGCTGTAAAAAGCAAGGCTGGTCATAAGCCTGCTAACACTGTCGACTGCATTTACAACTAATGCTACTTTCAACTGCTGCCAACATGATGGTCATGTTAATGCTAAAGTTGCAGTACTAAATTGCTGCCTTCATTTCAATGTTCATGTTGATGCTAAAGTTGCAGCACTAAATTGCTGCCATCATCTCAATGTTCATGTTGATGCTAAAGTTGCAGCACTAAATTGCTGCCATCATCTCAATGTTCATGTTAGTGCTTAAGTTGCTGTACTAAATTGCTGCCATCAACACGATGGTCTCCACAATGCTAAAGCTCCTCACTGCATGCTTCTACTGCTCAGATAATGCTAGTCGTTCTTCAACTGCTACTAACATTGACTGCTGATCATGATTAGGCTAAAACTTCTGACATTGTTTCTGCAGTCAATGCATGCTACTCGTACTAGTGCCATCATGATGATCATGCTAATTATGTTGATTGCATTCCTAGGCTACTGTATTAATGCTACTCATTCTGCAATTGCTGGCAAAATGTCTGCTAATCATGATTATGCTAATGATGTGGACTACATTGCTACCACTGCTATAGTCGGCTAATGCTGCTAGTACTAAATTGCTGCAAACGTGCCGATCATGAACATGCTAAGTTACTACTAGTGCAATGGCCACTACCTCATTAAAACTGCATTCATCTACCTCACTTTTAGCAATTGAAAGCGATATCAGGCAAAGTAATTTATCAGCATTCATTGATATTCTGCTTTGTGCTTCTTTTTCCATGTCCGGCTTATGCATGGTGATGGGATGCCCAATGCCGATGGGGATGAGTGCTGTTCACCTTGGATACTGGGAAAGTCAGGTTTGCAGGCCTCGTCTGTTCATCAATGCAGACTTCCACTGAGCTATTCACCTCGGTGGCATACATGCCAATACCTAAACATCAGCTTCGTGTTGGCCTAGTAGCCTTCCATCGCCGGCTACATTTCTGTGGCCGTGTAGCCTTCCATTGCTGGCAAAATTTCTGTGACCTAGCTGCTCATCTATGCTGCACGTCATTGTTGTAAAGAGAGAGGTCATTCTATGCTGCACGTCATTGTTGTAAAGAGAGAGGTCATTCTATGCTGCACGTCATTGTTGTAAAGAGAGAGGTCATTCTATGCTGCACGTCATTGTTGTAGAGAGAGGTCATTCTATGCTGCACGTCATTTTCGACAAAATTTCTGCTAAATCAGTGGTGATTTCCATCAGACATCTCATGCGCTTTAGCCATTGCTGGCTGCACGTTTTAGTCATTGCTGACTAAATTTCTGCTAAATCAGTGGTGATTTTCATGAGACATCTCATGCGCTTCAGCCATCGCTGGCTGCACGTTCTAGTCATTGCTGACTACATTTCTGCTAAATCAGTGGTGTTTTTCATGAAGCGTCTCATGTGCTTTATAGCCATTGCTGGCTGCACGTTTAGTCATTGCTGACTAAATTTCTGCTGACCTGGTCGGTCATTCTTTACTAATTCTATTCTCATTCATTGCTTATGGCAATTCCATGCGTTTTAGCCATTGCTGGCTGCATTTTTCTGATCAAGTGGTCATTTCTCAAGCCATTCCATGGCTCTCGCATTGCTGGCTAACTTGGCTCATGTTGAGCCATCCCATGCGCTTTTAGCCATTGCTGGCTGCATTCTGTGACTCAGTAGTCATTTTATGGCTCTCGCATCATTCTAGCCATTGCTGGCTAGTGGGCCATTTCACGGGTGTAACTTTCCTCTTTAAACGCTTTTCTTTATTTTGGGGCTTTCCTTCCTATTCTATCTATGCACGGTAAAATGCAACGGAGTCTAATTGCTGTCAGCCAATCAGTGATTGGGTTTCATTCCATCAAATGGAAGGAAATTATTAGTCTTAAAATTATAATAAATCTGTAAATAATGTCTATATGCATGTATGGTTGGATAAAGGTCATGTCAACAGATAAGTATGTTTTTAAGTGGCAGTGGCTTTCGACTCACTAATCCTGAGACAGACGAGCCATGGGTGAAGATTTGTGTTAGCAAGTACTTTTCCACTGTGTGACATGAACTTTAGAAAACTGTTATTGTAGGAGATTAGAAAAGTAGAGAAGGTAACCAATCCACAAATATGACTGCATCTAACCCAGGGCCGTGGGAACACCTTTTCAGTCAGGGGTGCTGCCCCTCATGCACGCGCGCGAAGCACGTCCGCGCGCGCGCGATTTTTTTCGGGTCTTACCGGGTCTGGGGGGGGGTTTTTCTAACTTTATTTCGGTTAATTCGGTTCATTTCGGTGGCAATAAAAATCAACAAAAAAGCATGAAAACATCTGTACTCTAGGATAAAACAATAGGATAAAACCGGGTCTGGGGGGGGGGGGTGGGTTTCTATCTTTATTTCGGTTAATTCGGTTAATTTCAGTGGCAATAAAAATCACCAAAAAAGCATGAAAACATCTGTACTCTAGGATAAAACAATAGGATAAAACCGGGTCGGGGGGGGGTTCTAACTTTATTTCGGTTAATTCGGTTAATTTCGGTGGCAATAAAAATCACCAAAAAAGCATGAAAACATCTGTACTCTAGGATAAAACAATAGGATAAAACCACAACAAAGCAACTTCTCTCTTTGGGCACGCAGAGACGTGTCCCATTTATTGCGCACACACTGCACTCTCACTGACAACTCAGTCAACACACACACAATGCCAATGGGGAATCAATCTGCTCGGCGGCAGTTTATAATAAATGTATTACTGTACAGTACCGTGCGTGCTGCGCCTGCGGGGCGGGCCGAGTTCAATAATCCAAACGTCACAATAATCCAAATCAAATGTCACAGTAATAGAAAAGTCACAATAATCCAAATATGTCACAGTGATCCAAACGTGGATTTGCGCTCTGGAGTAATAGAAATAAATGTCCTCATGAGGCCGTGTGTGTCCAATGAGTTGAGAATGTCAGGGTGGACATGCATCAGGGACAGATAAGTGAGTCTTTTCTGTGTCATGGTGCTGCGTAGCCAGGTTTTCAGGCGGCGCAAGGCAGAAAAGGTACGCTCTGATGAGGCCACAGAGATGGGTAGACACAGACATAACTCTATACGTTTTTCAGCTTCTACAAGGAGCTTTCTCGTTTGTGGAAGGAGCTTGGTTATGCGTGATGCCACATCTTGAACTGTTTTACAGCGAGGAGGCTCTGACTCTCTGATTAAATCACCCAGCATTTTAAGCTGGAGATCAAGGCGGCCTTTATCGATCTCCTTGGGTAGGTGGAGGCTCCCAAAATCAACCGCTTTCCCCTCTGCTGCCTGTATTACTGCTCTCTCTCTATTTGCAGCTATGTTCATAGCGTCTTGATCAAATCTTCTGTTTAGCTCCGCTAACACCAAATCAACAGCCTCGTAAAAGCCATGTCGCCAAATCACTGTTGGTTCGCTGTGCGCCACAGCCTCACGTACCATAGTTTGGCGATAACGAGATGGGGTTCTGCTCACCCTAACGGCGTCTGGCACTGGCATTTTCAGACCTGTTAGCGAGGCACATTTGCGGACCATCTCCTCCACAATTGCATCATCTCTCACAGTTTTCACGCGCGCTTGGAGCATATTTGCACACTGGAGCGCACCCAGCGCACTAGCTTTGGGACTCTGCAGGCTCCTGGCCACTGCCTCGCACGGCTCAAACAGTGCTTCACAGCAGAGAAGACCAAAAAAGGTTTTCCCTTTCAGAGCTTGTTTGTATAGTCCCCCGATCTTTGACCTGGACTCCCCTCTGACAGTCCTGTCGTCTTTCAGTGAATCCAAGGTGGCCAAGAGAGTGCTGTAAGATGAGATAATGCGTTTGATGGCTATCGTGCGGACGCACCACCTTGTTGGACATAGGCCTAGGATATTGACAGTTACCTCGTCGCAGCCAAAAAGTGATTAGTAAAGTTGTTTTCGCTTTGAGGATTCCCTAATTACAACAGCAACACCCCGCACAAAGTTCATAGTGTCAGCCACAATACTCACTTCGCGTGCGACTTCTTGTAGAACCAAGTCCAGCGAGTGGTTACTACAATGCACATACAATGACAAGGGGTTTAATTCTTTCAGGCGAGCCTGAACTCCAGAAAAGCAGCCAGACATGTTACTGGCTCCATCAAAGCAAAATCCAATAACCCGTTCAATAGGAATGTTCAGCCTTAAAAAAACATCCTTAATGCACATGAATAGAGTTTGTCCAGTGCTGTCATGGGCATTATAAAATCCCAAAAATAAGCAGTGAGACTCCAGGTCGCTGTCAACAAATTGTAGATTCATTGAGAACTGCTCTGTGGTGCTTGTATCTGTTGTGCCATCAGCTGTGAGACCATAAAAGTTACTTTGTGATGCACGGGTGACAATATCTCTCTGGATGGCATGGGCAAACTGTTGGATTATCTCATTTTGAATGGTATTGGACATCCAATTATCTCGTCGCAAAATCCACTCACGTTCGTTTGGTTTATCATAGGTGCGCTCCACCATCATCTCGTACAATATTCCATCACGCATAGTGTCACCCCTGAAGGCGACTCCCTTGCTGCCCAGGAATCGGATTGATCTGAAAAGTAGTTCCAGGACGTTACGTGCGATTTGCTGTTGTTTAGCAGTGGCATCAGACAAGAGGGCACTGATGGGCACTTGCTTCAGTGCAACATGCTTCTCCACGGCGTGATTGTGCAACCATGATTTCTCGTGTTCTTTAAACTTTTCTTTAGCTTTACGCCAGTTTGCAAAACCCTCCTTAACAATTGTATTTGCTTCCCTCAAACTGTCTTCCCTTATCAGTTTTTTTTCCACAGCTTTCACGCAAGCAAAACATAGGACACGATCACTCTCCGCCACATAATGTAACCAGTTCCATGTTTTAAACCAAGCCGGTTTGAAAGAACGTTTGAAAGATTCTGTCCCAAAACGTCGTCCTGGAAATGTGAAGTCGCGCGGCTGGAAAGGCTCCTCAAAGGCTGTTAAGCTGGAGGCCTTTTGCCCCACCACAGTGATGGTTGGTGCTGGAGCCACCACCATGTTGACGGCGGCCTCTTCATCGCTTGTCTCGGCGGAAGAAGGGCTGAGGTTGCGGGGGGCAGTGTCCCTTACACCGGCACCGGGCCCTGGGGGCACATCATTATCATCATCTTCCACGATGTTTACCACGACCTCTGGCGCGGTACTGCTGGTACTAGTTGAAGGCAACTGGCTGCTGTTTTCCAGAGCTTCTCTTATGTTTCTTTTAGGCTTTGGTTGGCCAAAAAAATCTGAAATGCGCTTTTGCGACATTTTGTGCGCGCACGTTAACGCCCAATGTAAACAGGAAAGAGCCAAGAGGAAATGCATGATGCACCTGTCCAGGGTGCAACGCGGTATGTCCCGAAATGTACATTATTTGTAAATTAGAAATTTAACTACCGCCCCCCCCCCAAATAACGACCAACAACAACAGGAACATCATGCAAAAAAACAAAAAACTTAAAAAACAAACAAAAAAAAAACGTAATGCTTTTTTATTTTTCCGCCCAGACCACTGGGGGTGCTGCAGCACCCTCAGCACCCCTACTTCCCACGGCTATGATCTAACCTGTCATTTCTCCTTTCAGTCAGCAAGCATCACAGGAATTATTCAACTTTAACATCAAGCTACATGTTCAAAATATCACTGCCTCTAACCTGTCATTCTCCTTTCAGTCAGCGACCAAGCAACCCACCTCCAATGGGTATCGGCCAGTTGGCGTCAGGAATTACTCCAGCTTAATCATTAAGCTACATGTATCACTATACCGTTTTAGCTTACACTTATTTGTTTTAGCTCCTGCTCATTTGATTTTGCTATTTTGTCTCCTCTGTTTAAGGAAATAGGTAGCTGATATATTGCACTTTTACCTTAGCGCTAGGTATACTCTTGGTTGCTTGTTTTTGCAGAAAATGCACTTAAGACTTCTGGTGATTAGTAGTTTCGTTCCCTACCTATGTTGAATGCACTTGTTGAATGCACTTATTGTAAGTCGCTTTGGATAAAAGCGTCTGCTAAATGACTGTAATGTAGCCGGATTATCCCATATTTCATTGAATTCTGGCCAGCCCTTTACAATAGGAATACTTCAGCGTTGTAAATAATTTGACCTCTTCAGGTTGGTGGTCTTCTGTCCCTATGCCATTGCCTTGTTTATTTATCCTGATTCTGTTATCAGCTTAAACACTCCAACATGCCTTAAGTACAGTTTCATCTTCAGCTGCATATAGCTGGTGGTGGTGGTTTCTCACGTCATTAAAATTCAAGTAATTGCCGGCCTTTAAGGCCTCTAGCTTTTCATTGCCATCTTAAAGTCTGCTGTCATTGTTAAATCACGCTCTAGTCCTCTATATTTTCTATTGGACCACCTGGTCATCATGAGCCGTCCTTCTCAATCCTAGTCGCGGTGCGGCTCCACACAGCGGTGGACATCGCTTTATGACTCCTGAAGTGCAGGAATCAACAGGTTATTTCATTTCAGGTCTCACCTGACACGGTAAGACGTTTTGGGGGGTTCTCCCTATTCAGCATATATTATACATATGTACGTTGCATATGTACGATAAATGTTAACGGAGTCTAATTGCCAAATATGTTTATTGAATAATACAATGTTTTATTCAATAAAATTCTCATTTACAACAACTCGATCTCTCTCTTATTGAAATGTAGCTCTAAGCGCAAATTCAATAAAGAAGATCTCTGAGTTGAGTTGTCATTCACAGCTAAGTGTGTGTGCACTTCTAGCCAATCTGCAGTCAGCCAATCAGGCAGTTGGACTCCGCCTTTAAATATCACTGCCTCACTGCTGTCATTCTCTTTCCAGCATGCAACAAGCAACCCACCTCCATCCCCAAACTCCACCATGCCTCAATCGTCTACAGTTGAGAAGGAAGGAGTTTCTCTGCACTGCCACCACCAGCGTCTAGACTCCAGGGGGGTTCTCCCTATTCAGCATATATTATACATATGTACGTTGCATATGTACGATAAATGTTAACGGAGTCTAATTGCCAAATATGTTTATTGAATAATAAAATGTTTTATTCAATAAAATTCTCATTTACAACAACTCGATCTCTCTCTTATTGAAATGTAGCTCTAAGCGCAAATTCAATAAAGAAGATCTCTGAGTTGAGTTGTCATTCACAGCTAAGTGTGTGTGCACTTCTAGCCAATCTGCAGTCAGCCAATCAGGCAGTTGGACTCCGCCTTTAAATATCACTGCCTCACTGCTGTCATTCTCTTTCCAGCATGCAACAAGCAACCCACCTCCATCCCCAAACTCCACCATGCCTCAATCGTCTACAGTTGAGAAGGAAGGAGTTTCTCTGCACTGCCACCACCAGCGTCTAGACTCCAGGGGGGTTCTCCCTATTCAGCATATATTATACATATGTACGTTGCATATGTACGATAAATGTTAACGGAGTCTAATTGCCAAATATGTTTATTGAATAATAAAATGTTTTATTCAATAAAATTCTCATTTACAACAACTCGATCTCTCTCTTATTGAAATGTCCATTTGTCCACGGATGCCTTGCAGCGCCCTTCGCCGACCCGCAGACAGTTCAGATGTTTTCCAGACAGCCCAAGGTCGCTCATGGCCAGTAGCGAGACATTCGTCTGGGGTGAAAATGTATTTTGGCGCTGCCTTGATGGCGTCGTAATGGCTGATTTTACACTTGGTTGATCGGCTGAAAATAGCCGCTCTACAAGCTCACAACGCGTCGCAGCGCGACGCGTTGTGAGCTTGTAGATCTGCTATTTTCAGAGCGCAACACCCGAGCGCAACCAAACATAAAATGACTTGTCTTTTAGTTATACTAGATCTCTTTTCCACTAGTCCTTCATAACATTTTAGTCTAGTTTTTATTTGTTGACGTAATTGTCAATATATTTAGTCTTAGTTTTAGTCATCATAGTTTAGTTTTCATTTCGTTTTTATTTCGTTTTCAGTGAAAAAAGGTAGTCGACGAACATTTTTCGTCTCCAGTTCTACAGTGACGTCCAAGAAGCTACTCCTGGACCAGACCCGTTTCAGGGGGGGGCGGGGGCAGAGTGTTCATGGAGTGAGTGCCGGTTGTCATGGGGGAGCGATGCCAGAGAGGACGTAAAGGTAGGGTAGGGGTTGTTTTATTGCACCCAGTCACTATCCTGCAGGTCTCATTGAGGTTATTACACTGTCATATAAATATAAGACTGCTTTCACATTCATGTTGTGCCGCTACATTACTGCTAATGTAGCCTACACATCTTTGAATTATAATTAAATGAGTCCTCCTTATTCACCTTCTTTAAATTCTGTGCATCTCAAAATGAATAGAAGCGGCTTGCTAGCTCCTCATGCATTGAAGGAAGCATGAGCTCAGTTCGGGGCTCTCCCCAGGCTGGAAAAGGGAGTGTAGCGCCCGGGATTACAGCTTAGGCATTGGCACTGGGTGAAAAAATGAGTTACAAAATTAGTGGGATAAAAATGTAGGTAAAAAATAAACGGCAAATATTCGAAACCTGCCTATAAGCATAATTATGCCCAAAAGAGGGACGCCAGGTTGAAAGCCGTTTAATTATTTTCTCACAAGTTGTCTCACTACTGTTTGGAAATGGGGAAACTTAATCAGTTGTTTTGGGATAGTTTGCAATAAAGCAGGTGCAAGTATTACAACATATCAACAATGCAACGGCTGTTGAAAATCAACACCAGATTTTAATGAATGAAGTAAATGTAAGTACTACCAGGAGGACTCGCCATCGGTTAAACGAACATTTTGCTGAACTGAAATGAAGGCCATGGTTGAGGATTAATAGTCCAGACATCGGCAGGCGGTCTTTATGGGCTTTCTTTAACCCATCAATTTTAACCACTTTAACCCATTAAGACCTGAGGCCGATTCTAAAAATGTTCTCTAAATCCAAAAAGTTTTTTGAAAAAAATATATACAAAATATTTTTTCACGATTTTGCAAAAATAGCAGATCTACAAGCTCATAGCGCGGCACCGAGTGCCGCGCTATGAGCTTGTATATCTGCTATTTTTTAATAGCCAAAGAAATCTAAAATGACACAGAAGCGTCCCCGGTCTTAATGGGTTAAATATTATCTTATACTTTGGCTATTCAAAAACAGCAGATATACAAGCTCATAGCGCGGCCGCGTTCTGAGCTTGTAAATCTGCTATTTTTGAAAAATCGTGAACATTTTGGGACAAATCTTTGAATATATATTTTTGAAAAAAAACGTATGTTGCTGTAATCAGTGGTTCTCAAACCTTTTCATGTCAAGGACCACCCAAAATGATATGTATTTGGCCGCGGACCCCCATCTCAAAATATTTTGTTCAAAATGGATTAAGTCCACAAAGTGTCTTTTTTTCAGCACTTTGCCTGCAAATGTAGATTCAGAAGAATAGAACACATATTCAACAATGTCAAACAGAGGCTGTCTTGTTTAATTAGATTATAAATCCGTCCTTTACATGACATGTTGTACTGTCCCACACAAAATACAAACATTCATTTCTATATTATCCACTTCATACTTCTTGTATGATCATTTATGTTCACATCATATTCCTGATGAGACCTACAGTGCATTTTCATTATGTTATTAATCAATACAAGCCATCTGCTATTTTCACCATAAAAAGAAAGAAACAGAGAAACAGAAAGTCAAAGTTAAGTGTGTCTGTGGGGTTTTATAAATATATTGAACCAATGAAAAGTACTAACAAAGAGCTTGTGACTAAATAATAACTGCTGAATGCACCATAGGGCACTGACTCTAAGCGTGGGGTCCGGGGGAACACCATGTTGTCAGTTGATGCTTCACATCCATTTGAGTAAAATCGCGCAGCGGATGTGTTTATTTTTTGGAACACAGTTCGTGTATGACGCGATCTAAGATTTCCCTATGGGGAATTTCAATAGAAAATAATAATAGGCTCTATGCACAGCAGCCATATTGTGAAGACATTCACAGGTGTTACCAATGATACTAACGAAGGCTCTGTTCCATTCTGGTCAAACAGAGTCTGGGTGCTGATATTGTTGCATGTTGGCTCACTGGAAACACTCCGCTGCACCAGTGGGTCTAAAATGTGGGTCCAGGCACCCTCATGGTTCCTTAAGGAGTTTCCAAATGTCCCCTTCATTTGTACAACTCTCAGAGTTATGGGGGTCGTGGAAATTGAAAAAATCTGAGAACCACTGCGCTACACTATTGAGAACACCTGTGAAGGAAGTGATAATATGCCTGCTGTGCATAGAGCCTATTCTATGACCCAGGGGGGGATAGCGGCCTCTAGTAGCAGTGATGTCAGATATTCGGTGGTTCTGAGTTCCAGTAAGACTGTGTAAAAAAAGGAGGCTTTAGGGGTTCTGGGTTCCTGTGGGGGCCTGAGAGGGGGATACAGGGGGGGGGTCTGGAGAAGCTGCACCGGGGGGGGTCACTGAGGCTGCGGCGGCAGCCTCCTTCTGCACCAGCTCAGGCTCGTCCTGGCCGGCCTGGGGCGGGTGCACCAGCACCTTGTCGATCAGCCCAAAGTCCTGCGCCTGCATGGGACTCATGTAGCGGTCTCTCTCCATCACGCTTTCTGGGAGAGGGAGAGAGAGGGAGAGGACGACGACACATACTGTAATGACCCGTGAATCCCACCTGCCACCTCACATTAATTAACCCATTGAGACCTGAAGCCGATTCTACATGTCTCCTAAATCTCAACAGTATTCTGAAAAAAACGTACGTTTCTATATCAGTAGTCTGGGAGGGTTAGCGTCGGAGCTTGGACAGCAGGGGCGCGGCCACTGCGTTGTGATTCAAATCAACAGCCAATGAAGAAAAGGGGGCGGGATCCACATGCAGTGGGTGTTGCATCTAAATAAAATCGACGGGAAGCAATTTCCCCTTGAGAAATTTCGGCCGCCATTGTTGTGTACTGCTGTTTGCCTCTCGTCGGACTTTTTAGACGAGTTGCACAGCTCTCAGACCGGTAAGAGGCGTGTCCGCTCAGATTCAGAGCGTAAGGTACATCCCGCCCACAAATACCAGGGCTCTGGCCCAGAAGTTCCTCGCCGCGCCGGCGAAAACTTCTGGGAGCTCAGATTACTATATCAGTGGTGCTCAATCTTTTTCATGTCAAGGACCCCCAAAATGATATGTATTTGGCCGCGGACCCCCATCAAAATATTTTGTTCCAGGGACCCCCCCAGAAACAAAGATTTGAGTTATAAATGTTCGCTTTAGAAATATATATATTTCAAAGATTTGCACACATTTTCACGATTTTTCAAAAATAGCAGATCTACAAGCTCGTAGCGTGGCACTCGGTGCCGCGCTATGAGCTTGTAGATCTGCTATTTTTGAATAGCCCAAAGTGTAAAATAATGCTTTTTAGCTCAAATCTAAAAATGACACACTTCCAGGTCTTAATGGGTTAAACAGAAAATGTACTTCGTAAATTGCACTTTTGTACGCTTGAGTATTTACTTGAGTATATCGTCTCTATCGGGTGGAAACCTCACATGTCCAAAACTGTTACCTTTCAGGATTCAAATTCAAGCTCAAAACGCGGCGCTTTACGCTGCGTTTCGAGCTTGTAGATCTGCTACTTTTGATACTTTTGTGTGACGCTGTAGTATGATCAAGTAGGGCGTTCATTTACGAAAAAAAAGCACAAAAAAGTTTGAATATGGAAATGAGACGATATGCTTTGTCCACCACTGGCAAACACACATGGACTTTAACAGTGACGTACCGATGGTTTCCAGAGGCTGGCCGGTGTGTTTGGCATAGATGGTGTTGATCTGTCTCTTCAGTTTGAGGATCTCTTCAGCTTGGATGGCGATGTCTGTGGCCTGCCCCTGTATGGACACATACGAACAAACCATCTCTGCATTTCAACTTTTATGTATATATTTCTTTATCACCCCCCCCCTAAAATTATTAACCCATTAAGACATTTTTAGATTTGAGCTAAAAAGCATTATTTTACACTTTGGGCTATTCAAAAATAGCAGATCTAGAAGCTCGTAGCGCGGCACCGAGTGCCGCGCTACGAGCTTGTAGATCTGCTATTTTTGAAAAATCGTGAAAATGTGTGCAAATCTTTGAATATGTATATTTTTAAAGCGAACATTTTTAACTCAAATCTTTGCTTCTGGGGGGTCCCTGGAACAAAATATCTTGATGGGGGTCCGCGGCCAAATACATATCATTTTGGGGGTCCTTCACATGAAAAAGTTTGAGCAACACTGATATAGAAACATGCGTTTTTTTCAGAATGCTGTTGAGATTTAGGAGACATGTAGAATCGGCTTCAGGTCTCAATGGGTTAAAATAGGGTAGGTTCAGTGCCAGCATATCTTCCATCCACTTACGTTGATACGTTTCGTGCTGTAGAAGCCCCGACGCGGAAGTGCATGTAAACAAAGCGTGCGTGCGAGACGGCGGAGGGTCCCGACTAACGCCTGGAACTAATAATATTTCTAACACGATCCTCCATTGCAGAGTGATCGGCGATTGAAAACGCCTCACTTCCACCACGTTAAAAAGAAATAGGAGATATTAAGCTTTTAGTCAAGGAGTTAACATTGGAGCGCCTGACCGGAAATATTTTTTGACATGGATCGACATCCGGCCTCTCCTTCTCAGAGACTTCTTGGATGATCCCAAAGTTTCGTTAGAGCGCCCCCACGTGGGCCCCACGTATATAAAAAAAATAAAAAGGGCCAAAAACGGTCCAGACTGTTTATGGCACATGACGCATGGCTTCTCAAAAACGGTCCGGACCATTTATGGCACTCAATCCTATAATACATTGCAAAACCCAAAACCCATAAATTCCCCGTGTCACTGTGTCGGAATAAACACAAAAACAACATATCAATGTCACTAACAACACAAGCCACAACGCGCACACTTACTTCACGCAGTCTGTAGGCCACTTCTCACTGCTCAGCACACATCTGCCCCCTCGAAGCATAATTAATTGCGGCCAACACAAACTCACAACATTACGGTCGGCCATGTTGTTCCTTAGCGTCATCGCTGACCACCGCCCAGCGAGACCCAAACACCGCGAGGCGGAAAAAAATTCGTGTATACCACTTTTGTCACCTTTTATTTCCTCCGAGGTGGAAAGACTGGGGACGCGAGGTTAGTTTCCTAGCAACACACCAGGGATGCCAGTCGGGATGCCAGGTTTTCAAAACAAGCGACAGAAACAAGCAACCACCTTCATGAAAAAAAAAAAAACAGCCGAAGGGGTCCGCCATGTTCCAGGGGGGTCCCCGGGGGTTCCAACACTCCCAGGATGTCCGCGGACCCCCACGTAAAAAATAAATATATACATTTTTTTCATTTTTTTAAAACTTTTGGACAGTTCTATCCCACCATTTTGCCACCCCAAAATAAGCGCGCCCTCACAGCCCTAGAGCCCCGCGCAGCGGCTGGGGTGCCCCCCGAGACTCTAGTGTGTTACATGGGTTAAAGCAGGGGTCTTCAACGTTTTCAGGCCAAGGACCCCCTAGCTGAGGGAGAGATGAAGCAGGGACCCCCTCTATATTGTATAAAATTGTGTTTCAGATTATACTTTTTTTGTTTACTTGGTCTGCTCTTTTTTTCCCCCTCTACACCTATACCTCTTTGCCAAAAATAGCTGATGTACAAGCTCACAACGCCTCGCAGCGTGAGGCGTTGTGAGCTTGTAGATCTGCTATTTTTTGGCTAAAGTTCTCCTCAGAAAAGGGATGCTAGGGTTCAAGTGGTTAAGGTAAAAAAAAAATCATATCACACAAAGAATTAGCGGACCCCCTGTAGTAACTCTGAGGACCCCCTAGGGGTCCCGGACCCCCTGTTGAAGACCCCTGGGTTAAAGGATTAAGGAATGTGTTACAAACTAAAACTCACCCTGGCTCCTCCGGACGGCTGGTGCACCATGATGCGGGCGTTGGGCAGCGAGTGCCTCATGCCCGCCGTGCCCGCCGTGAGCAGCAGGCTGCCCATGCTGGCGGCCTGGCCCACGCACCACGTCGCGATTGGGTTCAGGATGTACTGCATGGTGTCATAGATGGCCAGGCCCGACGTCACTACGCCTCCTACAGCACGGGAGGAAGACGACAAACACACACAAAAAAAACATGTTTGGTTCCTCGGTGGTTCTTTTAAAGACAGTGGTTCTCAAAGTGGGGTCCGGGGACGCTCAGGGGTCCTTTGAGGAGGTTCCATGGAGTCCATAGCAAAATGAGTTAACCCATTAAGACCTGAGGCCGATACTACGAATGCCTTCTAAACCAGTAGTTCTCAAACTTTTTCGTGCCAAGGACCCTCACATTGATATATGTTTGGGCGCGGACCCCCATCTGTGAATGTTTTGTGCCAGGGACCCCGAGAAGAGAAGATTTGTGTAAAAAAAAAAACATTTTTCAAACGCTTTCACGATTTTTTCAAAAATACCAGATGTACAAGCTTGCAGCGCGGCAGGAAGTGACACGCTGTGAGCTTGTACATCTGCTAAAAGTATCAATACTGCAATGTAGTATTTCACACTACAGGAGTCCATTTCTTGAAATCGGCTGTCATATATCGTTGTGGCTTTCACACTATAGGTTGGACGCCGACAAGGGATCACACACTGTAGTACAGTACTTAAGTACTGTACAATACTTAAGTACAGTACTCGAGCACTTGTACTTAGTTACTTTCCACCACTGCATGTGAATATGTTTATTATTATGTTCTTACCAGGACTATTAATGTACATATGGATGGGTTTGTTGTTGCTTTCTGATTGTAGAAACAGCAGCTGGGCAATGACCAGACTGGCCACCGAGTCATCGATCTGGGGAGACAGAAACATTTAAATATGACTGCCATTTGTTTCAAAAGTGTATCCCAAGCTAACTATTACCTTTGTGTATAATACTGTAACTATTTCTGCTTTGACTGTTTTGTTCCACTTTTGCCATGGCAATGTAAATGTTTGTTTCAGCATGCCAATAAAGCCCCTTTGAATAGACAGCAGCCATATTGTGAAGAGATTCACAGGTGTTGCCAATGATACTAATGAAGACTCTGTTCCGTTCTGGTCAAACAGAGTCAGGGTGCTGATATTGTTCATTTTGGCTCACTGCCACTGGAAACTTTTCTACACCAGTGGTCCAGGGACCCTCAGGTTCCATTTGGAAAAAGGTTCCAAATGGACCCTTACGGGTGTGTAACGTGAGAGTAATGTGAGAGTGTACACATGGAAGCAAATGCCATTTGGTTCCATTTGTACACTCGCAGAGTTATGGGGGTCGTGGAAATTAAAACGCCTGAGAACTACTGTGTTACACTAAGGGCAGGTACACACTATACGACTTTTAAAGTGGTCGGGGGGTCATCTGAAGTATTTCACACTACAGGAGTCTATTTCTTGAAATCGTCTGTCATATTATCGTTGTGGCTTTCACACTATAGGTTGGTCGCCGACAAGGGATCACACACTGTAGGATAGTTCACTAGGATGCTATCCAGACCGATACATACATTTGGTTTTATTCCAATGCATTTTAACCAACGTCTCATGAAAACGTGTAATAAGACTCCCGTGATATGCGCGAGACCGAGACAGGGCGCTATTGATTGTTGACTCTCTCTCTCTCGCTTAAAAGTGCGCACTGCAACAGTGTTGGCATGTCCGCTTAGTATAAGCGACTTTGGGCTTTGAGCAAGACGCTGAACCCCTAATTTCTCCCGATGAGCAGGTTGGTGCCTTGCATGGTTTCCTCCGCCATCGGTGTATGAATGTGTGTGTGAATGGGTGTGTGAATGGGTTAATGGCAAAATCAATGTAAAGCGCTTCGGATAGAAGCGCTATATAAATGCACTATTTACCATTTTACCATTTTGGGCTTATTTCTAAAGTGTAGTTGCTTACTTGGACTTGTTTCCTAATGTTGTTTAAACCAGTGGTTTAAAGTAAACAACACATGTATTTGTCCGCTGACCTCCCCCCTCTGCAAATATGTTGTGCCATATTTGTGTGGATTTGGAAAATATTCCACAATTTTCACATTCTTTCAAGACTTTTCTTTGAAAATAGCTGCGACGCGCTGTGAGCTTGTAGATCGGCTATTTTAAAATATGCAATGTATAGGTTTAAAGTGTTGGGATTGTTTTCATAGATCTGGTTGCTTATTTCTCTCGCGAAATCTGGCAACGTTTCAGAGAGGCTGCTCAACACAGACGCACGCCAGCGGCGCCACACAGACACAACTCGATCGCGCTCGCTAGCTCTCTCTGTGTGTGCGCAATTCATCTCAAATAAACATCCCACTTTGAGCACTCTCGCTCACTCTCATTCTGTTTTATAATAATGTTTAACTTAATACAGGACTGAACGGTAACTATGCGGGGGATCTGTTTGTTGTGGTCAGATCCAGCGACCCTCCCCTACAGCCACGGTGGCTGTAATAATATGCTCTCATTGGCTGTGGCGCGGATCTGCTCGCAAAGTGATCTCAGCCCCTTTCATACTGTGATACTGTCTGATGTCCAGTCGGCGATAGAGCCTAATATCAAACCTGCTCAATATTTGAAATGGTCGAGAACGAGAAGCCATCGCCGAGCGTAATTATCGTGGCCGTATCCTCTCCCAGAGCCTTTCACACACAGCGACCAAAACCTCGCTGATCACATCTGCGTCAGATCGGGGGTTTTGTCGGCGAGCCCCCTCACAAAGTGTTGCAACTTCTATTTTTGGCAATGAGAATAAGCATAGACAAAAACAAAAAAGTGGTTCAAATAGAACATTTAAAGAGACAGCGTTGCGTTCACTCACCGGTCCCATGACACATATGATCCTCTCTCTGAGCAGACGAGAATAGATGTCATACGCTCTCTCCCCTCGCCCCTGACAAGACAGAAATATTATTATTATTAATACTAATAGATGTCATACGCTCTCATGACACATAACTAGGAATGGGGATTGAGAATCGGTTCCATCACAAAATTAATTCCGAAGTAATCGGAATCGGAAATCAATCAGATTTTGAGTGAGTGTGTCACACACACACACACACTTACCGTTTGCTCCACCACTATAGGGATGAGAGGACTCTTCCATTGGGGGCTGTGATGGAATGTTCTGCTGCATCTGATTGCTGTGGTCCCACACTGCAACACCCTCTGAAACACACACACACACACACACACACACACACACACACACACACACACACACACACACACAAACACATGTAAAAAATGTGAGTACTTTTTCCACCACTGGTTCCATGTCCTAAAACAGTGGTTCTCAAAGTGGGTTTCCGGGGACCCCCAGAGGTCATTGAGAGGGTTCCAGGGGGTCCCCAGCAAAATGAGTTTACATAGCATCAAAATCATTTCAACCACTTTAACTTTAGATACGTCAGCTATTTGAAAATAGCCGATCGACCATCTCACAACACTTCCCCATGTGACACGTTGTGAGCTTGTAGATCTGCTATTTTCAGCAACAACAAAACTTTGAAGATTTTTTTTATATTTCTGAAACATTTTCTCAAAACACATTTTGTACGGGGCCTCCCTTGCATATCATATTTTCAGGTGTGTGTGTGTGTGTGTGTGTGTGTGTGGGGGGGGGGGGGGGGGGGGGGCTGTGGTCAAATATGTATGAATCTGGGGGTCCTTGACATTAGTGAGTGTGAGAACTATATTGGCCTAAAGAATACTGATGATAAATGTAGTAACGTGCTAAAACCTTCATTGGTTAAAGGTAGGGTAAGTGATTTACTTTGATTAAAATAAGTGTTAAATAGCTCTATATTCTGATAATACTCATTGCAATAGAGTGTTTGTTCAGTAAATGGAGTCTCCCATGTCTCTCCAGCTCTTTATTAAACAGAATATGCATTTTCAGTGCTCTCTCCTGAGCTGGAGAGACCTCTTTGACCGAACAAACGCTCTGTAGCAATGATTACTATCAGTATATAGTAATTTAACCTTTTTAACAAAAAAAAAAAAAAAAAAAAAAAAAATCACTTAGCCTACCCTACCTTTAAAGAGCACTGGCATTACATTTCACACAACACACACACACACACACACACACACACACACACACACACACACACACACACAGATGTCTGTCTGTCTCTCTCTCTCTCTCTCCAACACACACACTTGTACATGGTTGTCACGCAGACACACACACACACACACACACACACACACACACACACACACACACACACACACACACACACACACACACACACACACACACACACACACACACACACTTGTATCCATGGTTGTCTCTCAGACACACACACACACACACACACACACACACACACACACACACAGATGTCTCTCTCTCTCACTCCAACACACACACTTGTACATGGTTGTCACGCAGACACACACACACACACACACACACACACACACACACACACACACACACACACACACACACACACACACACACACACACACACACACACACAGTTTTGGGGACAATCACAGTGTGATCACTTGGCAGAGTGACACTAAAGAAGACAGCGTGGACACATTCAGTCCTAAAGATCAGATCAGATCTGACAGACCATACTCTCACATCTATCAGCATGAATGCAGTATTAATGACTGATCAGTCAGATCCATACTCACTCGTAACAGCATGTTGTCGCGATGTGATGTAACGTGATGATGTTGTGACCCCACTGTCACCCCGGAAATACTTACCACACACTCACTCGCTTTGCCGGGACTTTCTGCTTCCGGGGTCTTATGGTTTGTTTTCTTGGCTCATGACTGCCATCTGCCGGCCATGTAGAGTTAACACGTTCTCATGGGAAAAGTAGTTGTTGTCAATGAAATTTCATTTCATTTCATTTCATTTCATTTCATTTCATTTCATTTCATTTCATTTCATTTCATTTCATTTCAATTCAATTCAATTCAATTCAATTCAATTCAATTCAATTCAATTCAATTTAATTTAATTCAATTCAATTCAATCCGGTTCAAAGGAGTTGTATTGGCATGAGAAAACGTACGTTTACATTGCCAAAACAAGTGTAAAAAATGAATAGGTAGGTAGATAGATAGATAGATAGATAGATAGATAGATAGATAGATAGATAGATAGATAGATAGATAGATACTTAATTGTACGTTAAATGTAAATTGATTGATTGCTTTATTGATTGCTTGATTGATGATTGAATACTTTATTAACAGTTTGCAGAGAGTACAGAGGTAGAGTACAGTTATACAATAATGCTAAAAAAAGATAACACAAAAATACCTGGTGAACTTGTAGATTATCTATTTTTTGAAAATGTAGACAATCTTGGATTTAATTCGTTCACTCATTCCACCAATATTGAAATGCCCAAAATAGACGCCAGGTTGAAAATGGTTAATAATGTCTAGTTTTGCTGCTGCCTTGTCTCCCTGAAGTTACTGATAGAAGAGCACATTGTAAATAAGTACTTTATTATACTGCATGCCATGTCCCACTGAATGATGTATGTGTCTGTATTTTACACATTTTTACCTAAATAAAACCAGTCAATCAATGTGGAGGTGCTGCCATCTAGTGGTTATGTGCAAGTATTGTAGATAGAGAGTTACCAGTGAATTAACGTTTATTAATTATGCTGGAGGAATAAAACACAACCTAAAAATACTAAACAAACCAAATTAATATATTATATTTGATCGCGGGCCAACATCTGATTATTTTTACTGTCAGACAGAAAGCTGTTATCTCCGTAATTATTTGAAAAAAAGATTTCCCTGCAAATAAATGCCCTACTTCGTCATACTACAGGCACAATTGCCAAAAAATAGCCGATCTACAAGCTCTCATTTTATTTCATCTGCAATGTCTTACTGTTTTTGCATTTGAATCCTAAAAAGTAACAGTTTTTGACATAATTATTAGGTTTCCACCTGACAGCAATTATAGATTTTGTACAAGATTTGAGTTGCATTTTTTCAAGATTCCTTTTTCTTCTTCTGGTTTAAGAGAGGTTAAGAAATATAAGGAGATAAAGAGGTTAAATGCTATAGTAACTAATTTAGGTGGAACCCCCTCAAGGACCCCTGCCCTGGGGGTCCCCAGATCACACTTTGAAAAGCAGTGTGAAGGAGTGGCAGAGAGCAGTGGATTATTTCACTCTATTGAAGAACTTTGATCATTAGTATCATTGGTAACACCTGTGAAGGAAGTAAGAAGAGGCCCAATTTCTTTCCAATATGGCTGCTGTGCATAGAGCCTATTGGGCCTCTAAATATGTGCCTCATGGGGGCGCTGTGGACTATGGGGCTTTGGGAGATAGAGAATGACATTCACAGAAGAAGAGTCGCTTGTCAGAGTTTAAAGTGAATAATAAAGTTTGACTGTGTTCCTAATGTTTTCTTCAGTTATAATATTAACAGAATAACAATACACAACCAAAGCAGTGTGTGCGCTGGTCTTTGAAACCTTGCAATGTAATGTCGTCTGTAATTATCACATGACAGTGATGTCACTGACGCATCCTTGGTATTTTAGCAGCGACGTCACAGACTAATCCTTGGGGTATATTCATCCGCAGCGTTCTCGCCAAACGTGTTTTTTGTTTATGTTTTTTCATGGCTTGTGCTACTCAAACACTAGCGGGATTATTATTTCTTGTCAACATTCAAGTAGAACTATGAGAAGGTACAACCCAGGTAAAAAAATGAGTCATTATAAAAATATATAAATGATATATGATTAGCAGTCCACTTCCTTCTGTTGGTACGGATGGATTCACATTGCAGCGTTCCGTACTCCAGTACGCATGATACGGATCCGAGACTACCTCCCCAGGCGGTCTCGGGTACGGTATGGTGATCCGTTCCGGGGAACGTTACGCAACGTTCACACTATCACAAGATCTGCCAAGTGGTCCCGGGTGCGCACCCGGGACCATAGTGTGAATCCGCCCTTAATGTGATGCAGCACAGCAGAGTGTCCACGGTCGCCTTGACTCAAGCATTGAGGATCACTCTGACGTGTCTGATCTGCAGAGGTAATTTTTTTTTACCCTTTCAGACCTGAGGATGATTTTAAAAACGCCTTCTAAAGCCTTGTTTATACTTCACCGTGCGACACATCCTACGGTGGGAAGTGGCAGATATGCAATTTCACAGCACGTCTCATTCGAGGCGCGCTGTGAACTGCTATTTTGAATCTGCTATTTTCAGCGTCAACCTCCGTCATATGGTGAAGTATAAATGGGGCTTAAGAGTTTGAATGTTCTCCCTGTGTCCCCTAGGGTAGGTACCCTCACAAAAACATGCAGTAATCCTGGTCTCTGTACTGCCTCCCCCTGGTCAGCCGGGGCGCCTGATGGAGGGGAAAGGAACTGGTTGGAATAACGTGTTCCTTCCACACGCTACGTCCAACCGGGGAAACTCCTCCCTGTCAGGTGATAAGAAGCGGCTTGCTACTCCTCATGCATTGAAGGAGCTCAGTTTTGGGCTCTCCCTAGGCTGGCAAAGGGAGAGTAGCGCCCAGGATTACATAGGCAATTGGCACTGGGTGATAAAATGGGTTACAAAATCATCGGATACAATAATAATAATTAGGGCTGGGACTTTAACTGATTAATTTAGATTAATTAATTACAGAAAATTAACGCGATTAAAAAATTTTATCGCATTTTAATCGTGCTTAGTTTATGCACCACGGAACCTTTCTCACTGGACGAGTTTCAGGCGTACCGATCATACCAGTGCACCAACCAACAGCCAACACACCCCATTGCACGCAATGGGACAAGAAGCCGATCAGACTGCTTTGCTTGGCCCAGTTGATGGGAAATTTAGATTAAAAAAACTCTCTGATGGAAGCATGGATAAAAACACGGTTGTGTGCAGAACAATTTTTTGTTGCTTAAACTTATGTATTCACTCATTGATTCACTCATATACCAAAATCTGTTTTAACTGAAAATAAATTGCTTCTCAGGTCAAATATTGATGCGATTAAACATGCGATTAATTTAGATTAATGAATTACAAATCCTCTAATTAATTAGATAATTTTTTTTAATCGAGTCCCAGCCCTAATAATAATAATAAGGGTAATAATAATAATAATAATAATAATAATAATAGTAATAATAATAATAATAATAATAATAATAATAATAATAATAATAATAATAATAATAATAATAATAATAATATGGCAACACTGCCTGTAAAAACGAGTCATCATTAACGTCAGCTGACAGTTTGTGCTGAACTAAATGATAACTTTTGCTAACAGACTGCCAGTCTGTCTGAAGTAGTCTGTTTGGTGACCTTAACACACCGCATGAAGCCTTGAATTCATGGAGATTGTTTTGTTTTTGTCGCATTCCTAAGCAAATAATTTGATCACAGGCGTAGTCAAAGAGACTTCAAAATGTTACCCCGCTATAATGATCAACAGGCAGGACTCGCATGAACGGTACACACCTGATGATATAACAAACATTTTCCATTTTCCATGCACAACAAAAGTAAACCAACACATTGTAAAAACAATAAAACACCAAACAGGCTTACCACTCTTCAAGTTTGCCTCATCCCTTACAACACAGTAACCGTTATGATGTTGTGAGGACCCACAGATTGGCAATCTCCTACCTGCCTGTTCAGAAAGGCCTTAAATACTGTACCCGCGTCACTTATGACATCTCTTTATCTCTGCTTCCCTCTAGGGGCTACAATTAGGATCATTGGCAACACCTGTGAAGGAAGTAAGGAAGAGGCCCAATTTATTTCTAATATGGCTGCTGTGCATAGAGCCTATAGCACCGAAGTCTGACGTAATTTATACAATCTACCTGGGTCGCGTTTTCTCCCCCCCCCATTCTGAATTCCCATAGACATGTTTAATATCACGTCAAATAAGAACTGTGTTCCAAAAATAAACAAATGATCCTGGCGGTTTTACTCTTATGGATATGAAGCATCAACTGACGGTGAGAAAACGTTAATTACTAGTTACATCCGCTGAATTAGTTACATTTTCGCCAGAAACAGACTGTATCAAATATGACTGACTATCATAAACGATACAGAACCACCCCCCTGACAATATCGGCAAGACAGTTTGTTTATTTTTGGACCACAATTCTTAGATGAGACGATTCTAAGATGACCCAATGTTATTCTCCATAGAGAAAATACTTCTACGACCCAGGGGTTGAACGAGTGACGTCAGGACTTCTGTGCTCTATTGTCAAGCACTTTGTGACTTTGTGTCTGTGAAGTTTACTCTACAAATAAAGTTTTACTTACCTTCTTACTTACTTACTCATGCTATTCAGATCAATATGTCTGCCTCTAGTAACTGATGATGTTTAACAAAAGATTAATCCTGATTGACTGCTGAGTGAACGAGGAAGTGAAATTAAAAGTCTGGGGAGTTTCCAGTGAGAAGCTTCGGTGCTGATTTCAACCTCTAACCTCTCACTTAATTACATGACCATGAATCTGGGGAGTTCAGCAATTTGATTAGTTTCACCCATTAAGACCTGAGGCAGATTCTACAAATGCCTTCTAAATCAGTAGTGCTTTAATTGTTTCGTGCCAAGGACCCCCACATTGATATACAGTATACAGGTATATATGGCTGAGGACCCCATTTGAAAATGTTTTGTGTCAGGGACGCCCATATAAGAGAATATTTGTGTTAAAAAACACTTTCACGATTTTTCAAAAATGTTCAAAAATAGCAGATGTACAAGCTCGCAGCGTGTCACCAAGTGACGCGCTGTGAGCTTGTATATCTGCTATTTTTTGAATAGCCAACACTAAAATCTAGTGCAACTAGCAAATCAAATTAATTGTGCATTTCTACAGCGACTGACAATTACACTGCATCAAACAAAGTTTCTAACAAGCCAAGTATATATCATATGTAGCAATGAATGCAATATGATTTGATATTTTTTATTTTATAGGCACTTCTGTTATTTGCTGTTATTTGTTTTGTTATTTGCTACACTCACACTGTTTGTTTTCATGTTGCAACTTTTGTGTTAATGTTGTCTTGGACAGGGCTTTCTTTGTATAAATAAATAAATCTAAGAAAAAAAATAATGAAACAGCTTCTGGTCATCTTGGTGTGAGAGATACGGGCAGGAGGGCTGTGTACCATTTCAAATGTGCGTTCCTGATTGGCTGCTGAGTGAAGCAGGAAGTGAAAGTAAAGTTTGGGGACTTTTCAGTGGTTGCATGCAATCATGGTTACAGCGTGAGACAGCTGTCTTCTTACAGGAAATCTGTTCATAAACATATTTCAATGCATTATAAACATATGCATGAATGATAAAGTTGTGTACGTATGATGAGGTTATACATTAAACAAATATATATGCATTATAAAGTTATGCATGCATTATGAATGTATTATGAAGTTATCATCACTTTGAAGGCAGGAACCTTCAAATATTTGTTTTAATAAATTAACATCAGCATACAAGAACTGAAAATAGACAATCTACAAGCTTGTAGATAGGCTATTATATTTTAATCACCCACAACCTCCATGAAAAATTTCAGTCAGGATTTAAACCAGGCCACAGTACCGAGACGGCTCTCCTTAGGGTTTTTAATGATTTAATTTTAACTGTTGACACTGATACCCCCGCCATCCTCGTGCTCCTTGACCTCTCAGCGGCGTTTGACACTGTCGACCACAGGATTCTCCTGTCACGCCTTGAACACCAGGTCGGTATCACAGGCACAGCCCTGTCCTGGTTCAAGTCGTACCTGTTTGATAGGACCTTTGCTGTCAAACTGGGGGAATTCTCATCACCTCCAGCCCCCCTCACATGTGGGGTTCCCCAGGGTTCCGTACTGGGCCCAATATTATTTTTACTTTATATGCTACCCCTCGGGTCCATTTTTACCAAACACAACATCTCCTTCCATTGCTATGCCGATGATGTCCAGATTTATTTACCCATCAAAATGGACTCAAACAATTCTTTTCAACCCCTACTAGACTGTTTACAGGATGTAAAAACCTGGATGGACAACAATTTCCTGACACTCAACCAAAACAAAACTGAGATCATACTATTTGGCCACAACACCGTCACACCCCCTAACATCCCGGACACTCTCATATCTAACATCTGCACCTCTGCCAAAAATCTTGGTGTAATTCTGGATAGCGCCTTTAAGTTCGACAAACACATCAGTTCCGTTGTTAAAGCTAGTTTCTTTCAACTCAGACTTCTCGCTAAGGTCAAGGCCTATCTCCCCCGACCACAACTAGAAATAGCTATCCATGCCTTCATTTCCTCACGACTCGATTACTGCAATTCCCTCTACACCGGTCTAGAACAGTCATCTATCAGGCGCCTACAGCTGGTCCAAAATGCTGCGGCCCGCCTTCTTACTGGCACAAAAAGACGTGAGCATATCAGTCCAGTCCTAGCCTCACTTCACTGGCTCCCGGTCAATTTTAGAATTAATTTTAAGGTCCTTTTATTTGCTTTTAAAGCTCAACATGGGCTAGCTCCACCATACCTCGCTGAGCTTATAGAACCACATAATCCAGCCAGGGTCCTAAGGTCTGCTGATCAGTCATTACTGATCGTCCCTCGAACCAATAAAAGGACCAGGGGTGGCCGCGCTTTTGCTGCTGCCGCCCCCGCACTTTGGAACGGCCTCCCTCTCCCCATCCGATCCGCCCAGTCCATCGGGGTTTTCAGATCCCTCCTTAAAACCCACCTTTTCTCTCTGGCTTTTAATTGCCCTTGATCCACTACTGTGTCTTAACAATGTATTGTTTTTGTCTGTGCGCCTACGTGCGCTTATTGAATTATGTTGATGCTTTGTTTGTCTCAACCCTGTACAGCACTTTGGTCAGCTTCCGTTGTTTTAAATGTGCTTTATAAATAAAGTTTGATTTGATTTGATTTGATTGCCGATATAATAGCTATTATATAGCTATTATTTTGGGTATTATAAAAATGCATGCATTCATCTCATCTCAAGCTGGATCAAGTTGTGCATGTGTTCTCGTGACCCGTACAAATAGGTAGGCATGTAGTCATGTCTGCATTTCTATAGTGCCTTTATCCATAGTTTACATTCACACAACAAACAGTGGAGGCAACCATGAAAGGCACTATGGGTTTAGTGCCTTGCTCAAGGACACTTTGCACACACAGCCTGGGGGTGCTTGACTGTTAAACGTTGGTTGTACTGACACTTAAGTGTAGCATTGCATTGACCACTTAAAACCCAGCATCCGTATTCCCGGGAAAAATAGTAGAACTAGGTGGGTGGCAGAGTGAGTGTCTTCCACCTCAGCAATTTGTTGATAAGACACAGAGTATATCTCCCTTCAACAGTACACTATCGTCTTTCTGGACACAGATGATGTGACATTGTATCTTTAATCTGATTGGCTGATTCTTTGAAACTACAGAACAAAACCTCTTTAGTTCCCTTTCATATTTCAGAGCTAGTGTTGAAGTCAACACCGTTTTTTCTGATCTGTTTAATTTGTTTCTAATCTGTTCAGCTCTGATTTAATCTGTAATGATGAAGATTATTGCAACCCTCATCATCCTCTCCTCTGTACTTGGTGTCAAAGCAGACACAGGCAGTAAGTAAACTATATTATTGTTTAAAAATGCATTCATAGCTTTACTTCTATTATAAACAATATATGTATATCTATGGTTATTGTGTACTATATAAATGTAGATATATTTTAGGACTATAACACATACTGTATGTCTATATTTCTACTCTTATAACATATAGATTTATGAGATTTATGAGATATCCTAGTGGTCCTTATGAGACCACTAAGATACCACTTTACATACAAATATGTTATATCTATATAAATGTATACATCTTCCAGAGGAAGTGGGAAGAGAGTATTGACCTTTCCAGTCAGTCACACGCACGCACACACACACGCACGCTCAGAGAGAGAGAGAGAGAGATAGAGAGAGAGAGAGAGATAGAGAGAGAGAGAGACACACACACACACACGCACGCACGCACACACGCACGCACGCACGCACACACACGTACACACACACACACACACACACACACACACACACACACACACACACGCAAACATGTCACGTGAGTTGTCTATCCTGGATACCATAGCCCAGAGACACGATCGTAAATCGGCATCTAAAATCATTACCAGCCGACTACAATATTTTACAATGACAATGATTACTTTTAATAAAATAATCAAGCTAAATTATCATTTCGGCTCAAAGCATTTGAAAGATATGTGCAATGGCTTCTGGGAAGAAGTAGTTCCAATCTTAAAATAATGTACACAGTCTTTTAACTTTTTGGGGATTTCCCAATTATTTTTATGTTTCATGGTCATAATTCACAAGGAGCCTGGGGCCTATTTCACAAAAGCAGAATTAGGGGTTAAGCATGGATTTAACACCTATCCTGGCTTCATTTAGCCAGGATTTGCGATGAATCGGTTTCATGAAAGCTGAATTATCTTGCCAGATTAGCGTAGCCAGTTCATCCTGGATAAATGTATCCATGACTAGATTTCATGAAAGAAAATTGACGCAATCCTACCTTAGTTACCATGGCAATTTACCTGTGAAGTTAGCCTGGTATAGGGACCAGGCTAACAGCCAAGCTTAATTAATCCAGTGCCTTGTTCTTCAAGTTTTGGGAAATAGCTGTTAGTCCAATGACTCCAATCGTAAACCAATGACTTTTTCCACAGTTAATTCAACACCTATGTTTGTATATGGACTCATTTCAATGACCCTGCATTAAAATAAAATGAAATAAATACAATAAGATATAATCAATTTAATTATATTACTGAAATAGTGTGTGACCATGAATCATAATTGTTTCACAATGACTCATGTGATATGTCATTGTCACTCTAACACTATATTTCATATTGTTGTTAGATGTTTCATAATATATTACACTCGGTCTTATGATTACATATAGACCAATTATTTGTTTACTAACATTGTACTGGATTGTTTCACGCAATCAATTCTCAACCTGTTGTTTCGGGGTGCGCTGGTTTCAGCACACCCCAACCCCCTCTTGTGTGTTGGCTAGTGAGGCGCGTCCTGGCGAGACCTGACAGAATGGGTTTCATTGCGCGCATACTGGTTGCACGCATACTGGTTCTTATCAGTGTGACGTCGTCTGTTAAGGGGTCTATTGAGTCAGAGATTCATGGGGAAATAAAACAACAACGTATCACATTTGAAGGGGAGCGGATCTACAACCTCTCAACATGTCGTGCTGCAACACGTTGTGGGCTTGTAGATCGGCTATTTGGATAATAAAAAAAATCTGCGATTTTGGGTCAGCCCTAGTTGGAACATTGTTTCATCACATGACGTAAGCTTATGGCAAATGGTGCATTTATATAGCTTTTATCCAAAGCACTTTACATAGATTGTGCATTACATTCACCCATTCACACACACATTCATACACCGATGGCGGAGGAAACCATGCAAGGCACCAACCTGCGATCATTGGGAGCAATTAAGGGTTCAGCGTCTTGCTCAAGGACACTTCGACACTAACTCTGGGGAGCCCGGGATCGAACTGGGAACCTCACGGTTTCCATCCGGCCACTCTACCCTTGAGACACTGCCGCCCCTGCCGCTTATATCACTTTAAACTTTAAAGAGTTTAAAGGAATTAAGGCTGGTCTAATTATAGAAACATAACAACATATGGTAGTTTCACAAACCACTGTGTTGAGCCCCACTCACACCCACTAAAATGCAAAAATACTAAAAAAAAATAGAACTTGTGAACTTGTAGATCTGCTATTTTTTTTTAAAACCATGCCAATGTTTGCAAATATTTTTTTTGTTTTGTTTTTAAGCTGACATTTGTAAGTCAAATCTTTGCTTCATTGGGGGTCCATAAATATTTTACAAAATATGCTTTAAAAAAAAAAGATATTTTGAATAGCCAAAGACATCTTAAATGACGACACACAAATGCTTTACCGGTCTTAAAGGGTTAATGTCATCTTTGCTTTCTTTCCAGTCTTGCATAAAGATATTCGAGTCCTTGGCTGTTCAGACGCAGATCAAGAGGTGATGTCTGGACTGGACGGTGAAGTGGTGTGGTATGCAGACTTCAACCAAGGGAAGGGGGTGACGTCTCTGCCCAAGTTTGTAGATCCAATCACCTTCCCAGGAGGATATGAAGCAGCTGTGGCTGATAAGCAATACTGCAAAGCCCAGCTGGACACCATTCGCACTGCCTTGAAGAACCCACCAGTGGAACTAGGTAGAAATACACACTCTTAACTATTAACACAACATAATCATTATATGAGCAAGTTGTTGAGCGTGCATGCGTGCGCAAATCAGTGGTTCTCAACCTGTGGGCCGGGGCCGTGACGGTATTGCAAGTGGGCCCCCAAATAATGGGCAAAACACTGAAGATTGAAGTGATAGTATAACATTCATATTAAAAAGTGACACCAATAAATAAGAACTTAAAGTACCATACGTTAGTTCAATTGATCCCAGAACCAGAACACAATAAAATAAACAGGCTGTGAAGATGCACCCACCCACCCACCCACCCATCTGACCACTTAACACGGCAGCCGCACGGCTACCATATTACAAATAGCAGTGGAATTTTTGGGATTTAAAAAAAATTAAAATATTAGATATTTACTCGCAACCAATACAAATAGGCTCTATTCACAGCAGCCATATTTTCACTTCCTTAACAGGTGTTACCAATGATACTAATGAAGGCTCTGTTCCATTTCGTGTAGCACAGTGGTTCTCAGATTTTTCAATTTCCACGACCCCCATAACTCTGACAGTGTACAAATGTAACCAAATGGACCCACACTCTCAGAGTTACACACCCGTAAGGGCCCATTTGGAACCCCCTTAAGGACCCACATTTTAGTCCCACTGGTGTAGCAGAGTGTTTCCAGTGAGTCGACATGCACAATATCAGCACCCTGACTCTGTTTGACCAGAATAGAACAGAGCCTTCATTAGTAACACTTTGTCTCTTGATCCGTCTTCAGAAGCCCCTCAGAGCTCCATCTACACCAGAGACCACGTGGAGCTGGGAGTGGACAACGTTCTCCTCTGCCACGTGACTGGTTTCTACCCGGCCCCAGTCCACGTCACCTGGACCAGAAATGACCGCAACGTGACCAGTGACGTCATCACATCCACGGTGCCGTAGGGATGGGACGATATGAAAATGACAAGTCACGACTATTGTGGCAAAAAGAATTGCAGTTAGTGATATTATCGAGATACTCAAAATAATGCTTAAAACTTCAAATGCCATTTTTGTTAACCACTTGAAACCTCAGCATCCCTATTCTGAGGGGGGTCGCCAAATAGCAGATTTGCAAGCTCCAAATGCGTTGCAAAGCAACACGCTGTGAGCTTGTAGATCTGGTATTTTTGGCGAATCTATTTGTGTAGAGTGAAATAAGAGCGTACCAAATACAGAGTACAGAGGGATTAAGTGGTGCTGCATTTTCAGCTCGACAAAAGTTAATTCATCCTAGTGTAGGACAGGGGACAGTTTCACACTAAATTAGAATCTCCGCGATATGATTACTGGGAGCGTTTTTGTATGACGATGAACGATAATCAGTGGTGGAAAAAGTACTCAAATGTTTTACTTAAGTAAAAGTATCAATACTGCAATGTAGAAGTACTCTGTTAAAGTAAAAGTCCATAATTCTAAATTTACTTGAGTAAAAGTACAAAAGTATTGGTATAAAAATGTACTTAAAGTAGGGGAGACCAGGGACAAAAGTAACAGGGGGCGAACGTAACACACTCAATAATTCTAATTAGAAATAAGCTAGAGGGGTGAGACTTCTTGTGCACATGCTCAGTAGGGTCCTCTCTCTGCCTATGGAATGATAGAATGATCATTTCATCTCAGCAGAGGTTTTCAACAAAAACAGATTTTGAGGTGTAAACGTACATTTTTGAGTGTACGGTATTTTCCTTCTGCTGTCTAAAGATAAGATGTCAGCTAATTTAAACTTAGATGAATTGTTTCTCTATGTTATTGGTCACAGATTAACGTCAGCAGCCTATGCTAGTATAGGTGTTTCTAGCTAGAATATGGTATTTTATCATGGTTGCCCCATCGGGGGCAATTGTAACACAGTGACCGGGGTCAATTGTAACAATGTGTTTTCAATGCAAGCAGATTTTTTTGTCTACTTTTATGTTAGTAAATGAACATATTTCATTAAGTATCACTGCATTTCAATGTAATACATTAAAATAAAAAATAGTCATACATTTGAAAACACAAAATTGTTAAATAAAATAATTCAAATAAAAATACAAAATAATTGTAATTATGTATATAAAACATTCGTAAGTAAAAATATTAAATTATAAAAAATACATATTACTTAGTGATGTGCTTTTATTTGAGATAAAGTGTGTTAATATGACTTATTTTTACAGTGTTACAATTGCCCACTAGTGAAAGCTTATAAATGGTATTAGTAATTAGGGCAGATATATATGTTTCTTAAAACAAAAGATGACTAGTATATTTAAAGTATTCTGTGAATTGTGAAGGAAAATGTAAAAAGCGTTACTTTTCCAAAAGTAAAAGTGCTAAAATGTTTGAAAATAGCAGATCTACAAGCTCACCACACGTCGTGACACATGGTGAGCTTGTAGATCTACTATTTTCAAATAGCCTGGTATAGGGCTAAAGTGGTTAATGTATGTTGTATAATGCAATAGTTTATATCTGCAAAGTAACTAGTAACTAAAGTTTTCAAATAATTGTATGGAGTAAAAGTACAATATTTGCCTCTGAGATGTAGTGGAGAAGAGGTAAAAGTACTGGAAACTGGAAATACTCCAGTAAAGTAAAAGTACCTCAAAAGTAAATGAGTAATTGTACTTGGTTACTTTACATCACTGACGATAATAATGATTATCGTCCTATTCCTAGGTGCCGTACCCCGACGGCGAAGGAACCTTCCACCAGTTCTCCAGTGTCAAGTTCAGTCCGGAGCAGGGAGACGTCTACAGCTGTGCAGTCAACCACCAGTCGCTGACCGAACCTCTGACCAAACTGTGGGGTACTTAACACCGATCAACACTGCCCATTAATACACACTGTAGTGATCAGTGGTGGAAGAAGTACTGAGATATTTTACTTAAAGGACAACTTTGTTTTTTTACAACCAAGGTTTATATTTTAGCTTGTAATTAAAGTAAATAAAAGATGAGTGTTACATTTTTTTAATTTACTGCTTTCTATAGTTTTAGCAATTTTCACGATATTTTTTACAGTGTGTGTCTAGTGGGCGGGGGCATTCTGTCCGGTGGTTAAATATGTCTTTTTTTACACAATAACCCAGCGTTTTCTTTATTAGTAATTACAGAAGCTTGTTTCTAGCCCCCAATAACTCACATCTGGCCATCAAAGACCACAGGACCTTTTTTTATTGTGTAAAAAAGGCATATTTAGCCACCGGACAGAATGCCCCCGCCCACTGTAAAAAATATCGTGAAAATTGCTAAAACTATAGAAAGCAGTAAATGAAAAAAAAATAACACTCATCTTTTATTTACTTTAATTACAAGCTAAAATATAAACCTTGGTTGTAAAAAACCAAAGTTGTCCTTTAAGTAAAAGTATCAATACTACAGTTTACAGTTTAGGCATTTAGCAGACGCTAAATAACAAAAAAGAAAGAAAATGCCGAAACGCAAATGCCATTTCACCGTTGAAATGCAGAGAAAGTAGTGTTTTCGTCATGGTTGTGAGCAATAGGAAGCAGAGTGTACTGTCTGTAAAGCTGGCACTTATGTGTCCGTCACAAATAAAAGGTTCTTATTTTTGTCCTGGTCACTATACTGCCTCCCCCATGACAGCCTGATGGAGGGGAAAGGAACTGGTTAGAATAACGTGTTCCTTCCACACGCTACGTCCAACCAGGGAAACTCTCCCCTGTCAGGTGACAAGAAGGTCAGTTGGCTCTCATGCATTGAAGGAGGCATGAGCTCGGCCCTGGCCTCCCTAGGTTGGCAGAGGGAAGGTAGTGCTCAGGTTTCCTTTAACAATTGGCACTGGGTGTAAATGATGGGGTTACAAAAAATAAATACACAACTATTATAGAGCATATTTGAGTAAACTTAAGAGTATATGACTGATTTATTTTTGTTATAGAAATTATTTTGATATCTGAATTTATTTTATATATATATATATATATATATATATATATATATATATATATATATATATATATATATATATATATATATATATATATATATATACTGTATATATATATATGCGCGACGGGTTACATAACACGCTATCTAAACATTGTATCCTTTGCATGCAAGGTTGTCAAGGCTAGGGCAAGTGCTATGGGCTGAGGTGGAATCTGAAGAAGTGAGTCTTCATATTACGGCGGAAGACTCCGTTTTTTTAACTGTGATCATTCCACAGTTTAGGAGCCATAAGGGATAAGAGTCTGGGACTTGGCGAAGATTCTGACAGCTTCCCTGTGTTAGCTGACCTGAGTGAGCGGGAGGGGTATAGGGTTGGATCAGGCTTTGAAGATATGGGGTCGCCATACCTTTGGTTGCTTTGTAGGCCAACATCAGTGCTTTGTGCGGGCAGTAGCTGGGAGCCAATGGAGGGAGCGAAGAAGGGGGGAGACATGGGACATTTTTGGTTGGTTGAAGACCAAGTGTGCTGCGGCATTCTGGATCATTTGGAGAGGCTTAAGTGCACATGCCGGGAGGCCAGTAACGAGAGTTACAGTAGTCAAGTTTTGAAATGACTGATGTCTGGATAAGGAGCTGGGCTGACTCCTGGGTGAGCAATGTTATAGAGTGTAACCTACAGGATCGAGTGACCGCTGCAATGTGTGCCTTGAATGAGAGCTGACTCTGAACGTGCTCAAAGCTACTGTAGATTGGTACATCCTGGGTTGATTTAGCAAGGTGAACAACTGTCGTGTCACATGTTGATTATTAGGTTTAGTGTCACACCGTCCATGAATGCTGTGTGTGTGTTCCTCTGCAGTTGTGGATCAGGGACCAGAGATCGGACATCAGAGGTCAGAGAGCAGAGATCAGAAAGCATGGGCCACACAGATCCAGAATCAGCCCAGAATGGGTCCAGCTGTGTTCTGCGCCGTGGGGCTGACCCTGGGTCTGTTAGGCATTGCCACGGGAACCTACTTCCTCATCAAAGGAAACAAAAGCAACTACAAGAAAATCTGAAGTGTGAATTTAACAAAATGATAATTCAAACTGATATAACCAATCAATGTTGTGATCATTTAAACATTAACATAATCATCTTCAGTATAACTATTAACAGGTCTGGATGGCATTGTTTTCGTTTTTTTCATTGCTTTTAAAATCAAGCTTTCTGTTGTGTGTTCCATAATCAATGATTTGTAGAAACATGGAGGTGTTGTTGTTTCAATAGAACTTCAATAAACCATACTGCATTCCTGCTGTCGTTTGACTCTTTTCAACTAAGAAGCATGGCTGAGAACTTTCCATAAACTGAAACTTTTCAGACCCTGGGATTTTGTATTAAAATACAATCCAGAGGGTCCACAGCAAAAATAGTTAATATAGCATCAAAACAGTTGACCAATTTAACCCTATTTTATACTTTGGCTATTCAAAAATAGTTGATCTACAAGCTCACAGCGCTTTGTGACGTGTCACGTTGTGAGCTTGTAGACTAGCTCACAGACTAGCTCACAGGGCGCCTAACTTAGTCAATGAGTGGTGGAGCACAAAGAGAGGCGGATTATTTTTATCGATGAATTAATTAATTCATTCTTATTTTAGCCCTCAAAATATTGAGGTGTCTTTGCGCGATTTCACGTTGGCCACGTTTACCACCTCAAGCCATAGTCAGTTCTGTTCTTAACTCTCCATTCGTTTTGGGCACAGGCCGGCCGTAATCTCATCACAGACACAAAAGTATACACGATAGATTAATGAAAATTGGGACTTTGTCAATTTCAGGTATACTTAGTGAGGATCCAAAGGTCGGGGCTGGTCGTGGGTTCGATCCCTACCTACGCCGTGAAAAATGAAACCTGCAATGATTTAATTGCATTATTACAATATGTAGGACTACATTGGCAAACTTTGACAGATGCCTGATGCAGAAAAACTTGTCCACGCATTTGTTACTTCTAGGCTGGACTATTGCAACGCTTTACTATCAGGCTGCCCAAGTAAATCGATAAATAGCCTGCAGCTTGTCCAGAATGCCGCTGCGCGCATACTGACAGGAACCAGAAGAAGAGATCATATCACTCCTTCATTGGCCTCTTTGCACTGGCTCCCGGTTAAATACAGAATCGAGTTTAAAGTTCTCCTCCTCACATACAAGGCCCTCAATGGACAGGCACCAATATATCTCAAAGAACTCATCGAGCCCTATAAACCAACCAGAACACCACTGCGCCCACAGTATGAAAAAATGCATACGGCTCCAGAAAACCCCAAAAAAGTTAGAACAGGAGGCAGAGCATTTAAGTTTCAGGCACCTCAGCTGTGGAACCTTCTCCCAGTCTCAGTCCGCAAAGCAGACACACTCTGTATATTTAAGACTAGACTAAAAACCTTTCTCTATGATAAAGCCTATAGCCGAAGTGTATAGACTCAGTCACCCTATAGTTATCCTCTCTCCCCTCCCCTGCCCACCCCTCCCCCCCCCCCCCTTCTCCTCTCGTCCTCTCTCTTCTCGTTCTCCCTTTGGTTGTGTGGGTTTGTGTCCCAATGGTACAATCGTAATTAACCCTGTACGGATTCACGCTCTAGTAAGGCCTGCCACTAATTCTACAACCGGGGACCCGCTCCCCGGAGTTTCTTTTATTTCCCACGTCGCAGGTCCATGGACTGTCAATACGGACCCCCAGCTGCGGCTCAAGACTGTGACTGCGGACCGGGCCTTTCCATGGAGCACGACCGTGGATTTCTACTACACTGCACTATACTATATATACTGTATATTATCTTAATATTCTTATATTATACCATTATATACTACATACACATTATTGCTGTACTATATTATACTATCATATATATCACATATTACACTATTATATGTGCTACTATTGTAACTTACTGTTACTACCTGCACTGTATCTCTCTCTCTCTCTCTCTCTCTCTCTGTCTCTGTCTCTGTCTCTCTCTCTCTCTCTCTCTCTCTCTCTCTCTCTCTCTCTCTCTCTCTCTCTCTCCTCTTTCCCCCGACACGGTCGAGGCAGAAGGCCGCCACCCTAGAGCCTAGGGCCTGCCTGACGTTTCTTCCAGTTAAGAGGGAGTTTTTCGTTGCCACTGTCGCAAAAATTGCTTGTTCAGGGTGGGATTGTCGGGTCTCTTCTCTACATGTAAAGTGTCTTGAGACAACTTGTTGTGATTTGACACTTTAATAAAATTGAATTGAATTGAAAAATTGCCTGTTAAACATAACCCTTCAGAGACTGTACTTCATTCACAACTTATTATATTGTAGATCTATTCATATATTCACTAGTGATGTACACACACTACAGTATATATAAATGTATATATTCACTGTACATGTTATATTTATTGTTAGACTGTACATAATTATTTTCATTTATTCAGAGATCCACCTCATGCAGACCAGTCGATCTATTATCTATTAGATATATCTAAATATCTAGATATATCTAATCTATTATTTCATCTTGGTTTGGAACAAATGACTTAGATGTAGGCCTACCTTGCATTTCATTCTAACTAATAATGCTGCCATTATAATAAATCTACACACTTTTTACTACTTATGTCTCTGCTAGGCCGAAAGGCATGGCGAGAGAGTATGTTTTACCCCCTGTCCGTCCGTGTGCTCCGAGGAGCACTTTTTCTAGTTTTTATTTTATCTTACTCTGTATGAGATTTAATAAATAAACATCTTGAATATTATGACACCTGAACTTATCTCCCCTCCAATGGGGATCAAACAAGATTTATCTGAAGTCTCAGAACCCGAGGATAATTTACAGCAAATAACTCATTGATCAGTAATGTACTAGTGGAGCAGGGAAATAGAAGAATGCATGGTACAGTATGTTACACATTGAAGTAATCTGGATCCTTGAGGTAAACGTATAACATTCACTAAGTAAAACAAGGTATTCAACGGCATGAAAAGTAAATCAAATTTTAATCTATACATTTACATATACAACATTGTGACAACAAATATATACATACGCTGTTGGGTGGATACCTTGTGTGTCCAAAACTGTTTCTTTTTTATTACTAAGCCCATTTAAAAATAGCAAAAATAGCCGATCTATAAGCTCACAACACGTCGACGCGTTGTGGGCTTGTAGATCTGCTAAAATAGTGAAAATAGCCGATCCACAAGCTGATAACACGTCGATGCGTTGCGGGCTTATAGATCTGCTAAAATAGTGAAAATAGCCGATCTACAAGCTGACAGCACGTCACGCGTTGTTGGCTTGTAGATCGGCTATTTTCACTACTTTTGTGCAACAAAATATCCTCAGAGGATGACAATACCCGTGTCAGCAAGTGTCCATTCATCAAAGATCTCAAGTGGCAATTGTTTGTTTTTCACGTCGTAATCCTGCCTAACGATGATGTCACTGGTAGGAGCGTTAGTGAGGACCAATTATATGAAGATAGGCTGAAAATGGGTGAAGTGGTCCTTTAAAGTACAAATGTATTCACTTAAATAAAATATCAATTAAGTAATTGTTTTGTAATGAAACAATGGGCTACTTGATGTGTCTAGACTTGTTTAAGTATGATGATGTTTAACAGAGCTATTAAAACAGGAAGCATGTGAATAGCCTTCCTAAAAAGGGAAACATACTGTTCCTAAACCTCACAGGTTGTGAAACCAGTTATGTCGCGATTGAAGTCACAAGTCAAATGTTATCCTGAAAGATCAAACATCATACTGTATGACGAATGCACCCTATGCACAGCAGCCATATTGTGAAGACATTCACAGGTGTTGCCAATGATACTAATTTAGGCTCTGTTCCATTCTGGTCAAACAGAGTCAAGGTGCTGATATTGTGCATGTTGGCTTACTGGAAACACTCTGCTACACCAGTGGATCTAAACCAGTGGCTTCCAAATGGCCCCTTAACGGGTGTGTAACTCTGAGAGTGTACATATGGAACCAAATGGACCCTTACGGGTCCATTTGGTTCCATTTGTACACATCTCAGAGTTATGGGGGTCGTGGAAACCACTGTGCTACACTAAATGGAACAGAGCCTTCATTAGTATCATTGGTAACACTTGTGAAGGAAGTGATACTATGGCTGCTGTGCATAGAGCCTATTTGGCATCATGCAATCCCTCAACTGCATAGGACACTGTTTCCTCTACGCTAGAAGGGGAACTTTCTCTAGAAACTGTCATATTAGCTGACCCCCCCTTAAGGGGATGACCATATGTTTATTATGTTTATTTATTTGATATGGACATTACAATCATGAGCGCCTAACTTAGTCAATGAGTGGTTGAGCACAAAGAGAGGCGGATTTTTTAAAATCGATTAATTAATTAATTAATTCTTATTTTTGCACTCAAAATATTGAGTCGGGTGTCTTTGCGCGATTTCATGTTGACCACGTTTACCACCTCGAGCCATAGTCAGTTCTGAGGTGGCTATAGAATCATGGCCGACTCCCCCAACCCCTCCACATGGAGATTGTGGGACAACTGAGCTGGATGGTTTCTGTGCTCGGTCAATAGACTGAAGTACAATACTGTAAGGACACTGTCCGACATGATTGTATGATACTGTGTATCATGTGTACCTCTACTACAGGGGGTACGTAGGGCAAAAGGGCAAAATGGTTGTTATCTTTAACTCATTCAGTGGCCAGCTTATTTATGGAATTTTGGCTCTGAGTGCCACAGCTAAAATTCATTGTAAAAAAAAAGTGCTTAGGAGCCGAGATACAGCCTTTTTAAGTTAGAAGTTAAACAAAGAGTGAATGGAGCAGCAAATCTTCAAATCATCATATCTTGGGTTCTGAACAAAAAAAAAAAAAAAACGTCTTTGACGTCATGTGGCGCACGGGGCGTCAGGCCACGTGACGTCTTTGACGTCATGTGGCACTGGATGAGTTAATGATAAAACCTTAATACACTTGCATTAAGTTAAAGTTATTGATATAAGTAATAACAGTAATTACAATAATATAATAACAAAAATAATATAATAACAAAACACAATACATATTAATGACACTATTACTTTCAGTCTCCCCTTAAGGTGGTGTAGGGGGTCTCCAGGTTGGGGATCGTCTTGGACCTTAGCTGTGATGTCAGTATTGTCCACATCATCATACACCTCCTGTGGATCCTCTACCTCATAGATCACTGCATCTGTACACACACACACACACACAAACACACACAAAAATATAAAATATATATAAAATAATTCCATTTCTTTCTTCTTTTTGTGTGACTTTAGACAATGCCCGATATTGTATTGGCAGAAGGCCGAACAGTCCAATGCCAGAGGCTATGTTTACGCCCCCCCCCCCCCCCCCGTCAGTCTCTGAAAATAGCAGATCTACAAGTTCACAACGCGCCGCAGCACAACGCGTTGTGAGCTTGTACATCGGCCATTTTCAGCATGCAACCAAGTGTAAAAACAGACATTACGACACCATCAAGGTCTGGCAAAATACATTTTTGTCGGCAAAATCAACTGTAGATTTAGACTACTAAAACCAAAACTTTTCAGATGACTAAAATATGAATAAAATAAATGAAATTGTATTCAAAAGACTATGACTAAAACGAAATAAAAAATTCAAAAATTAAAATTAACACTACGACTGACTATGATTGCCTTTCAAAGTTTGCTGGAGGGGCCCATTTTGAAGGACATGCCACAAGCACCGCTAGACTGATCGGCGGGAAATTTTGCACGCACACTCCAGCAGGCAGGAATAATCTCCACTCTAATTCTTTTCAAATTGGCCTGTTATAGCGCCACCATGAAGTAGATTTGGGGGCTAGACACATATTACACACTGCCGTTTGGGGCTAAATTATTATAAGAAAGACACGGTCTGAGAGTGTATAACAGGCTTTTCCTCCAACACCATAAAAAAATCTAAAGATGTACAACACGACACGAGCCACAATCGTGAACAAGACATGACATTTACTGCTGTGAGTGCTGTCGGTAGAATAAGCTTTGACACGCTCAAGTCAATACAGTCTTGCAATGTCACATACTGCAACACCAAAAGTAAAAAACACAACACAGCTTAAAAGCAGAGGGGCGACACACTAGTGATAACAAACACTTTAACTACTTTTGTCATAACTCTACCTATCGTGGGAGACCGGAGCCTGCTTCCCTGAGACAAGCAGTTTGTAACGTGGTGCGATTGAGGTCAAAGACAAATGAAGTGTATTTGTACAATAATCCTGTCGGTTTCTGAACTTTGCCTTGGTGGCTATCATGGCTGAAAAGCCAGCCTCACAAAAAGAAAAGTAACAAGGTCTTTAGTGCCAGTGTGGATAGTTTGGGGTATTCCATCCAGAAGGATGGAACAGAATGCAACATGAATAATACGTTTTTAATCCTCTGTCATTCTTTAGTGCCAGCAGTTTGTCCCCTTGTTCTGGAATTAAAAGTTGATGCATAGGAAGCAAAGGGATCACGTATCCAATCATTCCCAGTCCTCGGTTCTTTCGGGGACTGGTTTTAAATCCAATTTGGATTTAAAAGCAGACACTTTGTCAGCCAGACTTTCCCCTGGAGAGACAGTTCAGATGTGTAAATATATCACACAAATACGCCAGTTTTGCAACCCAGTCTTCATCTGTGAAGTGCTTGGCCAGGTCAGAGCCCTTCTACGTAAAGAAAGGGCTGTAGTTCACTCTGTTAAGGGCCTTACCCCTGGATAGCCATCAAACCTCTGTGTCACTCACATTCAGACACCACTCATCCCACTCACACACCAACTGGTATTCAATCACTCAATCAGCACCACCCAGTCACCCATACACCAATGAGGGAAAAAGACATAGGGCTCTATTCAGGGGCGAGTTTGCTTAAACCGCTAATTCCTGATTTAGGACTATAGTCCAGGGGCCAACACTTTTGTTTTTTGTCGCAATAATGTGATGCCCGGGTGTATTTCCGGTAGGAGACACAAAGATTCTACTTTGTGTCTCCTACCGGATACATTAGCCGGTAGGTAGTGATAACTGCCATTAAGCTACAAGATTGGAAGGGTTATCATACCAAAATATAAACTAGAGACATGTAGGAAGACAAAAATACAAAAACTTTACGGTCACCTTAGGTGGTACCAAAATATGGCTTGGCCCCTGGACTACTATAGGCAAGAGGCGCTGCCCCGCAAAATTCGGTATTCTCTGCCACCTCCCTCACCCGCCAAACACCTGAGCTACCCCTTACATTATGCATAGGTGTGGTTTGGGCGTTACATTGATAAAACCAATCACCGTGCCAGAAGCCATTGCCTTTAAGAGAAGACTGAGCTAGCCGTCATCCCCGATCCAATATGTGTTCTAGCCTATCTCCCTGTCTGCACTGTTGCCTGGTCTGATTATTATAAACCACATTGGGCTGGCTTTCCTTCTTTTTATTAGCCGCCAGCTGAAAGCGCGGCTCTATATTCACTCTGACTCTGACCCGACAGATTTCCGACATGTATTGAACACTTTTTTTGCGTGATTGGCTGTCGTTTAAGCCAATGGGATATGTTCCCATACTCTGAACGGCCGGCCTCGTCCTCCCAAGCTAATGGGACTAGATACGCCTCTGACTGCCCATGAAGACAGTCTTCTAGGGCTGGCTGATTTTCCAGAAGAGCTGAAATGAGCAATGAGCAAATGAAAAAAAACGTCTACAATATTCTAAACCCACTATAGCAATCTGGTAATATCAGGCTACATATCACTTAAATGTCAGAGCTTAACTCGGCATGTAAATATGATATAAATGTGTTAATGTGAAGTGGCTTCCTTCCAGCGCTAGCCGATTTTGGCTAATAGTAACAGCAACTAACTAACAGTTTTTAGCCAAACGCGGTCATGTCCGCTCTCCATTAGTTCTCGACGCAAGTCGCGTTATTACACCCGTACTTTTCATGTATTGTACATCCCACAATAAAATGTATTAACCATGTTATGGTGCTGTAATGTCTTTATATTTTCGCAACATAATACTGTCTTTCACACGGGAAAAAACATCACTTCCGCATTTCCTTCTTCGCTGGTCTAAACAAAGACACGGTTGCCAGATTTATGAGAGAGAAATAAGCAACCAGGTCAATGAAAACAAGCCAAATATTTAAGTGACTATTAGGCTACATGAGCACTTTAAACCTATATGCATCGGCTATTTGAAAATAGACTATTTGGAAGTAGCCGATCTACAAGCTCACAACAAAATAATAACAAATAAAAAGCAACTACCAATATTTACAAGCAACTTCACAGAACACGAGGTCGCTTAAAATTAGTACACATGGCAACACTGTGTGTGTGTGTGTGTGTGTGTGTGTGTGTGTGTGTGTGTGTGTGTGTGTGTGTGTGTGTGTGTGTGTGTGTGTGTGTGTCAAGACTTTTAGGTCACTAAGTTAAAAGTATTGGTTGAAAGTATTGTAAAAGTATTAATGGGTCTAAATAATGTGACTTGTAAAAATATATTACAATGGTGGAGACGTTCATTCCTATTCTACCTGCGTCAGGATCACACAGCCAGTTGGTATGTTGTTAGTTGGTATGTTGTTAGCTGCTAGCATGGCCTGCTACTTGTATTGTGTAACTGCTGGTTCATAATGCAACCTGATAATAATGTCCAAAGCATGTCTGTGAACGTTTACATCCATTACTGTGTTGGCATTAGTTGGGATTAATGATTATTAGCCAAACCAACTTAATATGAGCCGTTAGCGTGTTGCTAAGCTAACGGACTTTTAGCATTAGCATGCGGCTAACGTCGTCACCGTGACTGAACTAACAATGTAAACATCTCATCTACAAACTTTATGAACCTTACTGTGGTTAATGTTATCAGTGCTACCCAAGTAGTCCATTGAAAAGTATTATTTTGGTGTATTTTGTGTATTGTAACTTGGACACTGTAACTTAATGGTAGAGGGGGACGCGTTGTACGTTCAGAATGCCTCATGGGTAATGTAGTCATTTTCTGCTATTTCGGTTCTACTGTGATAGACTGTACTACATTACTTGCTGTTTATTTGTGAATCATATATTCTATGAATATATGGTAATGCTGTTTATTTTCTATATTCCCAGGTTTATGACCTGTGTGTCATCTGTGGTCTGTGTACTGTGGACATTTGTTAGAAATAAAACTACAAAAAGACAAAACACGAGTTGTGACAAAGACGTGTGATTCCTGTCAGCCTATTCGGAGGGCTAAGAGTTTGAAGATCCGAACAGTGTGTGTGTGTGTGTGTGTGTGTGTGTGTGTGTGTGTGTGTGTGTGTGTGTGTGTGTGTGTGTGTGTGTGTGTGTGTGTGTGTGTGTGTGTGAATGAAAAACAAGCGCCGAAACAAGCCAGGTGTGTGTCACCTACATTGTCAATCTATATACCATTTTAAAGGTACGTGCCTTGTGATTAAAATGATGCAAACCATTCCAAGATTGATGATGCTTTTAGCATCAAAACTGACGCTACAATCAGCGTGTTTCATGCTTCATTAAAATAGCAGATCTACAAGCTCACAACGCGTCGCCGCCTTGTGTGCTTGTAGATCTGCTCTTTTTCATTTTTTATTGAACACTTGAATTAGAAAAGACATTAATGAAACCAAATGGACCCATTTGGGTATTTTGTTCATGTAAGCCAGTAGTGAAAAGGGCAAACTTGCATGAAATTAAAAGACACGTTGTGAGCTTCACTTTCATAAAGGCTATGTGGTATCTGAAACCCACAGACTTCAGTATGGTCTGGTAAAGGTTCTACTGCACTTTTCGTTAACACACACACACACACACACACACACACACACACACACACACACACACACACACACACACACACACACACACACTTTATATTGGTAGCCAACCGATGAACCTCTCTGTGGAGTCCTTTTGGTTGCATTGGAATGGCTGACATTTCATTTTAAAGACCACTTTCACATTTTGTGCTGCAGATTGGGGCAAAAAAAGCCTGCCGCTGGCGGCTACATTATGACTTTAGTCATTTCTTGTTTTATTTTATCCAAATACATTTTTATATTAATTTGTAGCCTATTGTGTTCACAATAACTTGTCATATTAGACAGATCCGGAATAGTCATTTAAAAAGCCATTTAAAATATTTATACTATTGGTACACACCAGCTGCTCCCAAATAATTAATTACATCATGTTGCGGGCTGGGCGGTGGTCCACAGACATACAGTAGCATATGGCTCTAATAAATTGGCCAGTTTTAGGAAAGGTCAATATGTACTCACGTTGGCTGTTATTGTTCTATTTCCACAATTCTAATGGATTCCAGGGGTGTGTAAACATCTCTGAAGTATAGCTTATAGTTTCCTCTGAAGTGACACAGTTAACTTAGGCTACGTCCATATTGTCCCGTTATCTTTCATCATCCACCTTTGTTCAATAATCCCGAACAGAGCTACACTTTACATCAATCATAGCCTCTCAAACCTAGACACATTGCTGCGATGCGTTTGTGCGTCGCCTACCTACCCAAAATAACAGACATACAAGCTATCAACGCGCTGCGTCATGTCGTGTCGACAGCTTACAGATCTGTTATTTTGGGCAGCATAAACAATGAGGCGCGATCGAGCAGCGCATGATTTTGGAAACACATTGATTATTTTCGAACACACGCGCATATACGCACACACGCACTTTTAGATCCAGTCCCATTTTAAAGCCTGCGTATGCGGGACTTGCGTATCCACGCGCCTGGTGTAGCCGCTATCATTGATATCAATTGGATCTAAACAAACGCACTCCACGTGCCACGCATACCCGACCTGGCCCATCTGCACCGGCAGGACCGGGTCCAAATGTGTTGGGCTTTGGGTCTTTTTTTTTATCCAAATAAATTCATATATTAATTAATGTGTAGCGTATTGTGTTCACAATAAGCAACTTGTCATATTCAGATCCCCAAGAGTATATGAAAGCCATTTAAAATATTTAATACTATTCTTACACAGCTGCTAAGCAGCTAATAATCACCATAGCGCAAAAGTAGGTCAAATCAATCAATCAGCCAGCTGTTTTCTGTCACTGCACAGCACTCTTTAAAGTTTAAACCAACATGACATGGATGGATCTTCAGACAAATTGGATTATTTCTTCAAATGACAAGAGCAGGCAGCGGGCAGTACGAGGTAACATTGGATGTGATTTCTCCATGCAACTCTTTCCCATCAAACAAAGTAATCCAAACTTAACTTAACTTGGCGGGTGCTTTTAGAATCCACTACCCCACGCCCACGGGCACGCCTCCACGCGCAAATAACGGAGTCGGCATAATGGGGGACGGGTAGCGCAGGTGCTAGAATAACATATTGGGGCAGCGCAGCTCCAATATCCGTATTTAACAGGTTTAGGGTAGGGTTGCGGCTGGCGGAGGTGCCTCAGAATACGGCCCATACAGTATACAGGGCAACACACAGGAAACTACATATATGACCCTAGGGTCATAACAGCATACCATGGAAATGCACAAATCCTTTCAAATAACTGAGTTTCAACATCCTCAGCCATGTCATGAATTCTCCTTTTTACCAGGTGCTCGAAGAGCGCCTGAGTCTACAAACAGTCAGACCCAATCGTCATCCTAAAAATGTGCATCATGTTTGACATGTTTTCAATCATTGGCTATCCTGGCTGTCCTTCACTCCTTTAAAGCCAATGGGGACACTTCCCCGTTTTGCCTGTCCTTTAAGCCAATGGGGAGACGGCCAGTTTCCCCTGGATCCTTTGGATCATGACGCAACATACCGAGGAGCACATTTTTCTATTATTATTGTTATTATTATTACCCTTATCATTATTATCATAAAATTATTATTTTTATTATTATAGATAAAGGTGTAACAGTGGTTCCAACTTTCCTGCATGTTGAGTGTTGGTGTGGTGAGGTTGTGGGTTGAGGACCACGGTCACTTCCTCCTCATGGATGACATCATGAGATAAGGAGGAAGTACTTCCTGCATCGTTCAGAGTGACCTCTGCTGTCTCTGACCTGCATCCTGCTTTCAACATGACAAGAAAAACACAAGAACTCAAACAACTTCAGTTTATCCTCAAACTGTTAGTTTTATCCTAGCCTGCCAATTTAAACGATAAATTAAACAATCGAAATGATCCGAAAATTGGCAAAATGATCAGAAAATTGGCAAAATCAGAGTTTATCATCCAACATCTAAGTAGATTAAGGGCTGATTGCATCACATCATATACAGTACATTGATAAATGCTGTTACTGTCACCTTTTGGTTACTTGTTCAAACTTGTATTTGACTTGTTTAAATTGCATGACAACAAATATACAGAATGTTATTTAGATAGCATGTTGTTTAGAGGTTCATTGTTTACCTGGTGGGGGTGGGGGGGGGGGGTGTGTTTACCGGGCAATTTGTATGAGTAATATAAGAAAGAAATCGGCCTCCTGGTGGCGCTATAATAGGGCAATGTTAAAAGGGTGCCATTTGTTTCTCAACGTAGTGCAAATGTGCGCAGGGGCGTAACTACCTGCACGCAGACAACGCGGTTGCGTTGGGGCCCATGACGTTAGGGGCACTTCCCCACCCAGAGAAAAAAACAAAAAAGAGAGTGTGCATACAAAGTTTTACACAGATCAGTGCAGTTATAGTGTGCAGTGCTGGCTTGTGTGTGTGTGTGTGTGTGTGTGTGTGTGTGTGTGTGTGTGTGTGTGTGTGTGTGTTTTGTGTGCATTTCTTGAAGTGCCGCATGTGTTGCATCTTTGCCGTCCGCAAACATACGGACGGACGGACGGACGGACGGACAGACACGGTCAAATGTAGAGCGGCTGGCACAGCTAAAAATGTGGTTTGCACAAATCGGCCTCTTGGTGGCGCTATAAAAGGCCCATGTGAACATTTTGGGGCAGAGGTTCTTCTGTGTCATCCAGGGAGTGTGTGTGCACAGTTTCGCTGCGATCAAGCCAAATGTGCTGGAAATTAGCTGTACACAGACTGACGCACGCACGGACGGACGGACGGACGGACGGACAGGGGGCAAAACATACTCTCTCGCCATGCCTTTCGGCCTGGCGGAGACAATTACGTTGAGGAACAAATGCCACCCTTTCATTGCCCTATTGCCCTATTATAGCGCCACCAGGAGGCCATGTTTTTTATATATTCCTCCTACAAACGTTGTTCAAACATCACGCAAATCGGTACATATTATCTCTTTAGTCAAGTCATCAAGACGGATCTGTCCGATCCGTCCGATTTTTCACATTCCAGCCTGATTGGCGATACCGAACATTGCTGGCCCACACTAACCTACCTGGAAAAGACAAACTCAGGCACGCCTGCTGGTATCCTATAGCATGTACAGCATGTTATTTGGATAGCATGTTGTTTAGACAGATGCTAGGTTTATTGTTTACCTGGTAGCCTAGTTTATTCGAGGCTAGTACCTTGTTCATTCTGAGCTCTCTTAATGTGAATAATTTACTCTTTCATGTTTGACTGCAGTTCATGCTTACTCTGATTACTCTCTCTGCTATACAGTGATACAGAGTTATACAGTCAGTGAGACTGAGTTAGATAATGCATGTTTATTATTAATGTCTGATGAGAATGTAAATAGCCTATAACTCACCAAGTTGATCTAAGACTTTCATTTCATTTAAATATCACTCACCAAGTTGATCCAAGACTTTCATTTAATTTAAATATAACTCACCAAGTTGATGCAAGACTTTCATTTCATTTGCAGTGATGCCAATTTCCTCATATTCAACACCTTCATCCTCTTTGTCTTTTTGTGAAGATGTTCTTACTAAATGACAACACAGTTAGAAAACTACTGGTGAAAAAAATATGTTTACGGTTGTACATGCAGTATTACTGCACTTGACTTAATCATTATTATTGTTGTTATGTAGGATAAAAATGTCTTCACAACATGGCGCGCGCACACACACACACACACACACACACACGCACACGCACACGCACACACGCACACGCGCACACGCACGCACACGCGCACGCACACAGTGTTTCTGCCAAATATCAGTTTCTTTCTTGCCAAGTACTGGACAAGTATTACAACATGTCATTCATTGAATTTACATGATTGACATGACAGATTATTGACATGATGTTCAAGCCACCTATTGACACAGTTCATATAAAAGAGAATATCCTATGACTACAACCACGTTAGTAGAATACATTAATATAATGTTACTCACAGTTGCTGGCCTGGTCTGGAATCAAGCCTGGGACAACCAGGGCATCCGGCCCCACAGACGTGCTCTCTAATGATTCTGCTATGATCGCTACAAATGTACATAATGGTATTTAGACAGATGGGTTCATTGATTACCTGGTATCCTATAGTTTCTTTGACACACTACATTGTTCTCTCTATTATGATTTTTTACCCTGTCATTGTTGACTTCAGTTCATGCTTACTCTGCTTACTCTGATTACTCCGGTTACTGTGATTACTCAGAAAAAAGCCCTGTTATACAGTGATACTGTATTATACAGTACAGCGGTGTTATACAATCAGTGAGACAGAGTTACATAATGAATGTGTATCACTGTCTGATGAGAATGTAGGTATCACTCACCAAGTTGATCCAAGACTTTCATTTAATTTAAATATCACTCATGAAGTTGATGGAAGACTTTCATTTCATTTAAATATCACTCACCAAGTTGATGTAAGACTTTAATTTCATTTAAATATCACTCACCAAGTTGATCCAAGACTTTCATTTCATGTGCAGTGATGCCAATCTCCTCATATTCAACACCTTCATCCTCTTTGTCTTTTTGTGAAGATTTTCTTACTAGATGACAACACAGTTTAGAACACTTCTGGTGAAAAGAATATATATTTACTGTTGTACATGCAGTATTACTGAACTTTATTATTATTATTATCATCATTATTAGTAGGCTATATAGGATAAAAAAACAGAACGTGGCATACGGACGCACACACACACGCACGCACCATAAAACCTCCATAAAACCTCCATAAAACATCATATCTCTGCTGTCCTGCAGCAACCAGCTAACTCCAAAATGTTCATTTTTCAGGAAATTAAAAAACTAAATATAAATTTTTCAGGAAATGAAGAAAACCTTATATTTTTAAAACAAAGCAATACCGCCTCATCAAAGTTGGTATAGTGACTTTATATATTGTCAGATACTTGCATGTGTCATTAGATTATCAACACTTTACCCAAATCCAGCTCAAGTGGAGATAGGTGTTTTGTCCGAGCAGAAATCCAGCCAAAGTGGAGTTAGGAGTCCGATCAGCAGACAATAGCTGCTGAGGGAGAGGTTGGGTCTAAATTCCCAAAAGCTACTGTAACAATGGATCTCCAAGCTCACAATCATGACACTTATTATATAGACCTACAATAAGAAATAGGACTTATATAAATATAAATAACTATTATTACAAGTAAGACGCGCAAACGCGGGAAGCGAACGCAAAAAAAAAGGAAAAAAAATATTTTAACCCTATATCACCAAACGTATCATATATGATACACACATTACACTGATTTTTTAATAAATCAGTGTAATCAATACTTGGACCAAGAACCTGTTGTATCATATCTGACACATCCCCACTTCCCCCTGGACCATACCATTTGCATTGCAGGTAGTTACAGAGCCTCAGGTGGTCTGACCCAAAATGGCTGCCATCAACTAAACAGGAGAGGTTGATGCACTACTAACAAACAATTATTTTTTAAGCAGTTCGGGCAAGTTTTCCTAGTATATCTTTACTAATATTTTGAAATAAGTGTTGGATAACTTGAATGCACTTATGAGCTCTCAAAATTTAGCATTCGATTATGATGTCAAAAGTGTTTGTATCATATTTGATACTACAGGTCTATAGTCCTTTACGATTTGTATCATATTTGATACTACAGGTCTAAAATATTTTTTTTTGTAATGTGAAAACCGACTTGATTTTTTTTATTTGTCTTTTTTTTTTATCCCATGATTTTGTAACCCTATTTTTTACACCCAGTGCCAATCTCTATGTAATCCTGGGCACTACACTCCCTCTACCAACCTAGGGAGGCCAGGGCCGAGCTCATGCCTCCTTCAATGCATGAGAGCCAACTGACCTTCTTGTCACCTGACAGGGGAGAGTTTCCCTGGTTGGACGTAGCGTGTGGAAGGAACACGTTATTCCAACCAGTTCCTTTCCCCTCCATCAGGCGCCTCGGCTGGCCAGGGGGAGGCAGTAAAACCAGTAATACCCCAAGGCAGTAATACCCCTTGTATCAAATATGATACAACAAATAAATCATACAAAGGACTGTTAAAAAAAATAAATAATCAAAAATGTTTTAAGACCCAATAAAGTGTCCCTTTTCAACATTTTGGAATTTTCTGACCTTTCCCATACCAAAAAAATCTGCGTTAAAAGGAGCATCTTAGAAAAATACAAATTCCCAAAAAAATGTTTTTGAATGTTTTTGAACAATTTAACAAAGTGTTTGAAGTGCCTGTTTCACCCACTTCCGGGGGGGGGGGAAATAGAATGACTTGTTTTCATAACATTAGCGTTAGTGCTAAGCTTGATAAACAGGTACACTGCATAGTTTTAACAGACTAATTGGAAAACCCTGCGTCGTTAGTTTGTTTGCTGCGTGCTCCGCGGTAGATCTCCTCTGTGTGTGTTCGCTCACTGCGCAGTGCCTGGTCCTCCCGTTCGGGTCTTTGAGTCCTAAGGTGTTCGTGAAATGCCACTCAGACGCTATCGCTGTCTGAGTGTCAGCCAGTTGTTCGTTTCTTTGGGGCTCGGGTCACAGGCCCCCTTTGCGGTGGCAAAGTCAACGCTTTCCCGGTGAATTGTGGATGCTATTTGCCTGGCGTACACTAGTAGCGGAGCCCCAGTGCCTGAAGGCCTGAGAGCGCACTCTAGCAGAGGTGTGTCGACGTCTTCGCAGAGTCGTCAGTGCTCTGCCCAACTCTAGAATCATGACAGGTAGCCTAGGGGCTCCGTCTAGGGCAGCTGTCTTGCCAATTTTCCGATGCACAATATTTGGTCGATTGCGTTGAGAGACCAGCTAACAATTTCCATGTTTACTCCCGGATTTTTTTCATGGTTACAGCGAAGAGAGGCGAGGTAGAGAGGCAGAGAGATAAGGGTGAGGAGAGAAGAAAGAAACAACCGCCTTCGTTGAGAGCAAGCAGAGAAGGATAGCCTGGATGTGGCGGCGTCTTCCATGGCGCACGCAGTCCTGGGTGTGGCTTCCACCTTACGGTGGGTAGGTGCATGGAACGGACGTAGGATCGGTTCATGCCCTTGTGCCTACTAGGGGTGTGTCGACGTCCTGGGCCCTCTGCAGAGGTGTGTCTTTTCAGGACGTCTACATGGCAGAGAGTTGGTCGTCTCCTCGACTTTCGCTGTTTTCTATAGCCTGGACGTGGCGGCTCCTTCCATGGCGCACGCAGTCCTGGGTGTGGCTTCCACCTGAAGGTGGGTAGGCGCATGGAACGGACGCAGGATCTGTTCATGCCCTTGTGCCTTAGTGTGTGATAGGCCGACGTCTGGGCCTTAGATCAGTAAGGCGGACTTCGGTCTGTTAGGGCCCTCCACTAATATGGACAGGCTATGTCCTTTAGTTATTAAGGCAGACTATGGTCTGCCAGGGCCCCACTATATTTAATGATCCTTGCCTCAGACCCGGGGGGTCTGACGGCGGCTGGGTGCCGAGGGCCGCGCCCCAGGGGGGCGGGGCCCTGGCGCCTGGGGCTGGGGCAGGTTTATGGTATCTCGAATTTGAAGATACATTCTGGGGGTTTATATCTCCCATATGTGAACAACGAGGGAGCAATGCAACAAAACTATGGGTTACTTGCGTAACCCCGGTTTTGTAAATTGCGAACGAGTTCACAAAAACACCCTTCTTTTTGCTTGGCAGAAGGAAGCTGGTGTGTAAGAGAATTAACATCCGCCTTGCGGGTCCTTTTATACCCTGTGGGGGAGGGACTTCCACAAAGCGACTGATGGCCCACCGGACCAATAGGGATTGCTCCGAGGGAGTGAATGTGAAGCTTCTGTATCATCGCCAGAGGGCGCTGTTTCCCATATGTGAACAACTCGTTCGCAATTTACAAAACCGGGGTTACGCTAGTAACCCATAGTTTCTTTCTTTCAAATGATTGGACAAGTATTAAAACAGTTCAGTGAATTTACATTACATTTAATTTACAGTAAATTAACATATTGACATGATGTTTTGACCCTCCTATTGACAAAGTGCATATAAAAAAAAAACTACAACCACTTAAATAGAATACATGAGTATAATGTTACTCACTATTAACAGTAGCAGGTGTTCTCACACCCAGGCAGAGGAGAATCAGCAGCAGCACAATCACAAGGACTGTGACAATCCTAAGGACCTCCAGTAAATCCTTCAATTCAAAATGACGAATCACTTTGTGTTCTTGGTTTTGTTGGTTGATTGTTGGCAATGGTAAAAATGAATGAAAAAGTACACATTTAGTTTAACAGTATCAGTTGTTTGTGAACTGTTTATGAAAGTAGGTGTGGTACCTTCACAATAGATTTCAGCTGGTTTGACTTTCTTGCAAGACTTCAGGTGGACACAGTCTCTGATGTCCAAATTATCTTTTGGGCAAACCAGAGTCATTTCCAGGTCCTACAATCAAAATCAAAACTACTTTTAGTGTTTGAGAGTTTCTTTCCCTTACATTTTTCAGTCCGGAATCTAACACAAAATTTAAATCTGTCTTTCATACAAAATAAAGAGACCGGAGTGACAAGATGTCTTATGATGGCAATGAGACCGAAAAACAAAACAAAACAAAACAAAACAAAACAATTGTTTACCTCCTCTGTGGATTTCACATTTGTTGTAACGTTCTCTATGACTTCACCACAAACAAGGTCCTTGCACAGCAGGTTCTTAAAATCCTTTGTTACATTTAGGGGACACATGTGCTCCCACTTATCTTGGTATTGGACACTAAGTGTACCTCTGCACCTCTCCGTGGTTTTGAATCTGATGCCACCTGTAACAAATGAAATGAATAACCTACGATATTGCATCCAAACTTTTGAATGGATAAATATTAGTAGCATATATAATAGGAATTAATTAGCATAAGGAGCAAGGGAAAACAACTAGGAAGCTTATTCAACCACTAAAGTAGAGGGGGGAAAATGAACATTTCAAATGAAAATAAAAACTGATCTGATTTCAATTCCAATCCATTGTCCATTATGTCTAGAAACGTGGATATAAGTTCATGGGTTACTCTAACATTGAGTTCCTATAGAGGTCTTTATCTACTTCAATGTCCAGAATGTCTGTTTTACAATAATAAACGATGTCATTGCCGTCTCCTGCAGAATGTCTCTTATCACAAGTATATAAATGTATTCACCTGAACAGTAGACAGACACCAGTCCTCCAGCACACCGGCCCAGGACCGTGTCACACTGCCCAAGACTGGACTCAGAGCCCTGGCAACGGACGTGGTAAACATCTGACCCAGTTCTTCCATGTTTTTGGACGGCGAGCCTGCGTGGCCGTCCTAATGGACGCAGTTGAGGCATCTGAGCAATGTGGGGAGTTAACCTCTGCAGGCTTATAAAGAGAGGAGGTGGCTTAGGCGAAAAAGGGGCGTAACGGGGCGTGATTTGGTCAGGGACTCTCTGTTTGTGTGAAAAAGGGGGCGGTCTTGGTAAAAAAGGGTCTGGAACGCGTCGTCATTGCTTCGTTGCCACCGATTGGTTGCTGCAACTTGGCTTCATGCAGGGAGACGCCCCCTCTCACGCCCCCTCTCAGGTCTGAACATGCCCCCTCTCAGATCTGAACATTCTTGGCATTCCTGCACCGCGGCCATTGCTCCCTGGCTTGATCCTGTGTCCATTTAACAGCATTGAAATGTCACCTTATAACTTCCCATCCATTACAGAATGTACCTAAAACATTTAAGTGTCCAATAAATATAAGGTACTTACGATAAACCCCAAAAAATTATCAAACATAAAGTCGGACCTTTATTTCGCATAGTATTTAGCATAGTTTTAGCTGATCTTGTGCGCACATTTTGTTCATAAAAGCAGCAGGTCCGTGAAGTGTCCACGCAGCCTAAAGCCCCGCCCACCCCTCTACACACTGAGCTTTTCATGCCGTCACACTCTGCAGAGAGGTAGACAGACTATGGAGGCATCAGAATGTTGTATTAAATTATAGAATGCACCAAAACATTAATAAGTGTCGAGTTGAATCTATTTACGCAACAATGAAGCCCCGATTTCATTTTTGGTTACAACCACATACGGAGATTTTGAAAACATGACCAATGTCAAAAAACTCCCATATCTGCTGGGCGAAGTACAACAATGTGCAAACACAGCAGCAAGATTCGTGAGTTGGTGTGATAAGAGAAGGATATCAAACGGAACACAACCACCCTAAAGACTAAGCATTGTGTATATTCCAAACACAGCAGCAAGATTCGTGAGTTGGTGTGATAAGAGAAGGATATCAAACGGAACACAACCACCCTAAAGACTATAAGCATTGTGTATATTCCTGCACAGTGATCTTAGTACATAGAAATTGATCTATTGAAGATTCTGGTTGTATTGTTGTATTGTGCTTCCTGCTTTGGGCAGCAGCGTGGTTCTGAAAAATGTTTTCATAGTACCCTTTTGCGTAGTAAAAGCAGACATGAGGTGATGCTCTGTAGATACATTATCTGTTCCCTTTTTATGTACATATTAACCTGTACATGTTTTCAAATAAAATACATAGTCTTTCAACATAAAATGATTACATGCAAATAGAACCGCATTGTTTCACATGGCTAAAATGCATAGGCCATTCTATCATTATGCAGTGTGCTTTCATTCAATGCAAATATAACCGAATCCTGATGATGGCTCAGGTCACCAGTTGCCTCACATGTTAATGATCACATTACAATATGGATGGGCAGCGATCATTTTACTCCTCTTTGAGCCTGATGAGTTTCCTTTTTTTTATACACATAGTAACCTGTAAATGTACCTTGTTTTTAAAAACACACATCTTCATGTGACGTTGACTTACAGTGGTTACTTTGTAGATTTTCATTACAAAACATACAGTAACCACTTCAGCCCATACATTTCGGCCATTTGAAAATAGCCGATCTACAAGCATTGTGAGCTTGTAGATCTGCTATTTTCAAATGATTATACATTTGGAAGTTTGTTTTTGCAGTTGCCTTTTAACATTGTTGATGTAATTCATTGCAGACGCACCTTTTTCAGACACATGTACACATTACTTTTCAAATAGTGCGTCATTTATTTTAAACATTGCCACACATAATGAATCTAAATAAAACAGATACTTGTTTGTTAGCTAGTTGTACTAATTTAGTCATTGGTCATGGCAGCGTTAGGAGAACTCCTAAACGCGATAGATCAGAGCTTGTAAATTGCCTTTAGGATATGGAATGTGGGCAATGAAAACAGTCATAATACGAATCAAATTTACATGGAGCAAAACATATGACAAACATAACAATGTCATCTAATGACTCAAACCAACGACGCAGTAGCCCCACGCAACTGCTGTATAGCGTGTAGCCATGCTATAAGAGCTGAGCTAATTTGTACATTTCAGTGTGAGCCCCGCACTCTTATGAAATCATGGTCAATATTGCTAAATTTATGCCCAATGTTGAACTGAAGTGAAGGTCTGGGGGCGCAGGTCGTGGGTAGTGGGCCACGAGATGTGGTTCCTGTAGATCACTGGGCCGATTTGCAGACTGGAGTTGAAGGCTGTATACAGCTCGAGCATGGTAAATAACCTTCGTGTGAGTGAATCACTCTGTCTCAGCACAATTACAATTACATACAAGCTGACATTCTTCAATGTAAATGTACAATATTTGAGCGCCATCTTGTTCACACATTACAACAACAATAAGGCATCAATGAAGTCAATAATATGCTATTCAATCTGTCGCATCATACACATGGACATAGTTAATGCATCTGTATGCTTAAACATGTAGGCTACATTTGTTGTTTTATAGCAATAGTATATACATTAATTTCTTGTCCTATGTATTCCTTTTTACGTTACTGTATATGTGTTGTTTAACTTGTTTAGCATAGCATAAGCATAGGACAACCACAACGTTCAGGTCGTCGCATCTGGGGTACTAGAGTCAACGTCATTGTCAAGACAACATAGAGAGTGTGTGAATGGCCCCTGCTGGACTGGCTGCTTTCCCAGTTAGCAGTACAATAGTTAGCAGTACTCTATAAAACGTCACACAGGTTTATACACCTTTAGCTATGAATTGCATTGCAAACTGAGGTGATTCAAATAGAAATTAAATGGCATGGTGTGGGCTGACTGCTTTCCCAGTTAGCAGTACTCTATAGTTAGAAGTACTCTATAACATCACTATATCACACAGGTTTATACATCTTTAGCTATGAATTGCATTGCAAACTGACGTGATTCAAATATAAATGAAATGGCATGGTGGAAAGAAGTGATCGAATGTTTTACTTAAGTAAAAGTATCAATACTGCGATGTAGAAGTAGTGTATTATGAGGAAGGATCCGGAATTAATGTGCTTCAGTAAAACTATTAGTATTAAAATGTGCTTACAGTACCCAAAGTACAAAAATGTTTGCAAATAGCAGACGTGCAGCTCACAACGCAAATCTAAACTACGACAAACAAAGCGTTATTCTCTGCCAGGCCTTGAAATACCAGTACACACATTAGCTTAGCTTTGGGTGTCCACATTAGATGTAGATGAACTGCATAATACACAGAAACACTCGAAAAGAAAATAACGTCAATCATACGACAACATACATAGATATATAAGCAACATATACGAATACAATGAAAGAGTTTATCCCATTGAGTAATAACCATTATTCATGCATATTCATCATACCAAGCATCTACGCTAACTGTTGCGTTGTCTGTCGTTGACGAAAACAACTATGTACGCACGCGCAAGATCAAATGTGACGTAAAGTGTTCTGGCTTGAGGACCACAGCAATCGATCACAGACTCACCAAATGACACTAGTCAATCCAAGACCTATACATGACTATATCGTGTGAACGTATATTGTAACATTGTGTTAAACGGACTGACAATAAGGAACTGACAAAAACATATTCATGGCCAAATGAATGTCGCAGTTACAACTACACCGGAACTAAACCGGAAGTCGTCACACAGACGCATGCGCAGTCCACATCGTTACTGCTGTATATATTGTCAAACTACAAACTTATCCCTCTGAAAATTACACAGTAAACATATAAATCACTCAGTCACTTAGGCAACACGTTCCTCATACAGATGCACACGCTAATCCGCCTAAATACAGAAAGTAAATAAAATAAAACTCGCAAACCGGAAGTGACGTCGCATTAACCATAAATCACGCGAACGGTCTTCCTACCCCTTGTTTTTCAGTAGCGGGGGGCGGCCTAAGTATAAACTGTTATATTAGATGAGTGAAACAGCTGTCTCACCACTACTTTAGCGACTGTGTCTCAACGTGGTTTTACTGGTTAAATAAAGGTTAAATAAAAAATAAAATTTGCGTTTGAAACTTAGAATTTCTCTAAATATTACACTTTCACGACAGCCTAAGTATAAACTGTTATATTAGATGAGTGAAACAGCTGTCGATACAGTCAATATAAGTAAATCATTATATGATGATAGCCTTAGGACTAACTTTTTTATATTTTTGGGACATTATACAGTCAATATAAGTAAATCATTATATGATGATAGCCTTATGAGTAACTTTTTAGGGACTAGGGCGCCCCCCGCTACTGAAAAACAAGGGGTAGGAAGACCGTTCGCATAAATCACACAGTCCTGCGCTCAATACGAACACCCACTGGGTGGCGCTAGAAGCCCTACATAAGCAGGTAATAGTCATACAACAATTGTAATAATGACAATAATACTTTTACTTACAGATCTAGTATTTATATGTTGTGGACTGGTGTTGATACTACTCCCTATTGTCTTGAGGTGATACTGACCACTGGCCATTAGTTTCAAAGTAATTCACACATTAACTACTTAACAATAGAGCCGTTATTTCATTCGACGCCCCTGCATAATAAGCAGAGGTGGACAGAGTGGAGTCTTTCCCAGTACTTGAGTAAGAGTACAGATACTTCCTGCTTAAATTTACTCCACTACAAGTAAAAGTAGCTCAGTCAAAATGTTACTCAAGTAAGAGTAAAAAAGTACTTGCTTTTAAATATACTTAAGTAATCAAGAGTAAATACTTTTAAAAATACTTAAGTACACGTAAAAGTACATTACTTATTTTTCACACCAATGAATTGCTGTATTTTTTTATATGGCTTTTTTTTTAATCACAAGTCAAATTAGTGCAGGTTTGATTCAAAACGAGTAAACTAAATGGATATCTTTACAGCCTATAGTGGTGCAGCACAAAATAACCACTAAAACACTAAAAACATGTATACATAATATATATGAGTCCTAATACAATAAAAACGTTTCCCCTTTGAGACTGTATTCATGCCATACTGTCTGAATGGGGAAACGTGGATGAAAGACATACAATTTAGGCATACTGACTATAGCAACATTGGATGCCTTTCATTGTTTTCAAGGCGAAAAACAAACCATGTCACTCTGCCTTTCATGAATATTCAAGGCAAAAAGGCACCATATGTCACTGCTATGCGCTAACTAAAAGGGACCTGAAGTGTTATGTTTGCATCGACAACTAGTGTTGTCCCTATCTACAAATTACACACACACAAATTACACACACACACACACACACACACACACACACACACACACACACACACACACACACACACACACACACACACACACACAGTAGGCTACTCAAGTAAATTTACAAATTCATCAGTTACTGTCCACATCTGATAATAAGCCATAATAACAATGATAAATGCAAACGAAATAAAACAAAACAAACTAAAATAAATAACTTTCTACCACTTACTTTTCAGATATGAATTATGACATTATATACAATACATTAGCCACTAATGGTCCTATTTTACACATTTCAAAGCCCTATTTTATATGTAGGCTATTTGAACATAGCCGATCTAAGCTCACAACTATTTTCAAACATTTTTGTACTTTTACTTTTGGTACTTAAAGTACATTTTGATACCAATACTTTTGTACTTTTCATGAATTTATAATACCAGACTTTTACTAGTAACAGAGTACTTCTACCATGAGTACTGATACTTTTACTCAAGTAAAACATGTGAGTACATTTTCCACCACTGAAGTATGCTAAAATACAGTGGTGGAATTGGAAAGTAACTAAATACATTTACTGTACAAGTACAATTTTCAGGTTGTTTACTTGAGTATTTCCCACTTCCAATAATACTACTCCACTACAACTACTTGAAAGCTTTCTTACTAGTTACTTTTCAGATAGAAATTATGATATTATGAAACATGTATCTAATTTTCATTTTATACATAGGCTATTTGAAAATAACTGTGAGCTTGTTAATCTGATAATTGCAGAAATTGTAGTAGGCCTGTACTTTTGATACTTTAAAGGACTACTTTGTTTTTTTCACAACAAGGGTTATTTTATTAGTTTGTAATGATAATAATTAAAATATGAGTGTTAAAAAAAATCACACCCTGTGTGAAGGAAGCGGTGCCTTTGGGGCGGGCCTTAACTCATTTCAGTTCGTCCCTATTGGTGGTCTGAGTCCACTTACCAAATTTGTACTTGGTAGCATGCTGCAAACTGGAATGATGACTGTTTAAAGCCCAGCCAATGGGCAGACAGAGGGGGCGGGGTTTAAGTAATGACAGTTAGTCCCTATTGCTGGCTTTAGTCCATGTACAAAATTTGTACTCCATAGCATGCTGCGAACTTGAGTTATGGCTGTTTGAAGGCCAGCCAATGGGAAGACAGAGGGGGCGGGGCTTCAGCAATTCATGCTGGTCCCTATTGGTGGTCTAAGTCCACATACCAAATGTGGACTTGGAGGCATGCTGCAAACTGGAGCTATAGCTGTTTAAAATCCCGTGCTCATCCCGTGCTCATACGGGCGCTGGGGGTCCCTGGACCCCTCTTTGATAACTTCATCAATTCATGCTGGTCCCTATTGGTGGTCTAAGTCCACATACCAAATGTGGACTTGGTGGCATGCTGCAAACTGGAGTTATAGCTGTTTAAAATCCCGTGCTCATCCCGTGCTCATACGGGCGCCGGGGGTCCCTGGACCCCTCTTTGATAACGTCATCAATTCATGCTCGTCCCTATTGGTGGTCTAAGTCCACATACCAAATTTGGACTTGGTGGCATGCTGCAAACTGAAGTTATAGCTGTTTGCTTCTTTGCCGTGCTCATCCCGTGCTCATAACATACGGACGGACGCGCAAACGGACAAAGTCAAGCTTAGAGCGGTTGGCACCGCTAAAAATCATGTATTGCTTTCTATCGTTATTTAGTGATTTTTACCTGGGGGAGGGCGGGGGCATTCGGTCCATTGGTAAATAGTCATTAACGCAGCCTCCTGCTGGCCTCATGGTGGCGCTGTAACAGGCAGATTCATGTTTTGGCCTATATAGTTCAAGAGTTATAGGCCAAAACGTGAACTTAAAAGTTACTTTTCACAGTAACGCATTACTTTTTGGTGTAAGTAACTACTAAAGTAACCGCAGACCTCCTTTTTTTTTTTTTTTTTTCCATTTCATGCTTTTGTACCCCCAAACACTTTTTTCTTTTTTTGGGGAGGGGGGGGGGGGGGGGGGGGGCGCTGCGCCGTCCACCATGACATCTATGTCATTCTTTCTTGTTTAAAGGGCAGAGCATTGCCACAGCCCAGCTCTCTGCAAACTATTTGTGAATGTTTGTCATCCCAGTGATCACTGCACACCCTGATGTCATCGATCTTCACCTCACCAGAGCATTCCCATAGGCTAACCCGAGGGTTATCTGGAAAAACAGAAACAACAACAAATTAACAAAAGAAAAATCCCTAATCCCACAACCACACAGATGTGATAGCGCTGAAAAAATATGTTATGGGCTCATGTAGAGATTTCATTCAAACAATTGACTTGAAATACGAGGCATACATCCACTGGGCCTGATGAGGCCTGAATATCCCTCATCCAATTATGATCAATGTAAAATAAACTGTCCCTTTCCCCACTTAAACATACATCTGTCTTGATATTAATTCATCTTTTGAACAATGAACCATTTTGTGTGTTAATATTATTGTACAAAAATGGACTGGTAAAATCATGTCTTATTATTTTTAATGCAATTACAATAATTAAATGATGTATTATTATAAATTAGTTGTTTTAGTTTTGGATATGTAATACTATTTATTACTCTAGCATTGGAGATGTAGTAGTAATAAAAGTTATTACTCTGGCATTGGAGGTAGACCCCTTGGTTCCCGGAGGTTGTATTTTCACGTTCACAGTCCCAGATGGTCTTAGGGTTCTTCACATTGCTACAGTTGAAGCTCTTCTCCCACAGATCAGAAGAACTATTTGATGCTGTATGTTTTTCATAACCGCCACGGTCCAGATGACGGCACAGTTTGTCTCCCTCTCTGTCTGTCCAGCCATGGCTAGAAACCATGCTGGAACCATTCTGACTGTAAACAAACACATGTCCCTCAAAGTGTCTTCCATGCTGTTTTGATCCTTGTAATCTGATCTTCTGCCAGTCTGAGAAGTAACAAAGACAGAGAATAGTTGATGAAAACCAATAAATATGAATCAGTTCAAGAGTTGCCTCAGTTCAAGAGGTTGTTGTTGTAAACTCATATTCTAGCACAGTCCATGTTCACAAATGGACTGTAACATGCATTACCTGTACAACACTTATTTAAAGGTAGGGTAAGTGATATTTTTTGGTTAAAACAAAAAGTATTTTGTTAAAAGGTTAAAATACTATATTCTGATAGTAATCATTGCTATAGAGTGTTTTTTCAGTAACAGATGTCTCCCTGTCTCTCCAGCTCTTTAATAAACAGAAAATACATTTTTCGGTAGGTGTCAAAATCTCAGCCAATCAGGAGAAAGTACCCATTTCTTAGTGTCATCACTTGCAATTTCACTTGTTTAATCTGTATCCTGATTGAGTTCTCTGTCCTGGTTGGATAAAATTGGAAATGAAACTGAAACTGAAACGAAAATGCATTTTCTGTTTAATAAAGAGGTGGAGAGACAAGGAGACTCCTAATACTGAACAAACACTCAATAGCAATGAGTACTATCAGAATATAGAGCATATTTAACAGTTATTTTAACCAAAGCAAATCACTTACCCTACCTTTAAGTGATGTCCCCAGGACTTCTTTTTATGTTATCATTTTAGCCTAACTGTTTTAATGTACCTCTGTGCTGTTTACATTTATTGACTAATAAAGTATTAAATCAATCAATCAAAAGTCAGTTGGAATCAGATGAAAACATTTAAAACGTACCGGAACACTGGAGGCCACCAAGAGAACAATGTCCTTTGTCCTGTACAGTAATGTTACAGTCTGCCACCTTGTGGCTGTTTGCAGGACAGCTCAGTCCTGACACAACTTCAGGTGGACTTTGCGGTAAAGGTCCAAAGAATTCAACAGGCTCACCGGTCTCTCCACATTGCAGCTCTCTGCAGATGGTATTTTGGACATTGGTGTCATTCAGGGTTTCTTTACAGACAGGGTGTTGTTGGCCTCGATAGCGTATCTTCACATTTCCAGAACAATGATCTCTGGAATCCTTGAAATAAGCCTTGACACTGGCTGCATGGAAACGGTATGAAAACGTCATGTGAAACAGGTTTTCTATGCATGTACAGAGATAACATAATATCACAAGTAGCACTTAAATTACATTATTATACATATATTATATATATGTTTTGACTTTAACAAAATCCAGTTATGAAAATGAGGTATACATTCACACACATACATGGTGTACAGTCTAACCACAGCTTATTTAAATCAAACCTGAAGACATTTCTCTTTGCTAATGCTTTATACTGAGGTATATATATATATATATATATACTGTATATATATTGCGACTAATTTAATACTCTGTGTCTTCATGTGTTAATGTCTGATGTTTTATGAAAAGCACCTTGAATTGCCTTGTTGTGGAAATACAAAAATGAACTTTTCTTGCCTTTGACAAACAATTAGTATTCTAATTTTAGTGTAGGTATTTTACCCAAGCAAACAACAAAGGCCGGTTTGTCATCACAGTTGGTCTCTGGGTCTTTTTTCACGACGATGCTCTCAGTCAGGTTGGTGGTGTGATTGGTCGGGTACATTGCGAGGATGGTCACATCCCCCTTGATGTTCTGGTCGATCTCAGAGAAGGCAGGTCCACAGCCCAGGTCTTTACACAGCATTTCAGAATTAGCTTCAGTCCAGGTGTGTGCACACACCCCCCCACAGCCTGCATGGGTGCACACCTGAACTGTCCCCCAACACTGCTCTGACAGCGTTGCTGTTATATTACCTGTTAAAATACACGTTAAAATCAAACAGAAAATAGTCAGGATATCATATCATGTTCTGTAGATTATGCATTGTGAACAGGTTTGGGTAGAAATGAAAAGTACCATGATAAGTGGAACAGCAACATTTAAATAGGTTAACACATTACCTGAACATTCTACCAAAGCGAGGCTCTGATTGGATGATGTCGTGTTGTCCTTTGGACAGAGGAAGACTGATGTCTCTGTGGAGGAGCAGTTATAGGACTCCTTCCAAACATCATTCTCCATTCCAGGTTCTCCAGAGCGAACATGAGGGAACAGGGTGACATTAGTGGCTTTCCCACAATGCATTTGTCCACACACCACATCAGCAGTGTGGTTCCACGTCTCATTGCTCCCTGAGAGCCAATAGTCCTTCCCAGCATGCTCTACTGCCATCTGACCAGAACAGGACGTTCCATTCTTCATGAACACCACCTCAGGGTCTGAAAAGCAGGGGGTGTTAGTTTTTTTTTTTTTTACTTAACAAAAAATGTTAAGATTATTAAAAATAGTCACACTAGTAGTGTTAAGGTTGTTACACACCGGGGCGATTTTTTCGTGCGAATAATGCGTTTTTTTTTAAAACCTTATAAAGTCAATGGCTCCGTACATGGAGCGAAAAAGCGAAGCGAAAAAGCGTCTTTTAATTATTCGGAACGAGTCCGAATTTTGCGTATATTCGCTATATTCGCCGGTATGTAAGGACCTTTAGGGTCATTTTTGACCCGTATACCATAGAAGGTAAAAAGTCATTTATTTTTAATGAACTCAAACTTTATTTTACTCCTGATAGCAAATGCTAATTGAGGACAAGTCTCTCTCACTCTCAAACATGTAAACATTGACTATTGATAATTTGGGGGGAATTGAGCCACACTTCTCTGCCGGGTCATTTCGGACCCTAACACCACAAATGTCACTTTTTTTTATAGAGACCATCAGAATTAATTCAAATGATGATAAATAATTTTGTTCCGTTAAAATGGCTATTTCTGAGGATATCGTGAAGCCTCGTTTCAGTAAAGAAATGTAAGAAATTTAAACTTGAAAATGGGTCAAAAATGACCCTAACACAATGGAAGGGTTATAACTTCTCCAACACCTGTGAATAACTTCTCCAACACCTGTCGATACTACAATAATGCATCTTCATGCTCTTACTTTCACAGGTGACATGAGCAGTGGAAGTGCATGGGACAGAGTCATTGTACTTGGCCTTGCAGTGCCACAGTGACGTCTCAGTGCCATTACAGTTGACACTGTCCAGTATTCCATGTTGTCCAGTGCTGGTGGTGCTGGTGTAAATCACCTGCAAGACATGCAATGTATTCTGAATAAAATGCATTTCCTTTGCAACACAAATAATTTGTGAAATAATATATGAAATAAAGTGAAATTATCTGTAGGAGTGATAGAGTGTGTGTGTGTGTGTGTGTGTGTGTGTGTGTGTGTGTGTGTGTGTGTGTGTGTGTGTGTGTGTGTGTGTGTGTGTGTGTGTGTGTGTGTGTGTGTGTGTGTGTGTCAGATTTGACAGATTCCATTCCAATTTGTATCCATTCCAATATTTTCTGACAAAAGTGGGGTTATAATCATTGGGAAAAGTGGGCATGGCCACTTTTCAAGGAGTGGTTTTGGTGCAAAACAAATGCTAGCAATATATTCAGATTCATACAGTATAAAACACTCAAAAGCTACTGATATAGCAGAAATTAAAATGTCCAATTTGTCACATATAATGTTGCAGGAACACCAACAATCAGCAGCTGTCACAGATTCCCGGAGGGAAGTTAAAGTTACACTTTTGATCAAGATATTTCTTGGTATGGAATTTGTTAGAAAGTTTGGCCATTTTCTTATGATATTTGCTGACTAATGATGTGGATGAGGAACTAGTGCAGAGAATGTGCAAAACTGATAAGTAGAAATAAGTAGGAAGATACAGTAGTAATAACATGTTAATTAGAACCACAGCACTAGAAATGTACTGGAAATGCCAGGACACCATAAAATGCTGAATGTTAATTTAAAGTGTAAACATTGACCCGTAAGGTCTATGTGTGTGTGTGTGTGTGTGTGTGTGTGTGTGTGTGTGTGTGTGTGTGTGTGTGTGTGTGTGTGTGTGTGTGTGTGTGTGTGTGTGTGTGTGTGTGTGTGTGTGTGTGTGTGTGTGTGTGTGCCACAGATACATGATTCATTGCATATTAACCATAAAGAATGTGAGCTCACCTTGCCACAGCCCAACTCTCTGCAAACCACTTCTGCATCATGTCTGTCCCAGTCTGAACCACACACAGGCTGCAGACCCATAGAACTATTGATATAAACTGCGCCATAACAATCACTGGAACTGTGGTTGTTCATGAGAGTTATGTTGATCTTTTCTGTTAAAACATTATGGGATTTTACATTGGGGGAAAAATCCATTAAATAAGTGAAATGCATTTCATTTTAATGATAACATTAAGAAATAAATAAACATGCTCCATTTAATCTGTTTTGTATCATCTTTGAAGTCACAGAAAGGAACGACCAAAATATAGGCATAATACCTGTGTCTAAGCTGCTTAAATATGCACAGTTTTGTATCCCCAATAAAATGATACAACATACTTAAGATGCCATGAAATTAAACATATGGCTTTTATGTAATGTTTTCCTACTGTGTGTGTAAAGCAAGATAAATGGCATGGTCTAACTTAAAGCTTAACAACACAGGAGTTGACTAATTTTTCTTCTTGCTGTGCTGAAACTATGAGATGTGTAAAATCTACAGGATATAACCTGAGCAGTTCAGTGTCGGTGGAACTGATTGGCTCATGTCACAGGTAAAGTTGTGTGTGACACTGACTCCACATCTCAGTTGTTTACACATCATATCAGCTGTTATTTTGGTGTTTTTTTTGGTGCAGGTAATATTCCACATGTCACCGTCCTCCACCACCAAGGTTCCAGAACAGACATTGTCCCCGTCTTCTAGCCGTAACATGGGGTGATCTGTTAACAGACATGAAAATGTACCAACACTTTAACGCATCAGAATAAAGAAAATGTTAACTGAGTTCAGTCTTGCAAACAGTGCTGCTTCTTTCCACATATTCATGCATGTCTGTATGTGTGGTTTGTAACTGACAGCTGTTGGGGATAAAAAAAAAACACAGTGAAGTAATATAAACAAACGTACCTGAACATGTGACGAAAGCAGGTTTAGAGCATGTAGTCAGAGGGTCTTTAGGCTCACACTGCCACAGATGGTCTTCATTTCTGGTGCCAGTACAATGAATTTTCTTCTTGCCTTTAGAGGTGAATCCCTCTGGTGAGGTCATTTTGGTCGGGTCAGGCACATCTTTTGCGATTCCACATTTGAGGTTGTTGCACACAAGGTCAGCTTGTTCCTTTCCTTTAAATTGGAGAAAAACCAACATGAGATATTTTATTTGGAATTATATGAGAAATACTATCACTGCTGCGTCTACTACTACTACTACTACTACTACTACTACTACTAATAATAATAATAATAATAATAATAATAATAAATGTAATAATAAGGGTAATAATAATAATAATAACTTGAAAAAGTGCTCCTCGGAGCACAGGTTTCCGCCAGGCCAGGTAGGTTAATGTGGGCCAGCAATGTTCGGAATTCGCCAATCAGGAAGGAATATGAAAAAGACGTATCCGTCTTGATCACTTGACTATAGAGATATTGTTTACCGATTTGTGTGATGTTTGGACACTGTAAGAGCCATAACGAGCTTAGGTCATGAGCTTAGGCCCAATTATGTGCAGGTGTGTGTAATGCCTTGATGATGATGTGCAGCAGTGTATAGTTAATTGAATGTTTGTGATGGGTGCTCTTTTGTTTGATGCTTAGTCTTTTGTGCTGTTCCGTTTGAGTTGTGTCAGAAGAAGTTAAAGTTGAAGCTGAGAGCACACATTGTTTTTTACCACTGCACTACAAGAACCACTTGTTGTATGCCTTATATTTTTTGCTTTAATATCAGTAAAGTCTCTAAAAACGGATACAAAGTGTGTTGTGCGTCAGATTACTATGTGCTCACCTTTTTAGATATATTTTTGAAGGAACTATACGACTCTACAGACACAATTTGTATCCTCCTATAATTTGACAAACCTCTGAGAGCAAAAATGTGTTCCCGGCTCTCAGTGGCTGGAGCAATTGACCATTACCATCTGAACTCAACTGCGAAGCCCTTTTTTCAATTTCATCAAATCTCAGCTTATTATTAGCGTTTATGTGTCAGACAGCAGGGTTGCCAGGTTTCGCGCGAGAAACAAGCAGCGCGACGGGGCCGCGCGAAAGGACGTGCAATAACCCCACGTTTGCAACTACTTTGTTCTGCGCACTTCACCGGGTATGGTCTAGTAGGAGTAATATAAAGCAAATTGAGCAAAAAGCGCCCTCCTGGTGGCGCTATAATAGGGCAATGTTACGTGTGGCATTTGATCCTCAACGTAGTGCGAATCTGCGTGCAAAGTTTCACCACAATCGGATGCTGCGTTCATGATTTGTGGCATTTAGTTCAAAACAGGGCCACTCCTGCAAACTTTAGATGTCAATCTTAGCCAATCAGGATGGAATATGAAAAATTCAACAGAGCCATCTTGCTAAAAACGGCCTCCTTAGTGGCGCTATGACCCCAGAGATTAGCTGTTCACAGACGGACACACGGACACATACACGGACACACACACACGGACGGACGGACAGGGTGCAAAACATAGTCTCCCCATGCCTACGGCCTGGCGGAGACAATAACAATAATAATAATAATAAGAGCCCGGACTGGACAAATTCACAAAAGAAAGTGGGAAAGGGAATAATTTCATGCTGTTCAATCAAGGTAGTGTAACTCTTACCCCAGTTGTCAGAACAAACATAGTATTGTGAATTTTCGTCATTTGACGTTGTGTTGATTTGGACAGCTCCGGCACATATACCATCCAAACTTATTTCAATCTTATCTACAAGTAGAAAGAAAGAAACACA
>NC_139948.1:987500-996875 GCF_963454915.1 Gymnoscopelus microlampas
TATTTCACTTATTTATTTATAGTGGAAAGACCATCTGCTTCAATGGACATAAATGCATTAGAAGGCTCGACTGCCACTTCCAATATGGCGACCGCGGAACAGATCGATCCAAAGAACTGCAGCAGCCAATGAGGTATCTACGTTTCTATATCTACGGTTTATAAGGTACACTGCTGGAGGGCCGCCCAAAATTAACCCTCTCTGAGTTCAATTAGCAGGATTTGACTGTGTTGATAAATTCATTTTCCCCTCACTGGTTCCCCTTCTAGAATGTGTCTACAATGTAATACTGAGCCAGTCTGTCCATCCTCAGATACTATTTGATGTTACAAGGTACTTTCTTAATGTCTGGGTTCCTACTTTAATGATCTAATCATTAGATTATGTCACTGTGGTAACAAGGAGAGATTTGACCTGTGATAGTTAAAGCCAAAATGTATTCTTTGAGCAACAATGCAGCGTTTGACACTTGAGTATAAATTGTCCTTTAGCCTACTGTACATATTACTGTATTTTATGACTGTGCTCGTTACGTTGTTTTATGGGTTTTTCGTACTTTTTAGCCTTCCTTTCTTTATTCATACCACATAGCCACACACAGCTCCAATGTCATCATCAAGTATGCTGATGACATGACAGTGAAAGGCCAGATCGTCAACAATGATGAGTCTGACCACAGATGTGAGATCAGTTTACAGGCTCTCTGATGCCAGGAGAACAGCCTGGCCCTCAACGTCAACAAGATCAAGGAGCTGATGGTGGACTTCAGAAGGCCGAGGAGAGAGCATGCGCCTATCTTCATTGATGGAGATGCAGTGGAATCGGTCAGTGAGTTCAAGTTCCTCGGTGTACACAAATCATTGAAGCCCAATCACCAATGATTAATGTGCTTTGAGTTATAAAGATAATAAATACACTCAAATTCACAGCTTGGTTCTTTAAACTTGAAATGATACTCAAGTACTCAAGTGTCAATCGCTGCGTTGTTTCTCAAAGAATACATTGGCTTTAACTGTCACAGGTCAAATCTCTCCTTGTTACCACAGTGACATTAGAATCTAATGATTAGATAATTAAAGTAGGAACCCAGACAGTAACATGAAATACGATAAATTAAGTCAAACCATGTGAGAGTACCTCAGTCTATTTTAGTTTATGTTTATGTTCCTGTGAAGCTGTGTTGGTGTGTTGGTGCATGTGGTCTGTGGTTACAGACCACTGTTTCTCAAACCGTTTCATGTCAAGGACCCCTAAATTAATTTGGCGGCGGACCCCCATCTGAAAATGTGTTTATATAGGGAGGGACCCCATACCAAATTTGTGGTGTCAAAAATGTAAAAAGATAAAAAATAATAATCAAAATATTTCATGATTTTTTTCAAATAGGCAATATAGGGTTAAACTGATTTTGATATATGAACACATTTTTGCTGGATAAAACCACTCAAGGACCCCTGGGGATCCTCTCGGACTCCACTATGAAAACCCCTGCATTAGACCACAGACCACCATAAATCCATAAAATAAGAGAGTGTACAAATGGAATATGGAACCAATTTGGTTCCATTTGTACACTCTCAGAGTTACATCCCCATAAGGGTCCATTTGGTTCCTAACTATCACATCTGTGGACCCCCTGGAACCCCCTCAAGGACCCCTGGCTGTCCCCGGACCCCACTTTGAGAACCACCAGCTTATGCCTCTCTGGGTTTTTAGACTTTAGACTTTTTAGTTTAGTGTTTGTCTAAAAAAGGTTATTTTGAAACAAATTGTTTACCTGAAAACTCATAAACCACAGGATGTTTTGACAGTCATCTCTGCTGCGTTACATGTTTTTTTTTTCTTTTTTCTCTCTCTCTTCTTCAGTTAAGCAGAAAATGGTTCCCAGAAAGAGAAGGATTTATCTTGTGATCTTCACACCTTGAGAAGTGTGTTGGTTTATCTTCATCTTCATCATGGGGTTTGGTTGCAGGGTTGTTGTTTTAGGCCTTGGCGCTTGTCATTTAAAATGTGCAGGTTGGGGGACACAGCACTGAAGTGACACTTGCTCTTAGCAGTAGCCTATTGGCTGCTGTTGCTGCTGAATCTCTGGATGGGGATTAAATGGTGCTTGTTAAGTGACTTCAGCGCTTGATAATAAGCATTGATCATTAATAATACTGTCTATCATGCTTGCTCATTGGCCCTTATTGGCTCTGAACTCACCTATGAAAATGTAACACTCATTATTAATATGTTTGGTTTGGTGCAGCTGTGTCGCTTACTAGTCTGGCATGTTTTTAATCTGCTGCAGTTTTTAACCTGAACAGGAAAACAAACTACAAAATCATCCTGGGGTGTCATGGCCCTTTACACTTCACTATATCCACCTTATTCCTAGCCTTCTCTCTCTTACAGAGGGCGCCATTGAGTTTTTCTCTGTGTGCTTCATTCAATATCTGTTCACTTCCTCCCTATACTGCCGGTGTATTGCAGGTAATCAGTGTGTTGCCAGATTTAGCAAAAGAAACAACTGTCCGGCCTGGTCTATGAAAACAGGCCCAAAAGAGGCAACTAGCCTAAGTTTTACCACTTTACATCAGCTGATTGAAAATAGCAGAGCAACAAGCTCACAATGTGTCACATGACGACACGTTGTTTGTCTCCATTGTGTGCGTGCGTGTGCGTGTGCGTGTGCGTGTGTGTGTGTGTGTGGGGGAGGTATCAGTGGTCTAAGAGCAGAGCTGGCTTTTTATTCATCTCGTCATCAGGTGGTTTCTCTGTAAATTCACACCTTTCTTGTTGACTGGAAACTAACATGCGTCACTTCATGTGCTTCTGAAATGGGAAACTCCACACAAACCACAGTAAGTGCAGCTTCCAACTAGAAAGGGTCGTGCCACAGAGGGCAGATCTCCGCCAGGCCTACTCAGGGTTGTGTAATGTTGCTCATCCCACCTGATTCGGATGCTATCAATGCATTACCTACCCGCGATTTATCAGACCATTCATTGGGTGTTATCAAGACATACTGACCTACCAACGGAGATGACTTAAATAGTTCAGTTTCGGTTTTGGTTTTGGTTGTTTTGGTTTCGGACCATGACGGAGGCGCGCAGTCTCAGGCGAGCTGGAGCCCCGCGACGGACCACCGAGGGAGCTAAATCGACCGAGTTGCCGTCCGGAGCGGTGCGACGCTCGCCTGAGCCTACTCAGCGCCGTTGAAGTTATGTACCGATAGGCACAGAATCGTAAATATTGTTGTGGGGACTGCTCCGCCTCCAAAGTAGGTCAGTAGCTCCTGATTACGCCCAATGAATGGTCTGACAAATCGCGGGTAGGTCCGTGTATTGCCTACTCGTCACCTACTCGCCCCATTCAATGGTCTGATAAGACGTGATAATCTCCCATTCAATGCATTGATAGCATTCGAAGCCGGTGCTCATCCACAGCGCAGTGCATTATAGGCCCAAAGTAAGAGGCAGAATGTGACATTGGCAGGGATGATGTGTGCCACTGCATCAGCTCAAAAAGCATGCATGGTGTTTGACGCAAGCACTAGTGTGGTTAAAATGACTGCAGGGCGCTCAGGTGACGCAGTGGTAAGGTCCCTGCCCAGCACCACAGAGGTTGTGGGTTCAAAACCACCGTGGTGCAATCAGCTTTGCCGAGTGTCTATGTGAACACAATTGGCCCGTGCTCGCAGAAGACAGTCTTACAGGAGGGTAACACGATACACTGGGGGTGCAGCCGATTGGCCCGCGGCCCGGCGAGGATCGGCCGGGATTGCTTGGAGAGCCCGGTCTATACACTCGCCTTGCCAAAATGGCCTGGGGGGTGGGGACTTTACTTCCGATTGGGGAGCATTTACACACACGGGGAGGGGGGTGGGGACTTCAGGGGTGCGTTCGGAAATACAGCACTGAGCGCACTGGCCAATACAAAGTAATAGGCGAGTGCGCTCCGGTGCGCAATTTCCGAACGCACCCCTTATTGGGGAGCATTTACACACACACAGTGGCCCCCATTTATCAACGCGGTGCAGCCCAAATAATGAGCGTACGGCGTAATCACCGCACCTTTCGGCATTTATCAATATATCCTGACGTGGGCTTCACCCTACCGTACGCTGAGATCTCACGTCTGGTCGAGACCAGTTGTTGACGTTGGCTGCACCCGTATATTCCATCCTAGACCTGCGGAGCAGCATTGTCTGACTGTCTGACAGGCATCTAGACACATAATCCACTCCTAAATGTGTATATCTACACTAATAAATAATCGCTGTGAAAATATATCATTTTATAAAGTAATTTAAACAAACTGCTTTAACAGTCATTCAGATAAGATTGTAGATCTGTCTGAATTGAAAATAGCAGATATACAAGCTCACAAGCCAGCGCGTTGTGAGCTTGTAGATCTGCTATTTTCCAAAATATACGAGCGCTTTTGCGCCGGGAGTCCCGCGGTCGGGACGGCACCTTTTCATGGACAGTGAGGTCTACAAACTTACAGTAGCTTGTCCTATGTTATGGAGTTATGTCATAGAGAGTTATGTAGGCTACACAACCTGGCTGGGTTAAGGATATAAACCCGACGCTCCAATATTAACGTGGCGGCACGGAATCACTGCATTCCGCCCGAGTCTCATGTACCGCTACGCTACGGAAAGACGAAGTTGGGCGGGCGCATGTGTGTGTGTGAGAGAGAGAGAGAGAGAGAGAGAGAGAGAGAGAGAGAGAGAGAGAGAGAGAGAGAGAGAGAGAGAGAGAGAGAGAGAGAGAGAGAGAGAGAGAGAGCGAGAGCGAGAGAGAGGGGGGGCGTGTGCGTGTGCGGCGAGGCGAAAATATTTCTTATTGGCTTTTCATGTCTTTGGTCGTATTCTGGTTCGTCTTCATGTCGTAAAATCGGGGCGTCTTGAGAATATTTAAGGACGTGTTATTTAAATGACGCTCGGTTTCAGCCGTGACATTTATCAACGCTGGGACCAAGTGTACGCTCGGATCAGCTGTGTAGGATGCGTTGATAAATGTGACTTCGACGTTGGTGTACGGCCGAATATATGGAAAAATATACGCCGGTTTATACGCTGCGTTGATAAATGAAGGCCAGTATCCCCACCCCTCCCTCCTTGCTCTCTTGTTGTGAACGGCAGCCATCTTTCTTTCCATTTGGATGGACAGGGACATTTAATACCGTTTAATTCAATACAGACCCCCGCAATGGTCTATTTGTGCTTATTTGATGGCATTTGGCCTGGATTTTTGACATCTCTGTGTGAGCTACTGCCGACTGAGTCACATTTAACTGTGTCAATTTACAGGTGGGATAACCCTTCAACTTATTCACAAATGGTTTTAGCAACAATAAAATATCAAATGCACAATAAAGTGCGGGGTGCGTAATTGTTGCGTATACCAATGGAATCAAATAATTAACCTTGCAGACTACGCCACTTAGGTTTGGATTAAGGGAGCCTAAGAACTCCTTGATTAACTCTTTTTGTTTTAACAGGCTTTTTACAGGTTCGAGATAACTGGGTAAGTCTCTATACTTTAAAGAGAACACAACACCAATAAAACCAAGGAGGAACTGAGACCACACAGCGGATAAAAAGGGGTAAACATACATTTATTAAGGTTCGTCCCTGATACAAGAGGCCTCTGTGCCTTTAAAACATATACAAAAAATAATACAATCCTAAAATATAAACCCTAACCTCCTATGGCGCCTCTAATCATGCTATCATGATTTGTGTGCATGGGGAACTCATTTGAAACAAGCTCTGTGCTTTTATGAGTCTTCCAGTTTAGTAGACCTTGTATTGTGAATTTGTACTTCCATGTACTGTTGTTCTCATGTCTTACTAAATAAAGTACATCAATCAATCAATCAATCAAACTAACTAAAATGCAAACAATGGGCAAAACAACAATAATAGTAAGAGCACAAAATAAATAGCAAATAGGCGACAATACTTTTACAAAAGTAAAGTGCGGTGCTATCTAAAGTGCGTTCAGTACTATATGGATTCAGGCCAATTCAAGTGCAACACCGGGGGTTTTCTTCGGCCAATAGCAGAGTGTGCAAATCCAGCAATCGTGCAAATAATAGCAATTGTGCATCAAATACTTATTGACAAGTAAAGTGCAGGTGCTATTAAAATGCAATAAATAATTAAGACAATGTGTGTGCTAATACTGGGGGAAAACAGGTGGAGGGAAGCCAAGCCAGGACTCTTCAATGTTCGTCTGTTTCTTTATCACCGTCTGGAAGTACAGAACAATAGGCCAGTTCATCTATTCACAGACAAGGTACTGTGGCTGCTAGCAGTGGTGGCTATCACAAACACGAGTGTTGCATGGATTGAAAACTTACTCCAAAGGCAGCTTTCGCTGCCTACTGATGGAGTTTAGTTTAGTTTATTACGGATCCCCATTAGTCCTCACCACAGTGAAGACTATTCTTCCTGGGGTCCAAACATTCACACTTTACAATACAATTAAAACATAATACAATGTAATTCTACCATTGCATAGTTAAAAACAAACAACAAAAAATTATTGAAGATTTTGATCTTCACAAATTCTATAAATGATTACATAGTATATCACCTTTAAGTTTGCAAATCAAGAAATTACAAACAAAAAAATAATAATTTCAAAAAATAAAATAAAATAGTATATACAACTAGTTCAAACATTAAACAACTAACTAAATCTAACTGTTTGACTAAACATGGCTTCCTTCAATTTCTTTTTGAAGCTTGATTTATTGTCTATCCTTATAATATGTGGTGGTAGCCCATTCCAATATGTTCCTGCTCTATACATTACTGTTTTCTTAAGTGCATTAGTTCTAGGTATTAAAGCCGAAGTAAATTGACCACCCATAGCCTGTCTTGTGTCATAGCCATGTCTAGTATTTGTGGGTTCTATCTGTGACAACAAATGTGCAGGTTTACCATTATGATAGATGTTAAATAAAAATGTCACAAGACTACAAGCCAACCTTTGATCCACTCTCATCCAAGACAGTGCAGCATGCATCCACTCTACAGTTGCGCATGCAACACTTTAGCCTCTCTGTCGTCTGCTCCGCTCCTTATATGGTCTGGTCTCTGCTGCTGTTGTCCTCTCCTTCCCCTCTGCACACACAGTCTTTCACGGGTCTTTCTATAATGGAGCCGTCTGCCAAATGTTTGCTCGATACTTTCGGTGGCTGGCAGCACGCGCTCTCCCGTTCCATACGCCCTTTACCTCGGCTACAACTCTGGGACTTTCTGTGTCGCACCGGTCCTTTCACAAACACTCCTGCTCTGCGTCCTACTCACTCCTCTGCCTTTTTGAACTGAGCGGTTCTACTCATCGCTCTGCAGTCACCGCGCCCTCCTCCGCCGTGGTTGGCTGCTGGTGACGTAACCTGCTGTGTGGTTGGATCGTGGGGACCGCGCCCTAGCTTCAGTCAATCTCACAGCTGTTCGCTGTCATTGTCAATTTGGGCATACCAAGTGGCTCGGGGACCGGGGGAAAACATTGTCCATTCATAAATACACAGTGCATCATCACAATAAAGGTTAAAAGGGTGTTAAGATGATGAAAACAGTGCATCAAATAAATAACAAAATAATAATAATATCCCGTTTTCCACCCTGTCACATCTGTCACTCATTGCCTGACCCAGTGGGATCGATGCAGCTAGAGTACACCACACACTGCAGCAGAGCTACAGGTAATCATCATATTAACAGGGGTTCATCATAGAGGTTTACAGGCTGAGTGAGGCATGATTACCTTAATCATTGATCACTATTATGCTCCAATCAGACCCATAAGACCCGATTTTATATTTCATATTATTCTATATTTAACTTATGTATTATGTAGCAATTCAAGGAAGGACCATGCTAGCGCTAGCGCGTTAGCATCATCATAGAGGTTTACGGGTCCGCGTCAATATGCCGACGGGTCGGTGTTCCGACGGCCGGGGTCCACTGTTCTGACGGGGGTGCACCAATAAGTCAGACGACCCCAGGGATATAGCCCGCGGCCGCGGACGGACGGGGTCATGATTTCAAACGCAATTAACGTGGGTGCGGACGAAGCGGGGCAACTCAAAAAAGAAAGAAAGAAAAGCATTCTCTCTCTCTCTCTCTCTCTCTCTCTCTATATATATATATATACTAGAGTTTCGGGGGGCTACGCCCCCCTCAAACCCCAGCCGCGCACGGGGCCCAGCGTGGCCGTGTGTATATTGGGGGACACAAATCGCCGAGTGAAACTGTGGGAAAAGTTTTTTGGAAAAAGGGAAAAATTTGAAGAAATAATATTTGTTATGTTTCAGGGGGTCCACAGGGGGTCCGCGGACCCCTGATGGTCCACTGACCCCCTGTGGAGTGTTGGACGCGCGGGGACACCCCTGGAACATTGCGGACCATTTCGGTGTTTTTTTTGTTTCATGAAGGTGGTTGCTTGTTTCTGGCGCAGGGCTGTGCAACCTGGCAACCCAGCGCATGCTGCCGCACGTTTAAGTGGCGTAGCGTCATGAGGGTCAGTGGGGCCGTGGCTCGGTCAGTGAAGACCCTGTAGTGCGGATGATATGTGGCATAGAGGGGCAGATTGTAAATCCACAGAGGAAACATCCGTGGGCTACCATTGGTTCAGCGATGTGTGCGGTCGCCCTGCGGCCCCTCCTCCTCCACCAATGTGCAGTATTGAGAGCCCTGACGTCACAACAATTGGAGCGATGGGCACTGCACTGTGGTTGGTTAGGGTACACCTAGGGCCCAGGTAGAACCCAGTTAAAGCCTGCATGGGCAAAGCCAGTTAGGACCCGCCTTGGTCCCACATAAACATGGCTAGTTGGGGCCCACCTAAGGGCCAGGTAGAAGCTACTTATAGCCTGCAATGGGCATCGCAGTTGGGACTGAAGTGGATGCCGCTGACATTGCTGACATGGGGTCCATATGGTTTAGCCCACCTTGAAACCATATGGGAACTACGCTGGCATGCTGGCTGTAATGCAAACGCTGCATCATACCTGCAGTGTGTAGTTTGATGTTGTGTGTGTAGCAGATATACCTGCAGTGTGTAGATCAATGTCCATAGGAAAGTCAATGCCCAGCAGTGTTTTTTTTCCCCAGCAGAGTTTCTAGTGTCTCTGTGTCTCTCTGGAAGAGGTTGCACATGAACTCTGCAGCCGCACTGAGGCGCTCCAACACAAACACTCTGACATTAAGCTGCTTCACACAACAAACATCAGCACCACGCTGCTGTTTGTCCAAAAGACACAATATCTCCTCTCCCACTGACGTCATGTGTTCATTTATCGACAGCCGTACAGACTCCTTTTGACACATTTTACGTCGTTTATCCAGCTCTCACTGACTCTCCACAT
>NC_139948.1:1717075-2024575 GCF_963454915.1 Gymnoscopelus microlampas
GGTAAAAATGTCAGCACTTGCGCAGGAAATCGGGTTCAAATCCGGGGTAGAAGAGGAACGTTACGTAGTGCAGCTTTAACCGTATTGCTCTATATGAGTTAATTGATTCACCTATGATTACATCCGTTTTTAAGCCATTGATATGCACCACTGACATAAGCAATGCACATAACACTCATACCAGTGGTAGAGATATTGAAAGAATGAGCGGTGCGTACCCAGACTGTGAAGAATTCAACACATATTCATATGAACCCTTCAAGACCGGGAACGCAACAGTCATTTTAGATTTTTAACCACTTTAACCATTATTCTATACTTTGGCTATTCAAAAATAGCAGATCTACAAGCTCATAGTGCAGCTATGAGCTTGTAGGTCTGTTGTTTTTGTTTTAAATCGTGAAAAGTTGTGCAAATCTTTGAATATGTAAGCGGTAGTGGAATTATAACGTGGCTAAAATCTAAAATGACAGATGTGTTTTTTTCCCCTCCCTCTTGGGCTCCTGTAGACTGGTGAAGTTTGTCACCACCTACAAGAACCACGACCCGTTCCTGGCACCGTGTTTACCCAGCAACCCCTGGCAGTCTGACAACGACACGTACTGGAACCTCAGCATGAGACGGTAAGAGGGACACCAGACAGACAGACAGGACGAGAACTTCATAGCATAACCTTAATGGGGACCCCCAGAGGTCCTTGAGGGGGTTCCAGGGGGTCCCCAGATAAATTAGTTGATATAGCATGGGAAAATGTTATCCACGTTAATCCTATATACATCAACTATTTGAAAATGGTCGAAGTTTGAAGATTTATTTTCTTCTAAACATAATAACAACATAAATCTTGTATGGAGGTCCCTGGAACAAAATGTTTTCATGGCCTGATATATATATTAATTTGGGGGTCTTTGACATGAAAACTATTGAGAACGGTTCTCAATAGTTTTCATGAACCACTGATTTAAGGGGGCAGACATACCTTTACACACAAAGACTAAGCCTCTTTTCTGACAGCTGTCTTATTCTGACAGGATTAGGATTAGTTTACAAACAATTAGCCAGTTTGACCCTCGCGTCCAGCATTAGAAAGTAGGCTAAACCTGTTAAAGCACTATCAACTTTTATTCTGCCTATGAGGGCGGATTCTGCCAATGCTTTTCAATGGGAACGCCCATTGTTGCCATTTGTGGATTTCCGCAAAAAAAACCCTGCTCCGTTCCCATTGAAAAGCATTGCCAGAACCCGCCCGCATAGGCAGAATTAAAGTTTGGCTTGACCGCACCCTCAACCTGGCATCCGTATACTGGCCATGGCATTATTGGCATTAAAAAATCTTCACAAAGATTTTCCCTATTTCACAAAATCTTTCAGAACATTTCTAAAATGTTTAGTAGGGCTTAACCCATTAAGACCTGGAACGCATCTGTGTCACTTTTAGATTTCTTTAGGCTATTCAAAAATAACAGATATACAAGCTCATAGCGCGGCACCAAGTGCCGCGCTACGAGGTTGTAGATCTGCTATTTATGTAAAATCGTGTTTTTTTTTCTCAGGTCTTAATGGGTTAAAGGAGAATTTTGGACCAGGTTTTTCTTACCTTTTCTATGATGTTATGATATCCTAGGATGAATGGTACAGTAGAAAAAAATCATAACTCCATCCCGGGTCCGCCACAGCTAAAAAAAAAGAGATTTCAATCTATAGCGAGACTTCCGGTGGGGCGCATTCAAGACAATCACATTGCATAGTGTTCTGTCACTATGAACGTCATATCTCACCAAAATAAAAAAGCTATCAAAATATGCAATCTAGTGCAAGGCCTATTGGCGCGCGTTTTTAGCTGTGGCGGACCCGGGATGGAGTTATGAAAATGTTCTACTGTACCATTCATCCTAGGATGTCATAACATCATAGAAAAGGTAAGAAAACCGTGGTCCAAAATAATAATATTTTTTTTTTAAATGGAGCACGTCACCCATTTTAAACATTATCTTTGTTATTTCTCCTCACTCATTATAAGATGGCACAATTTTTGGCTTACTGTAAATCGCTCTGGATTAACACATTGGGTGCCAGCATTTTTTCATAACAACTTACCGTGGGTGCCAGCATTCTCCCCATTGACTGCGCTTTGCTGTTTAAAGCTCTAGACTCCACGACGAGCAAATCCACGTAAAAAAAGCATCCATTCATGTAGCGCGATGACCCTGGCTATATCCTGGAACGATAACATTTCACTCGCGAGTTACAACGGGGGGGGATCGCGTGTCGCGCATGACCGGTTTTCCCCACCGGAAACAGATTCGGAGATACAGGCAGGAAATAGACAGGAAGCGGATGGGGAGCCATGTTTTTGTTTCCGGTGATCTATTTGGCCTATCCTTCTCAGGATCACAATGGGTACTCCCAGAGCTGCTCCAGCCCCTCCCGTGTGGAAAAAAATGAAAAAAACAAAAAGACACCAAAACCGAATACCCTTCGGTTTTGGCACTCCACGTAACTATTTGCAAAACCGAAGGGTATTCGGTTTTGGCACCCCATGTGTTAAGTGCGTCTGCTAAATGCCTAAAGTGTAAATTGTAATTGTAATTTGTGTCTACTCACTCTGTGTCTCATTGGTGGGTTGTGGACAGTTCCCAAACCATGCCTACCAGTGACATCATTGACGGGGATTCCAAGGTTAAAGAAACTACAGCCTTTTTCTTCCTGGAAAGTTAGCATTGTTAATAAAGGTTTGAAATGATCAAACCTGCCTACCAATGATGTAAGCAAAGAGAGCAGCTGTTTGTATGTGGAGATTTGGTGTAGAGGGAAAAAAGGAGGGGGCCAAGTATAGACCCCTGGGGGACCTTAGTCAACTAAATATATCCCTGCTGTCTCTCAGAAACCAAACTCCAAAATGTCAATTTTTCAGAAAATGAAAAAAAGTGGAGTTAGGAGGTTTTGTTCATCATTGATAAGAACATCTGAATGGACCTCCAAGCTCACAATGAGGTTGGAGGTCAAAAGGGGGTGGAGCCTGGAGTCAGCAAAACCAGCTCCTAAGTCCACCCCCCTTTGGTGAAGTTAGCTGGTTTAGCAGAAAGTTTGAGGATCCAATGGAGTTAGCTGGTTTTGTCAGAAGCGCTTTTTAATGCTTTTTATTGGTTCAATATTTGTTTTACCAACACACAGACGTAAAGGGTGCTCAATGGCCCTGATTTATTGAAAAAAATAAACTTTTTATTATAACCAAAAGTATCACACAACCTTTAAGTGGCTTAACATTTATGCTGTGTACCGAGCTGGTGTGGGGACATGAGTACTGTGTGAGTGAACGTCTTCATGTGTCCACAGGGTGGACATATTTGAGTTAGACATTTGGGGACATGTTTGACTGTAGTGTCTTCATGTGTCCACAGGGTGGACGTCCCCACTAAGCTCCGTGTGGAACGCTGGTCCTTCAGCTTCTGGGAGCTTCTCAGTGACCTGCGCGGACGAGACGACTTCAAGGTATTCCTCAAGAGAGAATTCAGTGGTGAGTTTGTGTGTGTGTGTGTGTGTGTGTGTGTGTGTGTGTGTGTGTGTGTGTGTGTGTGTGTGTGTGTGCGTGTGCGTGTGCGTGTGCGTGTGCAGGGGTGCCGATTTATGTCTGCGCTATTGGGTGCGCAACGCACGTGCGGCCAGCGCCATGAAGTGCAGATGTCAGAGGGTTTTTTTTTTTTTTTTTTATCAGTTTGTGATGGGTGCTCGTCATTTCTCCTGGTTTAACCCCGAGACACCCACAGTATCGGCGCCCTTGTGTGTGTGTGTGTGTGTGTGTGTGTGTGTGTGTGTGTGTGTGTGTGTGTGTGTGTGTGTGTGTGTGTGTGTGTGTGTGTGTGTGTGTGTGTTTCTATTGCGAAGACCAAATGTCACCACAAGTATAGTAGAATTTTCCTTGGCCTCATCAATTGTCGTTTTATGGCTGAAAAAAAGATTTGCGGAGTTAAGCACAATACATAACTCCTTCTGACGTCCAAACTTTTGTTCGGTAAAGGGAGGTGATGTAACTACAAATTGACGTCATTGCGAACTTCGGAAGGGCGGTCTCAAAACTTTCCCTCGGAAACCCGCGCCCCTCGAAATGTTCGGACTTCCCGAACTATAGTTCGCAAAGTATGTCCGAACCCCGACACGTCACAATGCGACGCGTTGTGAGCTTGTAGAACGGCTATTTTCAAATAGCCTACGTATAAAATGGGGCTGAAGTGGTTAATGTAAGTTTTATAATAAGTAACTAGAAAAAGTGCTCCACGGAGCACAGGTCTCCGCCAGGTTAGGTAGGTTATTGTGGCCTCCTGGTGGCGCTATAATAGGCCAATTTGAAAAGGGTGCCATTTCTTCTTGGGCATTTCACGGCAATCAGACCTTGCATTCATGATTTGAGGCATTTTGTTCCAAAAATGTGTGTTGCTAAATTAGACCTGCTGGTGGTGCTATAACAGGCCAATGTGAAAAGGGTGCCATTTCTTCCTCGGCCTAGTGGGAATTTGCGTGCGAAGTTTCAAGGAAATCGCATGCTGTGTTCATGATTTGAGGCATTTTGTTTAAAACAAACCAATCCAGCAAACTTTGGAAGGCAATCTTAACCAATTAGGATGGAATATGGAAAATCGGACAGATCCGTGTTGATCACAGGACTATAGAGATACTGTGTACCGATTTGCGTGATGTTTGGATCAAATCTGAAGGAGTACTGTCAAAAAATATGTTTTGCACAAATCGGCCTCCTGGTGGCGCTATAACAGGCCCATGTGAAACATTTGGGGCAGAGGTTCTGAATTGGCATCCAGGGAGTGTGTGTGCAAAGTTTCGCTGCGATCAAGCCAATGGTGTGGGAGATTAGCTGTTCACAGACGGACACACGGACACACACGGGGACGGAGAGGGGGTAAAACATACTCTCTCGCCATGCCTTCGGCCTGGCGGAGACAATCATTTATATCTGCAAAGTAACTAGTCACACTAAGTAACTAGTGTGTGTGTGTGTGTGTGTGTGTGTGTGTGTGTGTGTGTGTGTGTGTGTGTGTGTGTGTGTGTGTGTGTGTGTGTGTGTGTGTGTGTGTGTGTGTGTGTGTGTGTGCGCGTGCGCGTGTGCGCATGCGTGCGTGTGTGTGTGTGTGTGTGTGCATGTGTTTGCGCGTGTGACAGGGGAGAACTTGGCCTTCTGGGAAGTGGCAGAGGAGATGAAGTGGGGAGCTGCGTGCGACATGACGACACAATCTGCGAGCATTTTCAAGTGAGTTGAGCACAAATACAGTAATGACTGTGCGTGCGTGCGTGCGTGCGTGCGTGCGACAACGTACATAAACCGTACGCACTTAAAAATGTTTTAAGTACTGGGAGCTGACGGTAGGTGTTGTTTAGCTGATGGTAAATGTTGTTTAGCTGATGGTAGGTGTTGTTTTAAGTACTGGGAGCTGATGGTAAATGCTGTTTAGCTGATGGTAGGTGTTGTTTAGCTGATGGTAGGTGTTGTTTTAAGTACTGGGAGCTGATGGTAGGTGTTGTTTAGCTGATGGTAGGTGTTGTTTTAAGTACTGGGAGCTGATGGTAGATGTTGTTTAGCTGATGGTAGGTGTTGTTTAGCTGATGGTAGGTGTTGTTTAGCTGATGGTAGGTGTTGTTTTAAGTACTGGGAGCTGATGGTAGATGTTGTTTAGCTGATGGCAGGTGTTGTTTAGCTGATGGTAGGTGTTGTTTAGCTGATGGTAGGTGTTGTTTAGCTGATTGATTGATTGAATATTTTATTAGGCAAAAGAATGTAAAACAACACATTTACATTTAAAATACTTTGTCTAACAGGTCCGTTCATAAAAGTCCTTGCGGACTTGTTTCCAATGAGGGCCTTGGTATTCAATTCATAGACATATGTAGTGGCACCACAGTTCAAATATCATTACACAAAGAAATAAAAAAATAAAAAAAACAGCAAAAAAATTATATATATATATATATATATATATATATATATATACATACATACACATACACATACATATATACATATATACATATATACACATATACATACATACACACATACATATATATATACATATACATATATACATATATATATATACACACATACATACATACATATATACATACATACATACAACACTATGTACAGCCAATGGAATAAAAAAAAAAGGGGGGAAAGATATGTACAAGAACAGGGGGGGGGGGGGGGGGGGTCGGCTGTCTAACGGGAAAATGGTACTACCTCCTCTTTTGGCCTCCTGAAAGGTGATTTTTTAAGGCTCTTTTAAATGAGCCCAGCGAACTGCATTTTTTGAGGGATGGGGTTAGACCATTCCAAACCTGGGTGGCAGTGCTGTAGAAGGAGAATTTGCCCATGTTTGTTTTATGGGTGGGTGGTACCAAATTGTTGTTTGCACTCCCTCTGGTATTGTGACTGTGGGTGTCACTAACCTTTTGGAGGTATTTACTCAGATATGCGGGAATAGGGGGCATATCGGGCAAATTTTCATTTACAATTTTGAACGCCAGTCCCATTTTTAGTTGTTTAACCCTGTCTTCCACCCTGAGCCAGCCTAGGCTGGCAAAATGGGTGGGAGAAAGGTGGGTCATGGGCCCCAATCCGAGGAGTAGCCGAATCAGTTTGTTTTGGGAGGTTTGAAGTTTAGTCTTCAGTGACACTGAGGTGTTGGAGTACCAGGAGGTGCTAGCATAGTCAAAATGTGGTTGAATCAGGGCCCCTGAGAGGGTCCTGAGGGCCTGAGGGTTGACAAAAGAGGAAACTCTGCCCATAAATTTGGTTCTCTGGTTTACTATTTTGACCACCTTTGTCCCCATGCTTTCACCTGACAGGTATTTGTCGAGAATACAACCCAAATAGGTAATCTCTTCTTTGCTAGAGATAATTGTGCCATCGACTTTGACCTTGAAATCATTTACATCCATCTGTCTGAGGGAATGTTTGGTCCCAAAGAGAATGGATTCAGTTTTCCCAAGGTGTAGTGACAGTTTGTTATCAGTAAGCCAAGTACGGATTTTTGAGAGTTCGGAGCTGAGCGCCTCCTCAACTTGCAGCTTGTCCTCTCCCGAGATCAGGAGTGCCGAGTCATCAGCGAACAGGAACAATTTGCAGTTACAGGCAGCATTCATGTCGTTAATGTATAAAAGGAACAGTAACGGCCCTAGAATGCTGCCCTGAGGAACCCCACAGCTCACCGGGAGGGAAGAGGACATGGTTCCGTTGATGTCAACCACTTGTTCTCTTCCCTCCAGGTAGGATCTCATCCAGTTTAGTGATGTGCAGTCAAAACCAATCGCCCTCAGCTTATCAAGTAAAATTGAATGGTTTACAGTGTCGAACGCTTTTTGGAGGTCCAACATGACCATGCCGCAGTATTTGCCCGCGTCTACCTCACGTTTGATGTAGTCGGTCAAATACAGCAGGCATGTGTCAGTGGAATGGGAGGTTCTGAAGCCCGATTGGAATTCAAACAACAGTTTATGCTCGCTGAGGTAGCTGTTGATTTGTTCTTGAATTATTCGCTCTACAACCTTTGAGATGGAACAAAGGATGGAAACAGGCCTATAGTTGCCAGGTTCTAATTTGCTTCCTTTTTTATGCAGAGGGATAACTCTTGCCAATTTGAAATCCTGTGGGACGTGACACTGGCTGATGGATAGGTTTGTGATTTGGGCTACTATGGGGGTGATGGGGATGATGGTAGGTGTTGTTTTAAGTACTGGGAGCTGATGGTAGATGTTGTTTAGCTGATGGCAGGTGTTGTTTAGCTGATGGTAGGTGTTGTTTTAAGTACTGGGAGCTGATGGTAGATGTTGTTTAGCTGATGGCAGGTGTTGTTTAGCTGATGGTAGGTGTTGTTTAGCTGATGGCAGGTGTTGTTTAGCTGATGGTAGGTGTTGTTTAGCTGATGGTAGGTGTTGTTTAGCTGATGGCAGGTGTTGTTTAGCTGATGGTAGGTGTTGTTTAGCTGATGGTAGGTGTTGTTTAGCTGATGGTAGGTGTTGTTTAGCTGATGGTAGGTGTTGTTTTAAGTACTGGGAGCTGATGGTAGGCGTTGCTCTCCACCTTAACAATCCATCGTCTATCACACTGAAAAGGGGATAGACTCCCTCATTTACAGATCTGTCCGTGAACAGTGCCAGATGGATCATGTTTACTGTGTGTGTGTGTGTGTGTGTGTGTGTGTGTGTGTGTGTGTGTGTGTGTGTGTGTGTGTGTGTGTGTGTGTGTGTGTGTGTGTGTGTGTGTGTGTGTGTGTGTGCAGTACGTTCCTGAAACCCGGAGCCCCTCGTTGGATCAACATAGACGGTCGTACCATGGGTCTGACAGTGAAGGGTCTGGAACATCCTCACCGCTACGTTCTTGACGCCGCGCAGACGCACGTCTTCCTGCTGATGAAGAAGGTCTGTCTGACGCCCTCTTACGACACACACACACACACACACACACACACACACACACACACACGCAGGCACGTGCGCGCTCACACACACGCACACACACACACACACACACACACACACACACACACACACACACACACACACACACACACACACACACACACACACACAGAACACACACACTGTACTAGTACCTCTGGACCTCTCATACAGTAGGTCAAGATATTAACTGTGAAGTATGCAGATATAAACACAACTCTAAGTTTGAAGTCATAAAATAGCACAATTAAACGTATTCTTCCAGGACTCCCAAAAATATATTTTCTATTTGTTTCTATCTGTTCCGAGGACATGACTCAAAACTAAAGGTGACTGTGCCTTTTCAGTCAGGGCCCTCACTGCACCACGCTACCTGAGGATATCAAGTGTGCCGAATTACATGTTAAATCACTGTCCAAGACACACAGCTTTAAAACTGCTTTTAATTGTGAACGCAGCGGAAGGAGGCGCGCCGAAGGCGCGCCTCCGCGCAAGTGGAGCTTACTATGAAACCGTGCTCGGCTTGTGAGTGTCTCTGTCTCTCTGTGTGCAGTATGTGTGCACTGCCTGTGTGCAGCCAAGTAAATGTCCAATATAGACGTACCATACATCAAATGAAAGGTCTTTGAAAACTGAACACACCTGTCAAGGTTGCGTTTAGGCCCGCCCCTTCCCCCGGAAGCCACGCCCCGGAGAAGTCTCCTAAAAACTCCCCATCGAAACCCCATGTTAAATGAAAAGTGCCCGAATCGCTCCGAAACTTTTTCTACCCCCCCTAAGTGGTGGTTTACGAACAAATACTTCGAGCTCGGATTTTGGCTCCGCCCCCCCGGAAGTGGGTGAAACAGGCACTTCAAACACTTTGTTGAATTGTTCAAAAACATTCAAAGTTTTTTTTTTGTGAATTTGTATTTTTCTAAGATGCTCCTTTTAACGCAGAATTTCTTTGTATTTTTTATTTATTTGTTTTGGTTACTTAAAAAAAAAAAAAAAATTTCATTAATTTGTTTTTATTTTTTGGCGTTCGCTTCCCGCGTTCGCGCGTCTTACTTGTACTTGATTCTTGATTGTTAATTATGTTGCATCTGTTATTGTTTATTTTAGGGATGTGTGATATATCGGCCAACCGATATATATATATCGATATATGTGTGTGTATGTGCGCGCGCGCGCGCACACACACACACACACACACACACACACACACACACACACACACACACACACACACAGTGTAGGACAGTGGTTCTAAAAGTGGGGTCCGGGGATCCCCAGCAAAATGATGGGTAGTTAGGAACCAAATGGACCCGTATGGATCTGTAACTCAGAGTGCACAAATCGAACCAAATGGACTCTTGTATGGGTCTGTAACTCGGAGTGTACAAACCATATGGACCCTTATGGGTCTGTAACTCAGTGTCCAAATGGAACCAATTGGTCACAATTTTCAAAGATAGGCCTACTGGAGAAACTTTTCAATAGCAGATTAGATTATTTTTTGGAAAGATTTAATGTAGCCTACTCTCAGAGAGTCAATATGGTTTTAGAACTAACAGATCAACATCTCAGGCATTGATGGAATCCATTGAAAGAATCACAGATGCAATTGGAATATCAATTTACATCAAAAAAGCTTTTGACACTATTTATCACAACATATTAATAAACAAACTGGAGAAAATTGGTATTAGAGGCATTGCAGTAGACTGGATTAAAACAAAGTTATTTGGACAGACGTCAACAGTTTGTGAAGTTGGGCAAATACAGCTCAAATCATTTGGACATTGCTTGTGGCGTCTCCCAGGGGTCAGTATTGGGGCCCAAACCTTTTATTCTTTACATCAATGATATTTGCCAAGTTTCTAAGCTGCTGTCACTGGTACGTTTTGCAGTTGACACAAATGTTTTTTGCTCTGGGGATTATCCATATAATAATATAAAATAATTTGTAATAAACAGGCATTGCTTTTTCAAATTCAGTGTTTACTATTGTTTTTCAGAATGGACAAAACTGTTTTTTTTATCGATCATATCGACATCGGTTATATCGGTTATCGGCCATAACAGCAATATATTATATCGGATATCGATATCGGCCAAAATGTCTCATCGGTGCATCCCTAGTTTATATTTGTGGGTTGCCCTTGGTATCTTGCTTTTCGGCCAATCTTTGTGCTTGGTTCGCTCCACTGTTTTATGAGTGAAAAGCACTTTGTAAACTTTGTTGTGAAAGGTGCTATAGGCTAAATACAATATATATATAATTTTTATCTGTATTATTATTATTATTACTTTTCGTATTATTAGTACTTGAAACACTTCCAGTGCCATAGTTAGTTGTTAATGAATGTTTCCTCTGCTACAGGATACATTCTTCAGGTACCTGAAGTCCCCCGTCTATAAAGAGATGCAGAAGAAAGCTATGAACCCAGAGCCTCATAACTTCAGGTTGGTCCTTCATACAAGTCTGGAAAGTTACTAAACATTACATGTTCTCAAGCACTGTACTTATAAAGTAGCATTTTTATTATGGATTTAAAAAAAATTGACCAAATTTGATTGGGAGACAGTCATCTAGCATTATATATATATATATATATATATATATATATATATATATATATATATATATATATATATATATATATATATATATATATATATATATATATATTATATCTATACTCTGCTATATGGAGGTGCTTGGTAACTTAGTGAGAAAGCACAGATGGCTTCACACTATTGTATGCATTAAAGAGATGTTGTAATTAAATTAACCCATTAAGACCTGATTCTACCGATTCTACAAAATTCTACTGAATCAGTAGTTTTCAAACTTATTTGTGCCAAGGACCCCCAAATTGATTGATGTATATTTGGCCGTGGAACCCCATCTGAAAATGTTTGTGCTAGGGACACCCCCAGAAGAGATGTGTTGTTTTTTATTCAACACTTTGAAGATTCTTCAGAAATGTTCAAAAATAGCAGACTCAAGCTTGAGCGCGGCACAAAGTGACGCGCTGTGAGCTTGTAGATCTGCTATTTTTGAATAGCCAACGCAAAAATCTAAAAATGACACCGGTTTTTAATGTGTTAAGCTACTGGCTTTTTACCACCATGATGCAATGCGGGCCTGATTTTGTATTTATTCTTCTAAATGGGGGGAATTCCCCTGTTATATGCTTCACATAGGTGGTGGGGGGGGGAGAGAGAGAGAGAGAGAGAGAGAGAGAGAGAGAGAGAGAGAGAGAGAGAGAGAGAGAGAGAGAGAGAGAGAGAGAGAGAGAGAGAGAGAGAGAGAGAGAGAGAGAGAGAGAGAGAGACATGGAAACGAGAGAGAGAGAGAGAGAGTTCTTGTAAGCGTTCATTTTGTTTTGTGTCCACCTACAGTGATGCCCAGCTGCAGCAGAACGCCGGCAGCAGGAACCCGGGCATCCACCCCATCGTCCTGTGGAAACAGGAGGAGGAGGAGCGCGCCAAGGCGGCCGTGGCCTCCGCCCCCGTCGACGTCAAGGCCATGATGAGCAAGATAGACAGGAAGAAATAAATAAGACCTATACTGTACGCCCAGAGGGACAACACTTCCTCCACAGGGTCTTCCCACTGATAAAGGCTCCGTTTCATTTAGTGCAGTACAAGTAAGAGTCCAGAATTCAAAATTTACTTGAGTAAAAGTATTGGCATCAAAATGTCTTTAAAGTATCAAAAGTAAAAGTAGTCAAATGTTTGAAAATATCAGATCTACAAGCTCACAACGCGTCGCATTGCGACGCGTTGTGAGCTTGTAGATCGGCTATTTTCAAATAGCCTAGGTATGACGTAGGGCCAAAGTGGTTATTGTGTTGCAGTGGAGTAAAAGTATAATATTTGCCTCTGAGATGTAGTGGAGTAGAAGTCAAAAATATTGGAAATTAGAAATACTCAAGTAAAGTACAAATACCTCAAAATTGTACTTGAGTACGGTACTCTGTCTGACCAGAATGGAACAGAGCCTTCATTAGTATCATTGGTAACACCTGTGAAGGAAGTGAGGAATTCGAGGCCCAATTTAATTGCAACATGGCCGATGTGCATAGAGCGTATTTACAGGACATATACTGCTGCATGATGTGAGTCAGTGGTTCCCAACCATTTCTTTCCTTGGAGTTGCTGCTATAGAGACATCCCTGATGAACTAGTGACAATCTTTTAGTTACATCTGACCAGTGTGACTCTGACAACTAAATGAATGATGCTCTTTTCTCTGTTGAGCTAAATGAAGCAAATGACACGTGCAGTTTGAGTGTTTTGACAGATACTGTATGTCACTGTAGTGACAAACATCTGTCCAGTACAGATGGAGTGTGTCTACAGGTAGTTTGTGTGCAGCTAATACACAAACATCTGGATTAAGGAAACATTTGACTTAGGTCAATCAAAGAGGAACTATCAAGGTATCAATCCATAAAACAGATGATGTTAAACCACGATGATATTGACTTAATGAACGTACATGTTTGAGTGTATATGTAATGTATGGAGTATAGATTATTGCTCATATACAGTATGAGTGAAAAGTGTTTTGAGAATGTAGTTGGTAATTTGTCATTTGATGCACTTCAACAGACCAGTACATTTTCAGATCAGGATTTGATCATGACCCAAAATGTTTCACTCATTATGAGGTCAGGGCCTCATACGGCATATGAAATGATATTCTATTAAAGTTGTTGTTTCTCTGTCAGCCTGTCCAAATGTCTCCCAAAACTCCCCCAACTGACTGGTGAAGAAAACACTGAGCCATCAGCTCACAGTACAAACTCTGTAATTCATATTCACAAGACCATGGCGTGTGAAATGTTTATTCTACAGTATAATCATAAAACACACAACAAATGAATCAGTGTGTTAGTGGGCTTGAAGGCACACATCTGTGTGGGAAAACAATAAATGATGAATGAATGTACAACATGGTTGACATGATGACTGTTTTATGCCTCTCGCACGCACGCACGCACGCACGCACACACACACACACGTGACTCATGTCACACCAGTGACTTAGTTTAAAGGCACCAGTCCCACCTTTGATGAGGGTAATCACCTTATTCGAGATTATTTATTTTATTATAACAGTATATATTATATATTACAGACATCCAAGTTGTCAGGCCTACAATGTTGTCATGTGTATTATACATAAAGTCCACACTGTTAGCGCTGTTCCCATAGAAAACAATGGATACACATTGTCTGCTTGTAGCTATTCTGAGCTGTATGAATTCTAGCTCCAATCGGAACCTCTCCCTCCGCTATATAGCTCCGAGATGAGGTTCCACGAGGTTCCACAGGCTAACATTTTAAGCGATTTAAACGCTTATTTCAACCCTTCAGTTAGATTTTTTTTTGGTGCTAGAAGTTAAAACATCTGAGAGCAGGGACCTCATCTCGGAGCGGTAGCGGAGGGAGACGTTCCAAATGGGGCTACATGAATACATGTGACCTGTATGTTTTATGTCCCCTCAATGACACAACTCTTCCTCACGAAGTGAGGCGGTGAGCTTGTAGATCTGCTATTTTTGTTTTGCCTTAAGGGTGGGTGGAGGGGCGGGTGGGCCGACAGTGGATGGTGATCTGCGTTGTGTTGTGGATTAATGAAGTTCCAGCCCACTTCATTCTTTGTTGACAGTTTATTCTGGTAAGAATACACACATGTCTCTGGTCAGTGACGTCTTTTGGTGTAACACACCCAAGCATCAGCACGTCTTGGGCAAATCTCATTTAGACTGGCCTATTCTAACAATCAATAAACAACACAATACATCACGGTATCACAGTAAACATACAGACTCTGGCTGGAAAAAAACTGTTTGCTGAGGAACATATCTTACCTTGGGCAAATCTCATTTAGACTGGCACCACTCTAACATGGACACGCCCATGTCTATCAATGAGGTGCCGCCCACTAAACAAAAATAAATGCACACTGTTGCTCCAATAGGCTCTATGCACAGCAGCCATATTATCACTTCCTTCACAGGTGTTACCAATGATACTAATGAAGGCCCTGTTCCATTTAGTCTAGTCACAGTGGTTTCCACGAGCCCCATAACTCTGAGAGTGTACAAATGGAACCAAATGGACCCTTACGGGTCCATTTGGTTCCATTTGTACACTCTCAGAGTTACACACCTGTAAGGGGCCATTTGGAAGCCCATGAGGGTCCCTGGACCCCAACTTTAGACCCACTGGTGTAACAGAGTGTTTCCAGTGGGCCAACATGCACAATATCAGCACCCTGACTCTGTTTGACCAGAATGGCACAGAGCCTTCATTAGTATCATTGGTAACACCTGTGAATGTCTTCATAATATGGCTGCTGTGAATAGAGCCTATCTGCACCAAACTTGGTACAAACACTGGTCAGGGGTCTGCCATGACAATAGTCACACCAGGGGCCAAATCAAGGGACCCCAGTGGCCCCAGGCACACCACTGCTCCAATCCTCACCAAACATGGTACAAATGCTGCTCAGGGGTCTGCCATGACAATAGTCAGACCAAAACTGGCCATAACTTCCAACTTCCAACATACATTGCTCTGATCAGCGCAATATAGAACTAGATTTGAAAATCTAGTATAGCAAATAAGCAGAGGCTGAGTTATGTTTCCTTGCTTTTCATTAATGTAAGTACAACTTTAACTGAACAAACACTCTATCGCAATTAATATCACAATATAGAGCTATTTAACACTGTCACTGAACATATACACTCTACAGTAATGAGTACTATCAGAATATAAAGCTATTTAACACTTATTTTAGCCAAAGAAAATCATTTACCCTTAAAATTATCGGAGTACTTCTTCCACCACTGGTGACAGCAGTAGAGAGGAGGTTACACCCATGTCGGCTCACACTGGACATGTCATTATGCACACTCAGGTCACTTACACCCCATAATAGTCATGTGTTAGCGCTGCTGAACTGTACATGTAGTCAAGTACTGTACTTAAGCAACATTTTGAGGTATTTGTACTTTACTTGAGTATTTCCAATTTCCAATACTTTTACTTCTACTCCGCTACATCTCAGAGACAAATATTGTGCTTTTACTCTACTACAATTATTTGAAAACTTTAGTTATAGTGTCTTTGTAGATTTTGCCCCAATTATTTTAAAAATAGTTTAAACAACACACATCTTGTATTGTGGTCCCTGGCACCACATATTATTTTCAGATGGGGTTCCGTGGCCCAAGATATTAATTTGGGAACTCTGTCCCAGACAGCAGCAGTACAAAAGTTTTGTTCAAACATAAAAAAACTTACAGTGTACCAAATCATATAAAACAACATTAAAAGCACAAAAAAACCCATTACAGATGGAATCTTCCATCAAATCATAAAAGTACCTATTGAATTAATTGGTTCCTTAAGTTGCAGTGGCTGCGCACAAGAAGGAATGCCATGTCATTATTGTTTCCCCCTTCTTTAAATTCTTATCCCACAATTTTGCAACCTCATTTTTTCACCCAGTGCCAATTATCTAAGTAATCCTGGGCGCTACTCTCCCTCTGCCAGGGAGAGCCCAGAGCCGAGCTCATGCCTCCTTCAATGCGTGAGGAGCTAGTAAGCCCTGACTGACCCCATTACGTATAACTAACCCTAACCTCACACTGACCTAATGTTCGGAATAATGGGATGTCACAATTATGAGCGGACCCCCATGAAGACTTGTTTGGCAAGTTTGGTTTGAGCCATGGACTGTTAAAAACACTGTACTAATAAGGGTCAGATGGGTGGTCTTCAAGAGTGCTACGCCATCTTAAGTCTGTGTGTGTGTGTGTGTGTGTGTGTGTGTGTGTGTGTGTGTGTGTGTGTGTGTGTGTGTGTGTGTGTGTGTGTGTGTGTGTGTGTGTGCGGGTGTGCGTGTGCGCGTGTGTGTGTTTGAGACTGTCATCAGTTCCATGTCACATTCACTCTGCAGCTGCTCTTCTCCAGGCTTGCTAATCGTGTCTGGCTTCAGCTCAGAGATTGTTTTGTTACTTTTTTCACCTTTTCTCCACAAAGTGTCTCTTTCTCTTAAATCATGGATGCCTCAATCACCCTGAATTCTATAGGCCAGGTAAGACCAATTACATTGTTTGTTTCCCCCTTCTGTTTCAAAGTATCAACGATAAGGAATAAGGAATTGTGGTAAAATTTAGTTGGGAATCAGTAAGACCGACAACAACTCTATTATGTAATAGTAATCATTACTATGTATGTGTTCAGTAACAGGGGTGTCCCTGTCTCTCCATCTCTTTAATAAACAGAAAAAAAAATACCTTTTCGGGTGAGGATACCGATTTTATCCAAACAGGAGAGAAGACTCATACAGGATGGATTAACAAGTGAAATTGGGAAACATTGGAACTGGAACACTATAAAGTGCAGCTGATAAAGGGGTACTCTCTCCTGATTCGATGATATGGGCAACCTACCTATAAAGATGTATTTTCTGTTTACTAAAGAGCTAACTTTTTAACAAATAAGTTAAAATATGTATATGTGTGTATATATATTCCATAGCTGCTATTTTTGAATAGCCAACGCAAAAATCTAAAACGACACAGATGCTTTCCCGGTTTTAATGGGTTAACATGAATCCAACGCAGCGTTACACAATGACAGTGCTGTCAAACTAGTCTATGAAGCTATCTATGAAATCTATGAAAAAGTTTAGACTACAACACCTTCCTTGGCCTGAGAAACGTTGTAAGACCCCTGCCTTACGCAGTTCTTAGAGAATAACACATTGATAATAATCGCTATAAGCCATGGACACAGACCACGGTGTCATCTCATTTCTTGGTCAAATATGGTCATGCTACAAAGCATCGCACGCAATTTACCGGCACTCATAGCTGCCTAGACCCTGACAAATACCAGATTCACTCACGTCTCAGCATGCTTATTTTAGGGATTACTTTTCAGCCTGGCTCATACTCCATTGCCAAAAAAACATGTGATGTAGATCAGTGGTTCGCAGAACCTTTTCAGCCTGAGACCCAAACGTTATGATATATTTGGTGTCTCCCCAGGACCTAAATGAACGTACAAAAAGACTATATGAATTAACCGCTTAAACTATTTTAGAAAATAGTGAAAATTGATTGTCTATTTTGCTTTTTTTAATGGATTTTTATTTTATTTCATTTATTTAAAAAAAACAGAAACTCTTTTGAATGCTAGACATTTTGGGGTAAATATCTGGGGATTTTTAAAAATGTTTTTTAACTTTAGAAATAATAATAAATATAGCTGCAAGCAGCGATAATACGGGGCCAGTGAGAGAGAGAGAGAGAGAGAGAGAGAGAGAGAGACAGACAGACAGACATGGAAACTGGAGAGAGAGAGAGAGTAATGGAAACTGGAGAGAGAGAGAGGGAGAGAGACATGGAAACTGGAGAGAGAGAGAGAGAGAGAGAGAGAGAGAGAGAGAGAGAGAGAGAGAGAGAGAGAGAGAGAGAGAGAGAGAGAGATGGATACTAGAGAGAGAGAGAGAGTAATGGAAACTGGAGAGAGAGAGAGGGAGAGAGACATGGAAACTGGAGAGAGAGAGAGAGAGAGAGAGAGAGAGAGAGAGAGAGAGAGAGAGAGAGAGAGAGAGAGAGAGAGAGAGAGACATGGAAACGAGAGAGAGAGAGAGAGAGAGAGAGAGAGAGAGAGAGAGAGATGGAAACTGGAGAAAGAGAGAGAGAGAGAGAGAGAGAGAGAGAGAGAGAGAGAGAGAGAGAGAGAGAGAGCGCCATGGAAACGGAATAGATTGAAGAGAGACATGGAAACCGAATAGATTGATGAGAGAGAGAGATGAAAACAGAATGGATTGATTGGACATCTCAACCTATTACCATTAACAGGAATCGAACTCTCAACCTTCGGACTAATAGGCTGCAACACTACCTATAGTGCTATAGCTTTGTCCAGGCTGATGTTGTCTGTTGAAGATCATAAACTCTTGCCTTGTGTCATGAACCAAGCCAACACTAAGATCACTCGTTCACAAACCATTTACCAATAGAGAAATTGTATGTCTCCTCGCAACCGAAAACAGTGAAAGCAGCCGATCTACAAGCTCAGAAACACGCTATCTGAAAAGTTTTGAGATTGTAGATCGGCTATTTTCAGAATGAAGTATGTCATACATTGAAAAAACGTCCTCTCAAATATGCATTTCAGGTTATCTTTACCATTTGCACATGTATTCATTGATACAGTCATGTTGTTTGCAATTCAACTTAAATTAAGTCTGCATCAAGTGAGGCTTGAACTGGCGACCTTGAAATTGTGAGGTACTCATTTAAGGGAGACGCCATTGGACCAACAGACAAGGAACTGTGAAAAAGGAGATAGTTTCACGCAAATAGCTGAAAAATCCTGGGTTTAAGTGTTTTTCAAACTGCTCAAAATTGCGGAAAATCTAAGGGCGGAGCTTACTGGTCAAAGCGATAGAGCTTGTGGATCTGCTATTTTTGCTATTTCTGAATTGGAATCCAGATTTTTTTTTGTTGCTATTTTTTAAATGGAATCCTAAAAAGTAATATTTTTGATTTAATTTCAAATGCATTCAGTTATACTTATGTTAACTTTTTGAACTTAAGTACAAATACATTGGACAAAAAGAAAATAGCATTTTAATACTTCATTAAGGTCATTAAGCTAATATAAGATAGACTGAAGTAATTAAGGTCGGTCATGTTTGCATGTTTGGAATTGTAACAGCTGAAATCAATAATAGGCTATATCAGTATTCCGATATTAACCCGCGGGCCGCATTAAGTGAAGGTGTCCATTTACTAACTGCGTCATAATCAGGGGTGCAATGCTCAGTGGACAGGGTTGCACGCCGAGCAACCACTTATTTGGCCAGGGGAACGTGCAGGCACACGCATAGATTTAAAACTACTTTAAATTCACACTTCATCAAAGTTTACAAAGGCTCCCGACTCACGCCAGGTACATTAACATAGGAATTAGCCTATATGCATATCAATTGCCCATCGTGTGACCTGTACTGTAGGTGTTAAGCGACGTGCGCGTCACGTCATTAAAATAGAGAGCAAGCACTTCTGAAATGAGCATAGCATCACTGGTCATAATGATGGACATGGTATTGTGGACATAGTATTCTGACTAGTATCTCCATCTCCATGTCTGTGACTAACTATAGGCCTATATTAAAGGCCTAGCTGTGAGCTGTGGTAGCAGCATAAATCACCACCCTACTAGGATGCTGCTGCTTCCTCTCAACTGGAATGAACCTGTTCCTCCCATATATACCGGTTCCTGCCAGTGTTGCCATGTCTGCTTATTATAAGCAACTTTTGGGCTTGTTTTTTCTGTAAAGTTGTTTGTCAATATTGGTAGTTGCATATTTTTGGCCTTGTGTTTAAAGTGTAGAGTTATTTGGGCTTGCTTCCAATGTATCTTTTATTTTTTATGTTTAAATCAGTTCTCAAACATTTGCATGTCAAGGCCCAAATGACTGCATTTCTCCGCAGACCCCCATCTGCATTTCTTTTCAAACTTAGGCTATTCCGGGGGGCGGCAGTGGCTCAGGAGGTAGAGCGGCCGCTTGGGAACCAGTTCGATCCCGGGCTCCCCCGGAGTTAGAGTGTCAAAGGGTCCTTGAGCATGACACTGAACCCCTATGAGCAGGTTGGTGCCTTGCATGGTTCCCTCCACCGTCGGTGTATGAATGTGTGAATGTAATGCACAATCATTGTAGCCTGGTAAACCCTCCCTCCGGAAATCTCATTTCCATTTGATTTCAGGAGAGAGTCTGGCCTGAACCGCCTTTCTGCAATAATCGCTGTGGGCTGGAGTTGGGCGGGAGTAATACCGTTGACTGACAACCCCTTCAACCAATGATCGTTTTTCCCCTTCAGCCAATCAGCAGTTCATGTTGACGAGCTCCAGACTATGTGACGCAACGGGACTTTTGGGACGGCCATGCCGAAAATAGGTTGCCTTATTGGGATACATGCGTGTCACTCCCCGCCCCTGCCGGTTCTCTAAATTTATATTTTTAAATAGGCTCTGTCATGATTAATTGACCACATATATGAAGTTAAACAACTAAATTCTATCCAAACGATATCTTAATAGTAAATTCCGTGCCTCAAAAAAGAAGTTTGAGACCGTTTTAAAAACTAAAGTAAACAGTGAAGGCACTCGGACAACAACAATGGCTGCCGTTCGTCTTTTGTCGGCCCCAGTCAGGCTGCACTCGGCTTCATTCGGGCTCACTCGAACTCGCCACCTGATTGGCCAACTGTCGCTGTCAATCACAGAAAGATGTGCGACGACGCTGATAGGCTCGTCGGTTCGGAGAACAGAGCGATTATTGCAGAAAGGCGGTTCAGCCCAGACTCTCTCCTGAAATCAAATGGAAATGAGATTTCCGGAGGGAGGGTTTACCAGGCTACAATCATTGTGAAGCGCCTTGGATAAAGGCGCTATATAAATGCACCATTTATCATTTATTCCAAATATTTCACTTTTTCTTTTCAAAATCTTTTTGAAAATGGCCAATCAAGAAGCTCGGCTATTTTTAAATAGCCAATGGGTTTAAAGTGCTCGCGTAGCCTAGTCCAACGTGGTTTCCAAACTGGGGGTCCCCAAATGATTTTGGGGCGTCCCCAGATGATTAGCTTAATGTGCAGCATTGTTTTCTCACTCGACAGTAAACAAACCAACATACAGTATAAGTGTATACAGGGTATCTATTTCTAAAGTTACAATTGAATGACTTTTAAGACCTTTTTTAAAACCAAATTGTCAAATAATACGTAAGAAAGAGACAAATGTAATGCCTACAAACTGCTTGTCAGCGTTGGGGGGGGGGGGGGGGGGCTCAACGCCTCGCGAACGCGGCACGTTGTGAGCTTGTAGATCGGCTATTTTCAAATGTTTTTCCTCTTTCTTATATGATTTGTCAATTTGGCCAATGTTTTACCAGTTTTTATAGTAGTTTGTTGATTACTTTTAATGCAGAATGGGCTTTTTTCTTTTATATATTTTTTTGTTTGTTGAGGTATTAAATACAGTCATCAAATTGTCACTTCACTGTCATCTGGGGACCCCCAAAAATCATGTGCCCCCCCCCCCCCCCCAGAAAGGTCCTGTGCTCTGGTGAATTTGGGGAGTTTGATACCACATCAAGGAGAAATCCAGGAGAAATGAGACTCAAGGACACTCCTGGCCCTGCTTTAAACATGTATACATCGAAAACGCGTCCCAATGTTTGAAATCTTGAAATAAAATGTGGAATATTTGGAAGATTTTTGAAACATTCTAACAACACAAATCTGGTATGGGGCTCCATGCCTCAAAACATCCTCAGATGGGGGTTATATGGACAAATACATTTTGGGGGTCCATGACATGAAAATATTTGAGAACTGCTGGTCAAAATAATGGAAAAAAAAGTGAAATAAGCCCAAATAAGCAACTACACTTTAGAAACAAGCCCAAATAAGCAACTACACTTTAGAAACAAGACCAAATAAGCAACTACACTTTAGAAACAAGACAAAATAAGCAACTACACTTTAGAAACAAGCCCAAATAATCAACTACACTTTAGAAACAAGCTCAAATAAACAACTACTCTTTAGAAACAAGCCCAAATAATCAACTACACTTTAGAAACAAGCCCAAATAAACAACTACACTTTAGAAACAAGCCCAAAACCAAACTTTAGAAACAAGCCCAAAAAAACCACAACCACCAATATTTACAAGCAACTTCACAGAAAAATAAGCCAAAAGTCGCTTATAATAAGCGGACATGGCAACACTACAAAGCATCATCCACTCACTCACGCGCGCGCGCACACACACACACACACACACACACACACACACACACACACACACACACACACACACACACACACACACACACACACACACACCATTTGTGTTAGAATGTTTAAAAAATATATATTCCAAATATTCAACATTTTTATTGCAATAGTTTTTTTTTTTTAATATTTTCAAATAGGCGACGCATAATAGGTTTAAAGTGCTCACGTGGCCTGTAGTTGCTTCATTTGGGCTTTTTTTCCAAGACAGTGGTTGCTTATTTCTCTCAACAACATGGCAACACTGATGCCGGCCGGCTCGAGCCGGTATAAAGAGCTCGAGCTACACTCTCTCTAAAGGAGGAAATACTCGCGCTGCAGCTTCACAGCAGCATAACATAATGTTACCATAATGATGGGATAAACAATGCAAGGATGAAACAACAAGTCGACGGGAATATATTGTTTTTATTTTTCCACATTTTTTACAAACGTCCCCCTTTGAACAGAAGCAGCCATTGACTATTTATGTTTTAACCTTTAATACAGGAATTATTGCAATGTCCTGTGTTTTTAAACCGGACTACGGCTTGTGACAGACAGACAGACAGACAGACAGACCGCTGGAGAGTGACACAGCTGGCCGTTGGTAAGTCCTAATTATAGGCTCTATTCACAGCAGCCATATTATGAAGACATTCACAGGTGTTACCAATGATACTTTTGTACTTTAAGTATATTTTGATACCAAAAATTGTACTCAAGTACATTTTTAATTCCGGACTTGTACTTGTAACAGAGTATTTCTACATTGCAGTGCATTGATACTTTTACTTAAATACCGTTTCCACCACTGCAGACACAGATACTGGTATAGTAGGCTAGACCGTCGGCTCCAACGGTGCCGCTTGCCGACAGGAAACTGGTCTCTTCAGCTTGACAACGTGCCGCGTCAACCGTGAAGAACAGCTGGTTCCTGTCGGCAAGGGACCACTTCTTGTCGCCAACCGTCACACATGGGAGTTAAACGAAGCATCTGCGTTTTAGTGTTGAAGACTCAAGGTTGACATCATACACTGCAGTGCGGACAAGCCCAGTCCACAGCAGCCATATTATGAAGAAATGCACAGGTGTTACCAATGATACTAATGAAGGCTCTGTTCCATTCTGGTCAAACAGAGTCAGGGTGCTGATGTTGTGCAGAAACACACCTACAGTTGGGGTCCAGGGACCCTCATGGGTCTGAGAGTGTACAAATGGAACCAAATGGACCCATTTGGTTCCATTTGTACACTATTAGAGAGTTATGGGGGTCGTGGAAACCACTGTGCAACACTAAATGGAACAGAGCCTTCATTAGTATCATTGGTAACACCTGTGAAGGAAGTGATAATATGGCTGCTGTGCATAGAGCCTATCCAAGCCAGAAGAGAGTTTACATGGAGGACCACTCCATCCATCCATTTGTATAGGCTATAACGGTATAATAATAGGCTATACATAGAAAAGTAGGTCATCGCCCTTGCCTATTGCATTTGCCACTATATCATATATGCCTACAGTCATTTCTAAGATATGAGATGGGCAATATAAGATACCAGGTAAAGCATTATCCATATAGCTGTCTGGATGTTGGTTGTAGAAATAAGTAGCCTATAAGCCTATGTATGAAATATTTTATATATATATATATATATATATATATATATATATATATATATATATATATATATATATATGTATATATATATATATATATATATATATATATATATATATATATATATATATATATATATATATATGTATACATACACATACACATACACACACACACTCTGATATGAGACTCATCTGAGATTTTGGATATCATAATATTGTGACGTGGCATGCATCACAATATTATGAGATGGTTTTATAGACTGTATGTCAAAGTGATGCCATCCAACTTATATGAGCACTATAACAATATAGTTTTAAAAATCATCGAGTGGATGGCACAACAACTATACAAAAAAATACAATGGTGAACAATATAGTTATAGTTATCTTTATAGTGCCCAGTGTGAATGGTGTTTTACAGTAGTAATTATATAGGCATTATATTACTGATGATTTGTCAAAGCACAGATAGTCATCCCCATATAACCCACAATATCGTCACCAATGTATTTGGTCAAAAGAATATAGTGATATTAGATTTTGTCCATATGGCCCATGCAGCCCTAATGTGAATGCCTGTTTATGCAGTATGGCTCTGACAGATGTTCCACCATCCTCTGAGGTGCCCTGTTGCCACCATTGGGGTTACTGGGTGACAACAGAAGAGGGAGACAAGGGACATTGGGGGGCGGGGGGTATGCAATTTTTTTCCAAAATGTGAAAAGGTTAAGTATGGTTTGTAAAATGTTCTAAAGTAATATAAAGTATGCATGAGTTGAACATCATTATCAGACCGAATTACGAACATTGCTGGCCCTCAATAACCTACCTGACCAGGCGAGAAGATCTTAGTTGTTAGATTAAGACAAGTATATATTTCTAGTCTGTAGGTGGAGAGAAACCTATTGTCTGAATAATCATTATTATGCTGTAGCTACATTCTCTCATGTTGGACTGCATCTGGTGGAATCATAGTGAAATTGGACTACTTTCAACCTGCCATCCTTATTTTCAAATGATTTACACACATATGTGGTTCAACTTTTCCTTGTTTTGCTGGGGACCCCTTAGTGGATTTGTCCACTATTATGTAGCCTTTTTTGGAAGGCCACTAATGTTATCTAGCTTAACAAATGATTCTGAAAATGAAAACCTAAGTCTTGGTGCAAGTCTGCGACACAACTGGCTTGAAAATCACATATTTTTGGCAACCGACACTGTCACACTACAGAGTATAAATTAAGCTTAACGGCCCTAAATTCTGCCCTGAGAGATACGGCAAAATACGTAACTTACATACACACAGGTGAACTTACTACAATGAAAAGGGCTTTCTGAGTCTTCAAAATTACAACATTTATAAGCAACTACACATTGTAGTGAACCTTTCTTTGAAATGAGTTACGCAGAAGGCTGTGATAACGTCCAACTTAAAATGTTAAGATGAAACTCCATTGTTGCAGGGAGGCACATAAGTTGTTGATGTTGCTCATAAACCGTGAGCCAATCCAAATTCTCTATGGGGAGACCATGGAATGGGACACGGTTTATAGTAAGTAGCCTTGGGAACTGATTGTTCCCGAGCCATTAGGCCCATAGGTAAGTAAGCAGCCCCATGTAGCCCATATGAAATGGACAAATTATGCACACACATCACCCCTCTCAGAATAGTGACATTGGAATTATGACAGTACTGTACCAATTCCGTCTTCAAATCAAAGAGCAATTGCCATGCCTGAGACTATTGCTAAATTTATAAGCCAAAAATAGCCGATCTACAAACTACCAACATGGCATATCGCTTCACGTTGTTAGCTTGTAGATCGGCTATTTTTGTATTATGTCAATTTGAATAAAAGAGGCTGCTGAGCAAGAGCAGTGTGCGGAACCTTTTATTCATGAGAATATTTTTTCATGTTTGCTTCATCTGTCATCACCGTCAGGGATGAACTTCAACATAGTGTTTGCACTTTCTCCCTTTTTGGATTCTATATCTACATGAATGTTCAGATTTCAAATATAAAGTGCTTAACCCATGGCCACGGATGTTACAATTATGTAACGGGCCCTCAGAAGTACCCGTATGTTCCGTATTGTTCAATAAGAATCATTTTAATCCGATCAGTGGTCATTTTCTCATAGTTATAATGTATCAGAGTGCAATACACCTACCAACCGATAGGGTCGCATAGTTGAAAGCATATGGAGAAAATACAGGGAAAATGGCCATCGATCAGATTGAAATGCTTTTTTATTAACAATGCGGGTAATTCTGAGGGCCCGTACATAATTGGATCATCCCTATCCAGGAGGTAAGCACTTTATATTTGAAATATGAATGTTTATGTAGATGTACGGGCCAAAACAGGAGAAAGTGCAAACACTATGTTGAAGTTCATCCATGACTGTCATATAATATATGACAGTCATGTATCAGGGCTAGTATGTCACATGATGTGCAAGTACACCCCCTGGACATGATACTAGTATGTCACATTGACTTAATACTCCCCAATACAACCTTTGATGCTGAGTGCCATACAGGGAGGCATTGGCTACCATTTTAATAGTCTTTGGTATGCCTCAGCCAGGGATTGAACCCTGATCTCCCAGTCTTAGGGCGGTTACTTAAGGAGTTACAAATGAGTGAATTAGCATTGAGGTTGCTTTGTATTTCGTAATCTAGTTCCAATATGTTCTAATACAGTAGCTTGAATGTCCATCAGTCATCATCTATGTTTGTTATTGGGTGAGATACAGGTACTATGGTGGTAGTGGCTCAGGGGCCTGGGAATCTGAAGGTTGCTGGTTCAATGCCAGCTACTCCTAGCATTGCATCTGTTGCAGTTCTAGTCCCGAAAGTTAGGAATAGGATCAGTAGAATACAGAGGACAAGTTCTGCTACATACAGTATGCAAAAATACCCGGCCAATGAAACTTTACCTACTTGTGCTTCTCATAGACATGTCAGTGTCACCAAGTTTACTTCCCCGTAGAACATTTGGGGAAGTCATCATGTGTCAAATTTTGAGGAAATATTTATTAGAATTATGTCTTGTCAGTAGGCCTACTTAGTTATTATGGCGTAGCTCTGAAAGAGGCTAGCTGTCTATGAGAGGGTCTCTCTGTCCGTGCGACAAATGCAACAAATAGCGAAAATAGTATATCTACAAGTTCACAATGCAGTGCATCGCGACACATTGTGAACTTGTAGATAGGCTATTTACCATTTGCCATTTGTCGTATGAAGAAGTATAGGCTTAAAGGGGTATTTCACTTTAAAACACTGCTGGGGTAATTTTAACGTCTTCTCAGGCTTTTGTGAGCACCCCAGACAGTTTTTAAGTTGCTTTATTCAATATTTAGATATTTGATATTAATTTGATCAGACACGCCTCCCTCCGCTATGAACCCATTGTAACTTCAAACTCCATTTTAACCATGAAAACACACCCTGGTTCTGGTGACTGTTCTTCTAATGTGTGAGGGGCTGCGTATTTCTGATACAAATTAATATATATATATATAAATATTGACTTAACTTAAACTTAAACACTGTCTCAGCTGCACACAAAAGTCAGAGTAGGTGTTGACATGACTCCAGAAGTGTTTTAAAGTGAAATACCCCTTTTAGTGGTTAAGAAAATGTTTTTTTGTCTCCCCCAGGCCGAAAGGCATGGCGAGAGAGTATGTTTTTCACCCTGTCGATCCGTCCGTCCGTGTGTGAGTGTGTGTGTGAGTGTGTGTGTGTGTGAGTGTGTGTCCGTCCGTCTGTGAGTGTGTGTGTGTGTGTGTGTGTGTGTGTCCGTCTGTGAACAGCTAATTTCTGGCACCGTTGGCTTGATCGCAGCGAAACTGCACACACACTCCCTGGATGCCAGAGCAGTACCTCTGCCCCACACAGGGGCCCTTTATAGCGCTACCAGGAGACCGATTTTCCATCCTGATTGTCGATCTGAACATTGCTGGCCCACAATAACCTATCTGACCTGGTGGAGACCTGTGCTCCGAGGAGCACTTTTTCTAGTTTTCTTGGAACCCTGCCTGTATCTAACGTCCAGTCACATTGTCTTTCTTCCACAGCCCAGGTGCCCCGGCAGGTTGCAGCCATGGCGGGCTCCAGGTCAGGCGGCTGCATGGGGCCGTGCGTCTACCCGGCGGCGCCTGACGGGGGGTGGGGCTGGGCCGTAGCCGCCGCCTTCTTCCTGGTGGAGGTGTGCACCTACGGCGTCATCAAGAGCCTGGGCGTCTTCCTGGACGACCTGATCAGGCAGTTTGGGGAGAGCAACACCAGAGTGTCCTGGGTCCTCTCCATCTGCGTCTTCACTATGACCTTCACGGGTTAGTCCAAGTCTAGGACTGTTCACAATTATTTGAGATGGTCGTTGGTCCGTTGAAAAATGCTCATAAATATAAAAAAAAACTCAAATCAAAAATATCTGAAATCGACAAGCTCACAACGCAATGCGTTGTTTGCACGAAGCATGAAAGGCACACAGAAATGTAATTCTTTCTGTTTCAGTGTTCAATGTCAAAAAGGCAATTACATTTTTTATTTGAATGACAATTAATCGGCAAGTAAAATGATCATGATCGTGTCAGCCCTATCCGAGTCCCATTTATTAGAGCCTGGCGGATGCCACGTTTTGGGTCAGATGGAATCACAATTTTGGAGAATCCTCTCTTGGTGTCTGTGACCCCGAGGGTGACTAAATCTGCCCGCTCAGACAGACCATTGACCTGGGCACACATCTCCACACATCCTGTCAGTCACCTGGACGCTGTTTGTGTACACACACACACACACACACACACACACACACACACACACACACACACACACACACACACACACACACACACACACACACACACACACACACACACACACACACACACACACACACACACACACAGCGTACAGGTGACTGGCAGGATGCTTAGCATCAGCAGTATGACATTGTTCTACTATCAGTCCAGTTGTGACTGGTTTCTTTATGAGTAATCCTACTCATAAAGAAACCAGTCACAACTGGACTGATTGTCATTCAAATAAACAATTTAATTGCGTTTTTTGACATCGAACACTGAAACAGAAAGAATTACATTTCTGTGTGAGGAGAAGGGCTCACAGGTCACTCTGTCTATGGATCAACTGACGTGAGTCAGCAGGACAGATCAGGGTGCTTGGCAACGTTCTAGGACGTATGGAAAAAAGTTGACGGTGCACAAAAGAAATAAGTAAAAGTGTGCCTAATTATCAAAACTCCCATACTGTGCACATGTGCACTCCAGTGTTTGTTGTTAGAACTGCCTTGATATCAGCTTGCAATCTGGGCAGAATGTCTAATTCAAGAAAAGGGCTGCACGGTATAATTAGTGCTTTTAGTGAAGTTAAGCAATGGTTAAATTGTTCCTGAGTTGGCACCCGTACTAACGTTAGCCCAATAGACTTGGACTTGGACAAACACTAAAGCATTGTGCAAAACATGCACCAAAGAACGCGACATTGTCAGCATGTGAGAGGTCAGCCTTCTGCCGGGCCAAAAACATGCAAGCTATGCTGCCAAAGCTTTGAGATCACCACTGGCGATCGAAAGGTTAAAGGACCACTTCACCAATTTTCATCCTATCTTCATATAATTGGTCCTCACTAATGCTCATTATAGGGAGTGTGTTTAACAATTTCTCTGTTTGTACACACACAGACCAGATATCTTGCATAGTCGAGCTTTAAACCTTGTGAGCGTGTAGATTTTCAAATATAAAGTTTGACACACAAATAAAGCATAATAATCTGTAGAAGTATATTTTTGATGTTGATACTTTTGTATCCATTACAGTGTTTGTCTTGCTCTCTCTGTACCCCATGCAGCCCCTCTTTCCACAGTGCTGAGTAACCGTTTTGGCTTCCGACCGGTGGTGATGACAGGGGGCTTCCTGATCAGCCTGGGCACCATCACCTCCGCCTTCGTGAACTCCATCAACGAAATGTACATCACCCTCGGCCTCCTCTCAGGTACTGATCTCACTGTCTCTCTCTAAGCCTGAATTATCGCTCTTTTCAACTACAATGACTAACCGAAGCGTATTTCACAGGTTCTGAGTTTGTTTCCATACGCTATGGCTGGGTTTCACATAAGATTCTCAGAATTTAATTTGGGCCCTGCTCAGGATGTGGCGCTAACCCTGCGTTCTGGGAGAACTTCCGCCAGAAGTCAGAAGTTATTCTTAAAAAAAAAAAAAGCTAAAATAGCCATTCTACAAGCTCACAATGCATTGTGTTACAAACTTGTAGATTTGTTTAAAGCATTTAAAAAAAATATGTTTTAATGACGTACCTTCCCCTTCAGGGTTAGTTCTTGTTAGAATGGAAACACTTTTTTGTGTACGATTAATTTACCTTAAAGAGATATTTCACTTTCAAAAAAAGTTTGGGTCATTTTAACATCTACTCAGGCTTTTGTGAACACCCCAGACAGTTTTTAAGTTGCTTGATTCAGTATTTAGATATTGTATTAAATGTTTTCATTTTCAAATCCTTATTTTTTTTAATAAATGACTGAAAAAAGGGATTTGAAAAAACACGGCCCCTCACGTATTAGGAGGGCAGTATGAGTCACCAGAACCAAGAACGGGTGTTCTTCATGAATCTATCATGGTGAAAATGGAGTTTGAAGGTACAAACAAAACTTCGTCTGGGGGGCTCACAAAAGCCTGAGTAGACGATAAAATGACCCAAACATTTTTTTAAAGTGAAATATCCCCTTTAAGTATATTTTTTCAAACTAATGCTTGTGAACCCTATGTGGCAATCCTATGCGGCGATTTTTCGAGGATAAAAGGCATCGATTGGTATGAAAGATTCATCATCTTCGCCTGTATGAATAGTGTGATTTTCTGCATTTTGGGATCGTTTTTTCATCTCACTCCCAGTGTTTAAAGACCTTCACAGCGCACACACTCAATGCTGTGTATTATTGGGCATCAGCTGTTAAGTTAATTTCTTTGAAGGATGAGATGTTTTCTAAGAGCAGTACACATTTCCTCAACAGTCTGGGCACAGTCATAATAAAGACATTTATTGCTCCCACATCCTCTCCTATTTAACACATTGGGTGCCAAAACCGTATATATGCGGTTTTGGGAATACAACCGTGGAGTGCCAAAACCGTAAAAAACATTTTTTTTCATTTTTTTTTTTTCAAAAACTTTTTTTTTTTTCCTTCACAGCACCAGGAGATATCATTTTCCGAAGATTTAGACTCCAATCCACTTCCTGGTTAACTTATGACTTCAAAAGCCTGTATCTCGGCTCCTAAAAAATGGTTAAAAATCCTGGCACTCAACGTACATTTTTTTAATGAACCTCTGGCACCCCAAGTGTTAAGATTCAATTCGTTACATCTCATAAGCTAGTACAATTGTTTTGCTTGTTTTTTCCGGCCCCTTGACATTGTAACAACTCTACTCGGTCTACTAAATCCCCAGTTAATTTATCGATTTGTTACTCTGAGAGTGTACAAATGTAATGGACACTTTCGGGACCATTTGGTTACATTTGTACGAATGTGTGGGCGGAGGGGTACTTTTTATTGTGATGAAAACCTTAATCTTCAGGGAGACTTTTCCTACTTTTAGAAGGATTGTTCCACTGCTGTGTGATGCTCTTAAAACCTGAACGACAGTCCTGAAATACACAGTGCACCATTGTTGCTTAGGTAGGATAATCATTTTTCAAATCCTTCTGTTCTGAAAAAGGGCTACATTTGGCAATGAGCTGAGTCAAGGCTGTTAAGTAGAATAAGTGCATCTCCTACTGGAGAGTCAAAGTATTGCACAAGGGCGTGATAGCTTCTGACATTCACTTGACAACGACAGATATTTAATATACGGAATACAGCAGTGGTGGAAAGTAACTAAGTACATTTACTTAAGTACTGTACATACAGTAAGTACGATTTTGAGGTATTTGTACTTGAGTATTTCCAATTTCCAATACTTTTACTTCTACTCCACTTCATCTCAGAGGCAATTATTGTACTTTTACTCCACTACTATTTGAAAATAGTCGATCTACAAGATCACAACGCTTCGCATCGCGACGCGTTGTAAGCTTGTAGATCTGCTATTTTCAAATACCGTATGTTGTACTTTTACTTACATTTTAATGCCAATACTTTTGTACTTTTACTCAAGTACATTTTGAATTCTGGACTTTTACTTGTAACAGAGTATTTCTATATTGCAGTATTGGTGCTTTTACTTTTTTGAGTACTTTTTCCACCACTGGTATACAGTATACATGCAGTATATATATATATACTGTACACTGAAAGTATTCATGCTTATGTGACAATGTAATGTTTCTGGGTGTTTTGTGTTTAATCATTTAAACACTATATACTTTGTTGACAACCCAGGGATCTGTAGCCTACATGGCCCCCTATTTGTTGCCCCTCGACACCAAATCAATGTGCCGAAAATAGCCGATCTACAAGCTCACAACACGTCTCGTTGCAGCGTGTTCTGGTTCGAGACCCAATCGGGAGGCGACAGAATCCTAAAAAATCCAGATCAGATCGTCATGATCAGTCATCATCATGGCCAAACGGAGGTTCTGATCGACCGATCATGTGTGTTCTCTGCATAACCTCGCACCTCCTCTTCCCCTTTGCCTGTCATTCTGTACAATGCACTGTGTTCCAAATTATTATGCACGTGACGTCTCAGTAGGATTTCACTTCACGCAGTAGTCAAAATGGTTGCAATTACGAGCCCTGTCAGGTGTGTTAAAGGTAGGGTAAGTGATATTTTTGTGTTAATAATTGTTAAATAGCTTTATATTCTGATAGTAATCATTGCTATAGAGTGTTTGTTCAGGTTATTAAAGAGCTGGAGAGACGGAGAGACCCCTGTTACTGAACAAACACTCTATAACAATTACTTTAAACCAAAAGAATATCACTAGCACAAAAAAATATCACTTCATCACTGGTTACCCTACCTTTAATTAGTTTGCTAGGTGATCTTAATTAAAGTGAAAACTTTAAAACCCTCCTACAGTGTTCGCTCATGGTCAAATTTGACCGACCTGTTTTAACTGCTTTTAAAAGTGTGTGTGTGTGTGTGTGTGTGTGTGTGTGTGTGTGTGTGTGTGTGTGTGTGTGTGTGTGTGTGTGTGTGTGTGTGTGTGTGTGTGTGTGTGTGTGTGTGTGTGTGTGTGTGTGTGTGTGTGTGTGTGTGTGTGTGCCTCATGGTCAGTAGTATCATGTCAGTATCATAATAATGATAATTATACATAATAATTTATATAGCACTTTTCTGAGTACTCAAAGTCACTTTACATTGTCAGTGTCATGGTCAGTATCATGGTCAGTATGTCAGTATCATGCAGTATTACATTACATTACATTACAGTCATTTAGCAGACGCTTTTATCCAAAGCGACTTACAATAAGTGTATTCAACATAGCATGGTCAGTATCATGTCAGTATTATGGTCAGTATCATGGTCAGTATGTCAGTATCATGCAGTATCATGCAGTATACTATCATGGTCAGTATCATGGTCAGTATCAAGGTCAGTATCATGTCAGTATCATGCTGTATCATGTCAGTATCATGGTCAGTATCATGGTCAGTATCATGTCAGTATCATGGTCAGTATCATGGTCAGTATCATGGTCTTACTGTATCATGTCAGTATCATGTCAGTATCATGTCAGTATCATGGTCAGTATCATGGTCAGTATCATGTCAGTATCATGGTCAGTATCATGGTCAGTATCATGGTCAGTATCATGGTCAGTATCATGGTCAGTATCATGTGAGTATCATGTGAGTATCATGCAGTATACTATCATGGTCATTATCATGGTCAGTATGTCAGTATCATGTCAGTATCATGCAGTATACTATCATGGTCAGTATCATGGTCAGTATCATGTCAGTATCATGGTCAGTATGTCAGTATCATGGTCAGTATATCGTTGTCATCATCATCATCATCATCATCAGTGAGGACCAATTATATGAAGGTTGAAAATGCATGGGTGAAGTGCTCCTTTGATCGTATTGACAAAAAATATCACTTGCATAGTAATTTGGAACAACACAAATATCATCGTGCAATTTGGAACACAATGTCCACACGGTCAAATCCTGAGTGTTAGTGTTACCTTGTCATTTGTAACTCTGAGAGTTAAATTAACACCGCAGCTTTTACTGTACGTCTTCTCTTTCAGCCGTTCACCATAGCAGCCCTGTGGTGCGCTCCGCTGGCCCGCCCACCCCTTTGAGCGAGCTGACATCTTGACACGCTGTCTGTCAACATGTGAGTTTCAGACGGGGGCCGGCCGGTCGGTCGGTGGCTGTCATGTCCCCCCTTTTTGTCCCCATGTGTGTCCCACAGGCCTGGGATACTGCCTGGCCTTCCTGCCCACGGTCACCCTCCTGGCCCAGTACTTCGACAGACGCAGGGCCACCGTCACCTCCGTGGCGTCCTCGGGAGAGTCCTTCGCCATGTGCGCTTTCGGTCCAGGTGAGTAGGGGCGGCCATAGCTGAGTGGTTAGTGAGCCCGCCTGGGGAGCCAGAGGCCCTGGTTGCCCCAGATACGATTCCAGGCCAGGCCAGCAAATGTGTGGATGAAATTTGTCCCTGAGCAAGACTCTTAACCCCTAATTGCTCACAGGCCCTCATTGGAAACAAGACCGTAAGGACTTTCATGAACGGACCTGTTAAAGGAATTATCCTTATCCTTAGAGAGCATTGGTGGAAGAAAGTACATTGACTGTACAATTCTGAGGTATTTTGTACTTTACTTGAGTATTTCCAATACTTTTACTTCTACGCCACTACATCTCAGAAGCAAAAATGTGTACTTTTACTCCACTACAGTTATTTGAGAACTTTAGTTACTAGTTACTTTGTAGATTTTGATTATTATCTACAAAACATGCATTAACCACTTCAGCCCTACTGTATATACTTTAGCTATTTGAATATAGACGTTTTTGCATTGGTTCTGCAATGTAAGTTGTTTTCCACCAGTTTTAGCCCCTACATTATATTCAGATTTCACCAGACCTATCAGTACTGTAGGTGGAAAACCCTGATCGTCTGGGCATTGTGATTGGCCAAGAGGCATTTGGCGCTGCGCCAAAAATATTACCAACAGTTGAATCAACAGTAAAAGTATATGTGGAACAGTCAGCTGGTATTAAGTTGCCCATAGCAACCAAAAGGGTCCTAATGTGTCAAAAGTGAACACTCCTAATGTTAGGGGAAAAAAATAAATACACAATTACAGTACAGTGCTGTTGTATAAAGGCATAACATACTTGTTGGTTATTGGCACTCAGTTTTGCATCATGCCTATGCCACAGCATGTTGTTATTCATTGAAGAGATATTCATTAATATAGAATATATTGTTTTATTGAACAAAGTGTATGACGAACTCAACCTCCCCACCCCTCTTCTTCCCATCCTGCCCAGCCTTAACTGCACTGAAGAGGCAGATAGGCTGGCGCTACTGTCTGATCCTTATTGGCCTCCTTCAAGCGTCTGTGATTGGCTGTGGCTCCCTCCTCCGTCCAATCATCATCGAGCCGGAGCGCGAAGAACCGCCCAGCGTCCCCGAGGAGAAGCAGCAACAGCAGCCGTCCCCGTCGTTCAAATGTCTGCAGACCGTGTACGACCTGGACAACGAGCAGACCCGAACCTCCATCAGCTCAGGGGGCTCCCGGGGGTCGGAGGATTCGGGCGTCACCTCGCTGACGGCGTCCAGCACGGACGTCCAGGCGCCGCCGTCCGCGGCGCCGACGGAGACCAAGGCCCTGATGGAGTGGGAGGACCAGGGGTCCGCTTCCGTACCCCCCACCCCGCTGAAGAGGCTGGACGGCGGGGTGGAGGTATGGATTGGACCATAATGAACATGTTTCATGTTACGATTGTCGTGGCCCGAAATAATCGTGATTAACCATATTATCACGATTTTCTAAATATGCTTGAAACTCTGAAAATGGCACTTTTGTTAACCCTTTAAGACCCGGGAACGCATCCGTGTAATTTTAAGATTTCTTTGTCTATTCAAAATATGAGCTTGTATTTGATCTGCTATTTTTGAAAAATCTTGAACATTTTTGCAAATCTTTGAATATATGTATATTTTTAAGCGAACATTTTTAACTCTGTTGCAACTTCTGGGGGTCCCTGGAACAACATATTTTGAGATGGGGGTCCAATGCCAAATACATATCATTTTTGAGAACCACTGATATTATAGCAACATGATGTTCGTTCCCGGTTTGAATGGGTTAACCACTTGAACCCCAGCATCCATATATTCTGGGGTGCATTAGCCAAAAATGGCAGATCTACAGTACAAGCTCAACGCGTTGTGGGAGCTTGTAGATCTGCTATTTTTGGCAAAGAGATTTGGTTTAGATCAGGGGTTTTCAATGTTTTTTTCAGGCCAAGGACCCCTTAGAGAGAGATGAAGCAGGAACCCCCCATTACATATTGGATCAAATTATGTACTTTTCCTGTACTTTTTCATAGATAGCTTCATAGACTTGTTTCATCAGTGTTGTGCAAATGAATGTGTTTTGTTTGTTTACACTTTTTTGAATATGTTGGATTCATGTTCATGTGCATTTTCAGACATTCAATGTAACATGTAAACCCCTGTAGTAACTCTGAGGACCCCCTAGGGCAGTGATTCTCAAACTTTTTCATGTCAAGGACCCCCGAATTGACACTTATTAGCCCGCGGACCCCCATTTGAAAAGATATGCCAGGGACCCCCATAAGAGAAGATTTGTACTGCTCTAGCAGTGATTCTCAACCATTTTAATTTCAAGGACCTCCAGTTTGACATGCATTAGGCTAGGGACCCCCATTTAATGGCATTTCTATCTCTGGGACCCCAATTTATATTGTAAAATCAATGTTAATTTAACTCTGAGAGTGTACAAATGGAACCAAATGGACCCATTAGGGTCCATTTGGTTCCATTTGTACACTCTCTGAGTTACACACCCATAAAGGTCCATTTGGTTCCTAGCTATCCATAATTTAGCTGGGGACCCCCTGGAACTCCCTCAAGGACCCCTGGGGGTCCCCGGACCCCACTTTGAGAACCAATACCCTAGGGGTCCCGGACGCCCTGTTGAAGACCCCTGGTTTAGATGGGGGGAAAAAAGCGGTATGATGAATTAAAATCTCTACGATGATTATTGTGAATGTTTTTTGTGTATCACGATAAACGATAACGACCCTCATCGTCCCCCCTGCAGGTGGAGGTAGAGGACACGCGGCCCCCCGGCAGGGACAATAAGCTCCTGGACTTCTCGGTGCTCGAGGACCCCGCCTTCATCTGCTACTCTCTCTTCGGGCTCTTCGCCACGCTGGGCTTCTTCGCTCCGCCGCTGTACGTCGTGGAGCTCAGCAAGAGCCGCGGCGTGGAGGAGAACATGGCCGCCTACATGCTGTCCATCATGGCGGTGGCGGACGTGTGCGGACGCCTGTCCATCGGAACGGTGATGAACAGGCTGCCCTGCAGGAAGACCCTGGTGATGCTGGGGTGAGTGCGGGGCTTAACAACCGAACGTGGTTCTCGGAGGTTATCCCCGTCCGTTACCTTTTGACCCATGAAGACCTGAGGCCAATAGGCTCTATTCACAGCATCCATATTATGAAGAAATGCACAGGTGTTACCAATGATACTAATGAAGGCTCTGTTCCATTCTGTTCAAACAGAGTCAGGGTGCTGATGTTGTGCATGTTGGCTCACTGGAAACACTCTGCTAGACCAGTGGGTCTAAAGTTGGGGTCCAGGGACCCTCATGGGCTTCCAAATGTCCCCTTACGGGGTGTGTAACTCTGAGAGTGTACAAATGGAACCAAATGGACCCTTTGTACAGTCTCAGAGTTATGGGGGTCATGGAAACCACTGTGCTACACTAAATGGAACAGAGCCTTCATTAGTATCATTAGTAACACCTGTGAAGGAAGTGATAATATGGCTGCTGTGCATAGAGCCTATCGAGCACCGAAGTCCTGACGTCACTGCCGGTAGAGGGCGCTTTCCGCAGGTTCATGGCTTTACTTTTTGTATTGATATCCTCACTGGGGAATCTTAGATCGCTTCATATAAGAACTGTGTTCCAAGAATAAACACACCACCCTGGCGTTTTTACTCATATGGATAATGAAGCATCGACTGAAGGTGTAAATGTACACATTTACCCAAAGAGTAACACAATATAAACACTAGAAACGAGTCAAACAACCCAAAGACTACATTTCCCATGAACGCGGCTGCTGTGGGGACAGTGATTTCAGACCCGGAAGTAGTAGTTCTTAAGACTTTTAACACTTAGCCTGCCCTAATTATTTCAGATTTTTTGCTGTTTTCTGCCAGAGATTTTTCATTGAAATTAAAAAAGTACTCAGGAGCCGAGATACAGGATTTTTAAGTTTTGAGTTAACAAGGAAGTGGATAGGAGTCTAGATCTTCAAAAAATCATATCTCCTTGGTCTTTGGGTCAAATTGAAGAAAAAAAAAATATATATATATATATAGTTTTTTTTCAATTTTTTCAATAGAACGCATGTATGCGATCTTGGCGGCCAAGTGCGCTATTTAATAGATCGCATTTATGCGTGATTGGCAGAAATTGAGTTAAGGCAGAATTAATTCCATTTTGGCCAGAAACAGGCTGTATCAAATATGAATGAATATCATAAACGATGCAGAGCCACCCCCCTGACGGAAACACCAGGGTGGTGTGTTTATGTTTGGAACACAGTTCTTATATGACGTGATCTAACATTCCCAAATGGGGATTTCAACACAAAAAATAAAGCCACGAACCCGTGGAACAGCGCCCTCTAGTGGCAGTGACGTCAGACTTCGGTGCTCTATTCTACAAAATGCCTTCTAAATCGGTAGTTCCCACACTTTCAAAAAATGTTCAAAAATAGCAGATGTACAAGCTTGCAGCACGGCACAAAGTGACACGCTGTGAGCTTGTATATCTGCTATTTTTGAATAGCCAACGCAAACATTGTGAAAATAGCCCATCTACAAGCTCACAAAAGGCTGCTTCGCGACATGTTGTGACCTTGTAGATCGATTAAAAGATAATAGATAGGAGGAAAAAAAAGAAGAATATTTCTGTAAAAAAATATTTCATTCAAATAAATAATTTTTATAATTGATGAAATTGATGGAATGAATCAACTGCTTGACCCCATAGGTGTGTGGTTCTCCTGTCCTTGGTGCTGGTGGCCTTCACGCTGGTGTGGGAGTTCTGGGGCCTGGCGGTGTGCTCGGCGCTCTACGGCTTCTTCATGGGCACCGTGGGCTCCACGCACATCCCCATGCTGGCGGAGGAGGACGTGGTGGGCGTGCGGAGGATGGCTTCGTCCGTCGGGGTGTACGTGTGCATCCAGAGCTTCGCCGGGCTGGCGGGACCCCCGCTAGGAGGTATATGCGGTCTAAACCTCCGACATTCAATTCCTATCCTTGACTATTTTGTCTGCGTCGAAAATCCGATGCGACTGTATTTAACCCATTAAGACCGGGGAAGCATCTGTCATTTTAGATTTGAACCACTTTAACCATGATCTTATACTTTGGCTATTCAAAAATAGCAGATCTATAAGCTCATAGCGCGGAACCGAGTGTGTGCTGTGAGCTTGTATATCTGCTATTTTTGAAGAGCTAACGCTAAAATATAAAATGACAGGCTTTCCGGGTTTTAATGGGTTAAAGCCAAGGCATAGCATGTACGTGCACGATGGGCAAGACCTGGGCTGTTGGTTGTCTAGGAAGTGACAACCGGAAACGGTGGACAAACACATCATCACATTATTTTGGGTGGTCCTTGACAGTTGATATCAACCACTGATATTATAGCTGCATACGTTTTTTTAACAAGAAGAAAACTGTTAGGATTTAGAAGACATTTGTAGAATCCCTAGAAGCAAAGAATCGAGTTAAAAATGTTTGCTTTAAAGAATATATATACAAGTAAGACGCGCGAACGCTGGAAGCGAACGCAGCTCGAAAATATTGTGTATTTTATTTACGGACTGTGTGTGTGTGTGTGTGTGTGTGTGTGTGTGTGTGTGTGTGTGTGTGTGTGTGTGTGTGTGTGTGTGTGTGTGTGTGTGTGTGTGTGTGTTTTGACTGTAGCTGCACTCTGGCGCACTCTGTCGGTTGCACACAGGCAGTGCAGGCAGTGCACACATACTGCACACACATAGACAGAGCCACAAGCCGAGCAGAGTTTCATAGTAGGCTCCACTTGGGCGGAGGCGCGCCTCCTTTCGCGTTCGCGATTAACAGATTTGCACCAAATGTTCAAGTGGTTACACAGATGCGTTCCCGCGTCTGCGGTTTAACACAACCTGTCTGATTTCCCAACCTCAGGTGCACTAATCGACGCCACGGAGAACTACGGCTCCGCCTTCTACTCGTGCGCCGTGGGCATGGGGCTGGGCGCCGCCTGCCTGGCGCTGGTCGGGCCCGCCCGGGCTGCCACCCGCAGACGGAGGGCGGCGGCGAGGGAACAGGAGTGTCCCTCCTGTTTTCCCCCAGACAAGGTTTATTCTCAGGACAGCGAGCAGACAGACTTCCTGGATGTGGACCTCGCGCCAGAGAGCAGCAGTCCCGTCAAACAGGCCGACAGCTGTCAGGACACGATGTAAAACACCTGTGTGGGGTCATTTTAACCCATTCAATCCAGGGGGACGCGTCGCTTGTCACTTTAGGTTTCTTTGGGCTGTTCGAAAATAGCAGATCTACAAGCTCATAGCGCGGCTTTTGGGAAATTGTGAACATTTGTGCAAATCTTAGAATATATATATATTTTTTAAAGCGAAAATTTGTAACTCAAATCTTTGCTTATCGGGGGTCCCCGGAACAAAAATATTTTACAAATGTTCGCTTTAAAAAATATATATATATTTAAAGATTTGCACAAATTGTCATGATTTTTCAGAAAATAGCCAAATAAATCTAAAAATGACACAAAATGATTATTTCCTGGTCTAAATGGGTTAGAAGACCCTCACCCACTTTCAACCTATCTTCATATAATTGGTCCTCACTATAATTCTCATTATAATATGGTACCATTTTTGCCTGTTGTTCACTCTGTGTCTCAGAGGAGGGCTGTGGACGGTTCAGAAACCCGCCTACCAGTGACATCATTGGTAGGACATTTTGGTCATTTCAAACGAGATTTATTTTATTTTTGTATGCGAGAACAATCATGCTAACTTTCCATGAATAGAACGCCTGCAGTTGCTATTAGCTGAGACAGAGACCAAGTAGAATTATTAGTATTATTTAATTTCTTTTATTTTATAATGAGCATTAATGAGGGCCAATTATATGAATATATAGGATGAACATGGATGAAGTGGTCCTTGAACTCTGGCACTGTGCAAATGTAACCAAATGGACCCGTAACGGAGTCAGAGTTACAAAAGCACTTTTCAGAAAGCTGGAACTACTGTATACCACATGTACTCGGATTACTTGACTGTTCCGTGCAGTTCAGCACAGTTGAAGTGCTATTGGTGTGAAGCCAGATCCCAATAGACAATCACAAAGTACGAACACAGACACAAACACACTCCCCACACCAATGACAGTGGTCAACTCTCAACTTCAGTTTAATGTCACTTCACTACCATGGGTATAAGTAAGGGTATAAGTAAGAGTACAAATATCAAATATGCTATAGTGTGTTCCTCAGTCTCTTGTGCAAAAAAAATACATATCAAATAGCAGCAATTATCATATATGCATAAAACTTATGAAAATGGGAATGTATCTACAGGCAGCATCTCACAATTATATATGTATAATATATATGTAAATATAACGCCATGTAGTGGCTGGTTCTCCTTCTCAGGTGCCACAATTTAACACACAAAAGTGCACATGCATGCGCAGGCAGGCCTTCATGTGCGCACACGCACACGCGTCTGCATGCAAATATGCACACACACACACACACACACACACACACACACACACACACACACACACACACACACACACACACACACACACACACACACACACACACACTCTGTGATGCTTGAAGTGCAAGTCCCTCCCACGCAGTAAAGTGTCATTTCTGTGCTGTGAGACCAAAGACATGAGCGGCCGTGGTGACACACTCACAGTAACTTGTCCTGTTATTGTATATGAATAATAATATGATCCAAGACGATGATGTTTTTGCCTCATTCACCCGTTTAGCCGATGCCAAAATTATTTATTTCTATTTGCTTTTATTTCCTTATTTATTTTTAGTTTGTTTTAGTCTCTCAAGACAGACTTGTTGGCTCACGCAATGTTCAAATGCTTCCACCTAATCTATAAGGCTCTATGCACAGCAGCCATATTATCACTTCCTTCACAGGTGTTACCAATGTTACTAATGAAGGCTCTGTTCCATTTAGTGTAGCACAGTGGTTTCCACGACCCCCATAACTCTGAGAGTGTACAAATGGAACCAAATGGACCCTTACAGGTCCATTTGGTTCCATTTGTACACTCTCAGAGTTACACACCCATAAGGGGCCATTTGGAAGCCCATGAGGGTCCCTGGACCCCAACTGTAGACCCACTGGTGTAGCAGAGTGTTTCCAGTGAGCCAACATGCACAATATCAGCACCCTGACTCTGTTTGACCATGAATGGAACAGAGCCTTCATTAGTATCATTGGTAACACCTGTGAATATCTTCATAATATGGCTGCTGTGAATAGAGCCTATGGTCATCGGGTGCCGAAACTCAAACTGTAACTTTTCAGGAAAGGGGGAAAAACAACCTGTGTTACAATGGATCCAATGTAGTTATTATTTAGTCACAAGCTCTTGTTGATACTTTATATTGTTTCAATATTTAGATTTATAAACACACACACACACACACACACACACACACGCACACATTTCGTTCCCATGTTGTGAGCTTGTAGATCGGCACTGTAATATGACGAAGTAGGGTATTGACTTATTAGACTGTAGCATTCGAGGCTTGTGGAAGAGTTGTCTGGCTTGAGAGACTAGTTAGATTTAGTCTCAGGAATGAACTTTTATGAAATGGGATCAGGATTTATGTATGACAGGGTTTGTTTTGCGACGAAGGTGTCGCTTGCTAAAACGAGAACAGATCTACAAGCTAACAACGCATCGCAGCACGACAGGTTGTTAGCTTGTAGATCTCCTATTTTCGTCACATGGCGCCATTATAAATTACGCTGTTCTCAGATTCTGTATTGAATGTAGTTTGCGTTCTATTCCTAGACATAACGGTCGGAGCATCGGTAGTAAATACATCCATGTGAGTTACTCCTGGCGCTTAGCCTTGCATAATGTTGTGACAGACAAACAAACACAATGCTGGATACAAGACTTGAAGCTCTGCCTGCAATATGCATCACCTCAAAGCAGATGTCATGCTAGCATGTTAGGTTCTACCTATATATCGTTGCTGTCGGGTAGTAAGCTTGTAACCTATGTCCAAGACGGACACTTTTTCTAAAATGGAAAACCTGTGTTCCAATGGTTTCACTGTAGTTATGATCAGTGGTGGAAAGTAACTAAGTACATGTACTTAAGTACAATTTTGAGTGATTGGCTTTACTGGAGTATTTCCAATTTGCAATACTTTTACTTCTACTCCACTACATCTCCGAGGCAAATATTGTACTTTTACTCCACTACAATTGTTTTGAACTTGAGTTACTAGTTACTTTGCAGGTATAAATTATTATATCATAATACATTAACTACTTCAGCGCTATTTTATTCATATGCTATTTGAAAATCTACAAGCTCACAACAAGCTTGTAGATCTGTTTTTTTCAAACATTAGTACTTTTACTTTTGGTACTGTAAGTATATTTTGATGCCAAAGCTTTTGTACTTTTACTCAAGTAACATTTTGAACACAGACCTTTTACTTGTAACAGAGTATTTTATATTGTGGTATTGCTGCTTTTACTTAAGTAAAATATCTGAGTATTTCTTTCACCACTGGTTATGATTTAGTCACAAGCTCTTGTTAACACTGTTCAATGGTTCAAACCACAGACACATTTAATGCCTTTCACTTTCAAAAATAGCCGGAAAAGGCCTAGACCGTGGCGTCGCGGTCTAGGCACCCTGGTTGCAAATCCTTAATAGCAGTGTGCCGCGGGTTCGCGTCCCGTTCCCGTCGGCCTTTCCTGCATGTCTTCCCCCCATCTCTCTCCCCATTCTTCCTGTCAGACTACTTTCCCTGTCCCTCTCCAATAAAAACAATAAAAAAATACCAAAAACAAATCTTAAAAAAAAAAAAAAATAGCCGGAAAAAGCCGAGCTTGTAGATCGTCTATTTGTGCTTGAGGAAGCAGGGCTTTAATTGACGAAAAAATATGTTGAAATATGGAGATATGAGTTTGTGCCCGACAGCAACGATTATACAACACACATCATAGCTGTAATGCAAGTGTATGGCATGTACTGTTCTAGTACCACACACAAAGCTTAGTTTGTGTACTTAGCCTGGTCTTAAGGGCCGTTTACACTGAGCACTATAACTATAACTACTGTACACAAATATAGTTTTAAAAATCATTCTAAGTCAAGTGGATGGAAGAGTTCACACCAACAATTTAAAATAAATACAATGTGGAACGATATAGCTAATAGCTATAGTGCTCAGTGTGAATGGCCCTTTATATTGTACTTAGTCATAATTTACACCTGAATGATACCATTGTGTCAATATCCCACCAGTGTTATTCAGTCTTTACAATAGAATGACCATACAATGACCATGGTGAACTAGAGACTTGGTTACTGTGCTTTGAACACAACTGTTCCACGTTGTGAGTCTTGGCTGTCGCATGAGACTCGTCAACAATAATATCTCAAATAAACGATGCAAGCCTCTGGAACAGTCTGTCCACAGAAATGAGAAGTAATACATTAGGTGTACTCTTTTAAAATCCCCTTTTTAAAGTGTTTGGCTTTTCAATTTGAAGTGTTTTGTGTAATTTTATTATGATTTTCTATGGATTTACCCTCGTTATTTTTGTTTTCATTTAATTGAAATGTGCAAATAAAGTTATTCATATTACTACAACAAACATTGGTGTTACATGTACTGTACATGTATATGACATTTATTTTATGCCGCTGCCATATTTTTTATCTAATAAATAATCTAAACTAGAAAAGTGTACTCCTCGGAGCACAGGTCTCCGCCAGGCCGGGTTGCCTACCCAGGGCCCGCCAACTTTGGAAGGCAGTCATAGCCACTTGGAATGGGATCTGAAAGCGTATACATCTTGATCACATGACCCCAGAGATAAAGGGTCTCATTCACTAAGCTGTCCGTAAATAGTGGGTAAATAAATTGACTAAAGAGGTGTGTATTTTCTCTGAGCACAATCTGACGTGCGATTAACAAAACGGGGTGTAAATGTCTATGTGATTTTTGTCTGAAAGTCACAAGCGCGCTCCTGTGTAGATCATCCACGCCCCATGTAACACCATAAAAGGCAACCGAAAAAATCTTACGTCAAGGCGAAAAATGTCATCACGCTTCAAAATGGACAGATCTACAAGCTTACAACGGGGCGGTACACACCCACTTGACAACTTGTAGATCAGCGCAAGCGAGCTGCAAGTCCCTTACACGATAGACCTGGTGAACGTTAATGAAGTAAATAGCCTACTCTCATGTGTATTGAGAATACTCATGTGTATTGAGAATAAGAAGTTCACAAAGTTTAACCTCAAGACCGGCTAATACAACTTGGAATGGATATTATATACGCCCTTTCTACTGAACAATTGCTCACTCACCTTTCCCGAGGTAAAAAGATGATGCTGGAATCCGGCAATATCCGAGATGTTTTTATCAGAGCTTTATGAGGGGAATCTGTCCTTTGGACGAACCTTCCACAGTCCTACATCGGAGTTAGAAATGGAGTAATAGACACAACTAGATTTCATCCATACTCAATTCAATTCAATTTTATTAAAGTGTCAAATCACAACAAGTTGTCTCTAGACACTTTACAAACACTTGCACTAACGGCAAACGAGGCGAGGGAACCAATAATTCAGCTCTAAATGTGTCAACTGAAAATAAATAAAAATCGGTTGAATTTGCATCAGGTCTATAATATGCATACAAGCAATAGATTGTGTGACATAATTTTTTCTTTTTTTTCTGTGTGAACAAATGTTGGGCACATAAATACTCATTCAAGTCAAGTTGATGGAAGAGTTCACACCAACTATTTTTAAATACTCACACCTGGGACAAACAACATATGTTTGCAACTAGAAATATTGTTCCTGAAGAGACAATGTGGGCTTGCTTTAAAGCCAGTTATAAAAAGTACTAATTCAGTTTGACTCTGTACCTGTCTTTGTGTTGTGTGTGGGTGCAGACTTGTCTCCGGTTGATCAGATCGGGAGCACCTGTTATCATTCTCCTAAGTAGTAAGGGGGTGGAGGGATATAGGGGGCAGGAGTGATGGATGCGGGGTACTTACCCCTGGCTCCAGTGAGCTTGTAGATTAGCTATTTACTATGGTTTAAAGTGTGTGTGTGTGTGTGCGTGCGTGCGTGCGTGACTGTGTGCGTGTGTGTGTGTGTGTGTGTGTGTGTGTGTGTGTGTGTGTGTGTGTGTGTGTGTGTGTGTGTGTGTGTGTGTGTGTGTGTGTGTGTGTGTGTGTGTGTGAGAGAGAGAGAGAGAGAGAGAGAGAGAGAGAGAGAGACATTTGGTCTTCTAATGTCTTTTAAACTCACATGATCAATCACCGTCACTTTATAAAATTGTTCTGTAAAAAGGTCTCATTGTAATGATTAATTGTTTTGAACAAATACATATTATAGCTCAGTGACTTGTTGAAACTATTTTTATGATTGGACTTTAGATGCTCCCGCTGTCTGAGATTAAGTGTAATATAATTATCTACCTGTGTAATAAAATAACTTTGCTCTTAGACAGTTGTAAAAACATGACCATCAGGCTAATGCCCCTTTACCTCACAACATTATCTGGTCATATTTCAGAATAAAGCAGATTTCCAAGCTTGTAGATCTGCTATTTTCTATAAATGCTTGACATTGTATTTGTCTTGAGTATACCAGCCAAGCTTGGGCTGGGTTGATAAAAGGCTTTTCTGAGGAGATGTAGAGGGTACAAAAACATTCCTGCAGGAACTCATGTTTTTAAGAATGTCTTCGAATGGGACGTCTCTGATGTCATCAGAATCTGCTCTGAGACACGGACCCACATGGCCAATTATGGCTTTTCTAATGATAATTATGTTAATTTAAACTCATAGACTAACATACAGTGGTGTATTTAAACTACAATTAACTACATATTTTATTTTATTTTATTTATATAATACATATGTACAGTCTGTTTGGCATCAGAGTTTGAACGCCATGGGGAGTCAAAATGTGTCAGTTTGTCAGACTGCTGCTGCAGTGAATAAAACAAAGTAAATAAAATAAAAAACACAATGAAAATGTATGGAATGCGGACTGTTCCTTAAGTACCTACAATAATAACAATCCTCAAACACCATCATAACTTAGTAACTTGAGTTCAGCATAGTAACCATGTTCGACTCTTAAATGTGAAATAAACTGCTGGGATAGCCTTTCTGACACTTGAAACAGCTCAGCATTGCTTTAGCCACTTGAGAATTATGATCTGGTTCAGCAGCCTGGCTCTCAGTTCCCTAACTCTAGGAGTCTCCTTCATTTTCCCCACATCAATGTTATACACTGTCGTCTGCAGGAATGTGTAGAAGCTCACAAGTGCAGCATCGTAAGACACATTAAACACAAATTTGCTTTGAAAAGTTCATCAAATGCCGCGAGCGAGCGGTTTGCATGGCATGGGATGAGATGCTGATCCATGGCGATGTAGAAGCTGTCGATCTTACTCTTCTGAGGCCATACAGCAAGGAGGTACGGCTGCGGATTATTCTGGTTGCATAGATGCTCTTCCGAACTGCTGCATGACAAGGGTTGAGATAAGGAAACATTAGACAAGAATTATGTGCAGCTGTGAAGATCTTGCCACGCTCTCTAGTACATCACACTCTGCAAATGGACATGCTACCAACTGTGCCAAGAGAGCTAGATCCCTTGGTGGAGCGTAGTAATGGGTGTTTCTTTGAGTGAGTGAGCTTAACCCACCCCAAGGACTCACAAGAATCGTGCTCTATTCAGTTACACAGCCACCGAGAAAACTACATAATAGAAGTGATCATTCAAACATTGCCTCACTGGCTAGTGCAAGATGGGATACCAAGACTTAATTTCAGCTCTGGACTGGATGGAGTGCTACAGTGACGGTCAGGTCTACATCTACCATTACTGTTGGACAAAATCTATAGGAGTACAGCCCAAAAAGTTTTTGTTTGTTTCTGCATCCTGGTGGCGCTATAACAGGCCATGTGAAACATTTGGGGCAGAGGTTCAGCTCTGGCATCCAGGGAGTATATGTGCACAGTTTCGCTGCGAAACTGTGCGGACGGACGGACGGACGGACGGACGGACGGACGGACGGACGGACGGACGGACGGACGGAATGACGGATGCAAAACATAGTCTTGGCCATGCCTTTCGGCCTGGCGGAGATAATAATAACAGTATTAGTAATAGATAGTGCCATAACCATGCACAATCAGACATATAAGCTATTGGAAATAAAGATTTGTCAATATATGAGGAACATTATGTATCACATATTCAAATTATTTTACTAGTATTTAGAAGCACTTTGCATGCTCCACTTCTCCACCTCTCTTTTAAAGCATTATCATCAAAGGGTTTCCGATTCTATCTCCAGCTCGCCCTTGGTTCATGTCAAAGTGTCCTTAAGCAAGACGCTGAACCCCTAACTGCTCCCGATGAGCAGTGTATGTGATTGGCTGAGAATAGAAGAGTGAACCAAAGGCCAACCGATAGTTGGAGCGAGCAGTGTGTTAAGTGCTTCTGGCATGGTTGTGTCTGGAGCTGTAACTTTGCTCATAACTTATCAGCAATCAGTAACTGATTGTGAGACTTTAGACTGAATGAGTCACTCAATGAGCTTGTATAGTCACCAACATGAATTTAATGACAATGTACAGGTTAAAACATTAATATGTTCATACTCAGGGGTTTGTAGTCTGGCTGGGATTTTCCAAACTATGATCGCAATGTTGCCAATGAATGGGCTTTTTTTTTTACATTAAAATATTGCACTTAAAATGATATCCATCATGACCTTGTTTAAGTCTCAAACATAAAATGTGGTTTTGTCTGCTTTGAAAAAAAAAAAAAAAAAAACGTTATTATTATTATTATATAGGCCTATTTTTTATGTATTTGTTTATTTATTTATTCTTGTTGTATGTAGCCTACAACAAATGAGTGGTCTTCTGCCTCTGATTTTTATCTCTGTTCTCTCACTTGGATCAGGAAAACTATCATCACTATTGATACTGTACTTACAGGTATGCAGCTTTGCATTTTCCATCCTAACCGTACCCTCCACAGAAAGACCCAATATTGTCGATCCTTAAAATCAGTTCACCAAAAAAGGGTCTGAGACAACTTGTTGTGATTTGACACTTGAATTGAATTGAATTGAATTGAATTGAATTGAATTGAATTGAATTGAATTGAATTGAATTGAATTGAATTGAATTGACTTTGCTTCACTACTGGCCCGGAGAATTATACTCTATAACTGGAAAGCAGAGAGGCCACCTAGCTGTTGTTCAGTGGATTCAGGTGGTGATGTCAAAAATCAGATACAATGTACGTGGTTCACAGGAAAAAAATACAAAACTTGGTCTGTGTTTATCTCATATGTCAGAGCCTTTACATTCCCCTACTGTGCGTGCAATCCGTGCATGTAGGATGAGGCCCGCGGGTCGGCCCTGTGCTCTGCCCCCCTGGCGGGGATCGGGGGTGACAGGGGCGGAGGCGTGGCGGGTCGATGCGGCTGGACGGTCTGGCACCTTGTAGGCCAGATTTGTGGGTGCCAGTCCATGGCACATGAGCGATAGGAAGGACTTATTCCTCTGTAGGATGAGGCTGGAGGGGCTTCGTCAGCCATTGTTTGCTATGAGAATGTATAACGAGGGACGCAAAGGGCAACGGTAGCTGTCTCTCTGTGACTTAGTAGCATTACGGCGTTGTGTGACTATTATAACATCCAATCTGTTGTCTATAATGTTACCTGTGGGCTGTGCTGATGTATAGGCTTACCTTGCTACTCTTTTTGTTCTGCATCAGGCAGGAGGATTGTATAGAGCAAGGGCTCCCAAACCTTTCAGGCTGCGACCCCCCAAATTAATCATATTTGAACAGGGGACCCCCCACCCTGACACGCAAAATGTATTAAAAGTCATTACATTGTAACTGTAGAAATGTGCAGATACCCTGTATACACTTATACTGTAGGTTGGTTTGTTTACTGTTGAGAGAGAAAACAATGTTGCACATTAAGCTATGGGGACCTCCACAAATAATTTGGAGACCCCCCTGAGTCCCCTCAGTTTGGGAACCACTGGTATAGAGTGTACAGTATACATCTGTATACTTTCATATTTATTGACGGTGTCTCCTGTTCCGCACTAGGCGGTATGATTGTATAATATCAACACATTTGTTTGATGGTGTCTTTAATGTGATGCTATTCTTACCTATTGTAATTCTTTGCCCATGTATCTGTAACTTTTACTGCTGTGCTGTCTCTGGCGCCTGCATTTCCCTATACGGGATCAATAAAGGTATCCATCCATCCATCCATCCATCCATCCATCCATCCATCCATCTATCCATCTATCTATCTATCTATCTATCTATCTATCTATCTATCTATCTATCTATCTATCTATCTATCTATCTATCTAGGAAAATGGGAGAATTCCCCTTTAAGAGTAAAAAATCGGGGTGGGATTTGATTGGCTTGGAGGTATAGTAGTCAGTCCAGGTGTGGTGTGTGTGTGTGAGTCGAGGATGTACACCTGTGAGGCTGATAAACGTCTGCACGGAGTGTGAAAATAAACCCACAAAAATACAGGTAAGCCTGCAGTGTCCTTGAAACGTCAAATATTTATCTATATTCAACCTATATTCATGTACATTGTGAGTGAATTTGGGGGAGATGGGAAATTACGTATGCCTGATTTATACTTGGTTCTCCATCATGTCGCACACCGAATATATCAGATCTTCAAGCTCACAAAGCGATGCACTGTGACACATTGTAAGCTTTTAGATCTGCCAATTTGGTCTTTATCGTACAGTTGTGGACAGAAACTAGCACATTTACATGAGTATTGTAATTCATATTTTTCAGGTATCTGTACTTTGTCAGTATTTTTTTTTTTTTTTACATTTTTAATTTTACTACACTTATTGAAAAATATTGTACTTTTGAGTCCACTATATTTCTATGAACATTGTTATTTTGTACATTTGAGATGGACAGTTCTCTATTACAGTGTGCATGGATGATAGCAGTGTTTTTGTGGCTGTTACAAATCTATGAAGGATTTTAAGTATAGGTTGAATGGTGGGTCTAAAGGCAACTTGTTGTGATTCGGCTACAATTTAATTTAATTGAAAACTTGGTTTAAATTTTGTCTCAGGAATCTGCATACAGCAATTCCAATGGCTGACTAATATACCCACATGCAAGCACACACGCACGCACACACGCACACACACACACACACGCACGCGCACACACACATTTTAAATCAAGTGCTCCATTACTCCAACTCAAGTAAAACATGGACTGAGTAACTTTCAGGTGTAGTGGAATAATTTGTTATATGACTTTCCTTGTACTTGTCCACCACTGTTATTGGAAAATATAGATCAGCAGATTGGGTATAATACAACTTTTTTTATTTAAGTATTCCAGTAACCTACTGTCCAATACACATATTCTGTAAATAATTATACACATATCCTTGCAGGTATTGGCCGATACCTGTATTGAAAAGCCTACGCAATAACATAATAATGATTTAGTACAGGGATAGTCAGGTGCAAAGTCTCTGAAAACATTTTTTTATTGAGATAAACACAGAACAAAAGTTAATCATTGCTAATAGGCTGTACTGCAGATAACCAGCCCGCATGGTCATTAAGCAGAGATCAGATGCTTGTACTTTGTGAACTAGGATGATTTTGACCTTCATCAGGTACTTTGATAAAGGTCCAGTCTTACAACTTGATCATTCCATACTGCCCTTCTAGTTCAACCACTAAACCCGAACCAAACCCGCACCCTAACCCTAACCGCACGCGGATGCCACATAGTCGGAGAAAAGGTCTGTCGGATTAACGCATGACCACAGACCCCCATACTCTGTACACTGTCAGAGTTACAGACCTGTAAGGGTCCATTTGGTTCCATTTGAACACTCTCAGAGGTAAAGACCTGTAAGGGTCCATTTGGTTCCATTTGAACACTGTCAGAGTTACAGACCTGTAAGGGTCCATTTGGTTCCATTTGATCACTCTCAGAGTTACATACCTGTAAGGGTCCATTTGGTTCCATTTGAACACACTCAGAGTTACAGACCAGTAAGGGTCCATTTGGTTCCATTTGAACACACTCAGAGGCACAGACCTGTAAGGGTCCATTTGGTTCCATTTGAACACTGTCAGAGTTACAGACCTGTAAGGGTCCATTTGGTTCCATTTGAACACACGCAGAGGTACAGACCTGTAAGGGTCCATTCGGTTCCATTTGAACACTGTCAGAGTTACAGACCTGTAAGGGTCCATTTGGTTCCATTTGAACACTGTCAGAGTTACAGACCTGTAAGGGTCCATTTGGTTCCATTTGAACACACGCAGAGGTACAGACCTGTAAGGGTCCACACACACACACACACACACACACACACACACACACACACGTTTATAACCCCACTGCCTTGTTTGCCTTGTACAAAGTCCACATTAGACTGATTTAGTTACAAGCTCTAACGACTTTTAGTAGCACTCTCTCTTTTTCTCTCTGTATAAAGCAGAGAGGTCACTGGTGGTCAACAAAAAACTGACACATTGACACATAACTTCACACTGTAGATTACAGAGACATTTGAATGGCAGAAATCTTTTTAGAATAACATGAGCATGTGGGATCTTACGACACCTAGGACATGCATCGTGTGCATATCTAATATATACATTTGAGAAAAGTCAGCCCTTCCTGTGTCCCGTGTCCCAGTGTCCCGGACTGCAACTCATTGTTTCGGTATCAACACAATAACAACATATCACATGTCACTACAACACTAGCCACAACGTTCTCGCTTTATTTACGCATTGCTTTGTCTACTTTCATTGCTCACTATACATTTGCCTCTTTGGAGCATAATGGGCTGCCAACTTCCAGGAAAAGTCAGGAGTGAGACTATAGGGTGGGGATGCCCTTGTTTGTTTTAGGAACATAAGCACGTCTGCACGCTGAGTGTGTTAGTGTAGTAATACTATCGACTGGCGAACAGAATGTTGTGGTCTCTCCAGGAATTTGAACTATGTACGCAGCATGCTGATTTGAAGCTCTCAGCGTGAGGAACAGGGTAGGGCGGGCCCTTCCTTCCATTCAGCCAATCAGACACTGGTAGAGCGGTTGCTAGGCAGAATTCCTAGAATTGTTTGTCATGCGTGAGAAATTGGAGGTGTGGCGTGAGTGCGTGTGAAATACGTCAGATGCGTGACTCTCAAGCTCATTGCGTGAGAGTTGGCAGCTCTAAATATTCGTCCCACAACATTTTGGCACAGTAGCGACTACACTGGAAGGGGAAACCCTTTAGCACACCGTTTAGCGTTAGCCACAAATCTCTAATAGTACTTACCGGTAATACATTATGTTTTTGCAGTCACCGCGGTAATGTCCCTATTCCCACCACAGTCAAAACATTATTACCCACGCTATCGTCTTAACGTCTACAAACAACAATTCTGCGTGACCAAAAGTAAGGTTGCCAGATTCTGAGAGAGAAACAAACAACTAGGTCTATGAAAAGAAGCCCAAAAAAGGATCCGTTAAGTGCTAGCGAGGTCTATGAAAACTAGCCCAAAATAGGCGACCAAATAAGCCCAAAATCGCTTACAAAATAAGCACACCTGGCAACGCACTCTAAGCCAATCACGTGCAACAAACCTCTGCTGTGTGTGTGTGTGTGTGTGTGTGTGTGTGTGTGTGTGTGTGTGTGTGTGTGTGTGTCGTCAAGCCGCGATGCACACGCCCACTCGCGCTGGCCGCTCATACTTATTCCACTGTTTTGTTCACTACAACTCATGCTACGAACAACACGTTGACTTGAGACGCACTATTTTCTTACACAAACTAATCATCATGTCACAGAGAACACGGCGGGAGGGAGGGAGACAGAGAGAGAGTGAGGGAGGGAGGGAGGGAGGGAGAGAGGAGAGAGAGGCCATTGTTGTTTACATTGCACTGGAGAGAAGGACACAGACCATAGAGGCAACTTAAAATGACAATAAATTATAGAATGCACTAAAAAATCTATAAGTGTCGACTTGGATCTGTTTGGGCCATTATAAAGGCTTGATTTGATGTTTGATATGAATTGGGCAATATTTAGCATGGTTTCAGGTGATATTCTGTGATTCTGCAGTGGGGACCAGTGTTGCCAGGTCTGCTGCCGCTGATAAGCCTTGTTTTTGGGCTTTTTCCCCCCTGTACAGTTGCTTGCAAATAATGGTAGTTGTGTTTGTGAGCTTGTTTGTGGTGTATCTTGGTGTATGTACATTTTGTGAGTGTCTTATAAGCCTGTGCAGGCTGGGCATCTTGTGGTGCAGGACACTATAATACAAATCTATCTATCTAATATCCACATCACTAACACAGTATGTGACCTCACCACAAATGTCCTGACCTGGCGGAGACATGTGCTCCGAGGAGCACTTTTTCTAGTTTAGCAGATGCTTTTATCCAAAGAGACTTACAACAAGTGCATTCAACATAGGTAGGCAAGAAAACTATTAATCACCAGAAGTCTTAAGTGCATTCTCTCTAAAACAAGCAACTAAGAGTATACCTAACGCAAAGGTAAAAAAGTGCAATATATCAGCTACCTACTTTTTATATATTTGTTTGTTTGTTTGTTTGTTTATTTATTTATTTAGGCCGCCTATGGCCTAGTGTTTAACAAGCATACCAGGAGGAGGAGCAAAGGTTGTCAGGCTCGGGAATCAAACCCATAAATTGTGGGTTCGATTCCCAAGCCTGACTTTGCTTTGCTGCTTGTCACTCTCCGTCTCTCTCTCCTTTCCTGTTGCTCTGCAACTGTATTATCAAAATAAAGGCAGAAAAGCCAAGAAATAACAGTAAAAGGAAAAATATTGATTATGCATATTATTATTTTGTATTAACTGTGGAACTACAGTAAAACTTACTGCAATGCATTGTATCCCTCTCTCAGATGTCTGACAGTGATAGTGATGTGGTGAATCTGATGAAACCCCCATCAACACGCAGCCACATTAGTATCAAGATACAGGAGAAAGGTCGGACGATCACAGTGGATATCAGCAGAGATCTAGTTGTGAGGCTTTCAGACACGGAATCAGAACCCAAAGGTAGGTCACAACATCCCCCCAAACTATAAAACACTCCTAGTGTTGTAATATAGTGTTGGTTTCAGTGTTGGAAAAAGTACTCAAATATTTTACTTAAGCAAAAGTATCAATACTGAAATGTTGAAGTGCTCTGTTACAAGTAAAAGTCCGGAATTCTAAATTTACTTGAGTAAAAGTACAAAAGTATTGGTATAAAAATGTACTTAAAGTACCAAAAGTAAAGGTACTAAAATGTTTGAAAATAGCAGATCTACAAGCTCACAAATATGCGAAGCGTTGTGAGCTTGTATTTTTGTGAGCTTGTATTTTCAAATAGTCTAGGTATAAAGTGGGTTAATGTATGTTTTATAACATAATAATTTGGATCTGCAAAGTAACTAGTGACTAAAGTTTTCAAGTAATTGTAGTGGAGTAAAAGTACAATATTCTCCTCTGAGATGTAGTAGAGTAGAAGTAAAGGTATAGATAATTGGAAATACTTAAAGTAAAAGTACCTCAAAATTGTACTTAAGTACAGTACTTGAGTAAATGTACTTAGTTACTTTACACCACTGGTTGGTTTGAAGCCCTGATAACACTTAATTCCGCACCCCCCCCCCCCCCCCCCCCCCTCTCTCTCTCTCTCTCTCTCTCTCTCTCTCTCTCTCTCTCTCTCACACACACACTTCAGAGAGCAGCACAGCATCTGTCAGGCCCCACAGGATGGTAATCATGTATTGCTACACATTGCTTTATAACAATTATTAACCATGGTGAGAAGGAGGCTGCTTGCCTTAACTTTGGCTTTAGAGACAGAATAAATGGGAGGGGAGTGACAGTGGTCAGTGCTAATTTCTCAACAGGTACTTTATCAGTCTCCATCTCTGGTGGAGTTGTGAGAATTCTCCCACCTCCTGAGTAGCATTTGTCAGCTGATACAAATATAACATGAGATTATATGTAAAAGGTCAGTTTTCTGCTCTGACAAAACAAAGAAACAAAAACAAAAAAGCAGGCGACTGCAGCAACTTTTAAAGAGCGACTGGATTCTGTTGAGTTCTAAAAGAGGTGGTGGCAGTTGGGAGAAACACTAGATGACAACTTGGCAAGAACATTTGGATGTTCTTGCGTTGTGAAGATCCACAACAGTTACAAGTAATACAGTAGGTGTTGTGTGTAAATCTAATGAAATATTTTTTTGACACACTACACTACTACGTTACCAGTCACGTCAACCGTGTCATCAGGCGGCCGGAACTGCAAATCCGGAAAGACTCACCCCAAAATAGGTCCGTCCTAATAAAATCCTTGATGCGGCGTAGTTAAGCTTATCTTTTAAATATAAATGTGAGTGTACTTTCCGGAGACTATTTAGTGCGGCTTCACACTGGGTCCGTTTGCATTCGAACCGTTCCCGAATACGAATGGCCTCTACCAGCTGGCCTGCATTCACATTGGCCAAGATCCTTGCGCACCAGAGAACACTTGCATATATACCTCCGATCCTATAGGTGGCGGCATGCACATAGTGGTTCGCCTGTGGACACAGACGTCATCAACTATGCGACAATGTTTGTGCTGGTACCGCATAAATATAGGGTTGCGGCTGGGGAGTGAGTCAACGCACTGAGCGCTCAGCGCAGTGAGCGCACAGAAGTCAAGGCACAGACTGCTGTGTTGTTGACGGACAACGGATGCACGCTTATGAGAAACAACACAAATAAAACCTGGTGAAACACATGTGCATTAGCGCAAGATGAGGATACAGGAAACATTCAGTCTAAATGTCCAGTTTGCTAACCTTCACAACTACTACTACTTTTGTATTTGAAACGTTAAATTTCTCTGAATATTATAAACTTTCACGACCGCTTAAGTACAACAATATATCATTTTTGAAAAGGCAACTATAGTAGCCTATATAGTGAAGTCGGACTGAATGACTGAAACCTTGTATTGTGAATTGTACTTCCATGTACTGTTTCTCATGTCTCATGTCTAAATAAAGTACATCAATCCAACGTCTTTTCTTTTTTTACTCTCTTGGTGTGGGGATTATCTGGCACATGTATGTATCTGTTATGAAAGAGAAATTGCATCATGAGTGAAACGGCTATAGTCCTTGGGAAACCATAAACCTACGTAGGCCTACATCTAAATGAGTTACCATATTTAATTTCAAATTACAAAGCCTTATAAGCTATACATTTCTGGGATGCATAGTAGCTGAAACTCCACAAGATATCCACAAGATATATATATATATATATATATATATATATATATATATATATATATATATATATATATATATATATATATATATATATATATATATATATATATATATCTGCTATTTTTGATATTACAATGCAGATAACCACACTGATCTTGCATTGGAAAATATAAAATGTATTTTAAATATGAACAAAGGCAGGAGATGCACGTCCCCGCAGTCTTTTTGTACACACAGTGCTGGACCCACAAATCATAAATAAATAAAAATAAAAAGGTGAGTCTGCACACAAACTGCTCTACAGTCTTTTTAAATTATAACCAAAAGCTCTAAAGTTAAAGTTTCTCCCATGTAGGGCTAATAAATTAATACATAAAATAAGAAGACTCTTTTTAAATAACCAAAAGTGAACTTTCTCTTATTATTATTATTACTTTGGAGACTATGGCAAGCGCGATCCTATCGCACACCTTCCTATATGACCAGCTATGGCTTTGCAGTCCAGAGGATGAGATCTGCACGTAATGCTATGCTATGCGCAGATTAAACAACAGACAGGCAGCGTTGCGGAATGCGTTTGTGTCAACTGTACTTGTACTTTTCTTCATAGAGAAAAAGAAGAGCACACCCTGTGCTCTTCTTATTAATAATAATAAGAGAAAGTTCACTTTTGCTTATTTAAAAAGAGTCTCCTTATTTTATGTATTAATTTATTAGCCCTACATGGGAGAAACTTTAACTTTAGAGCTTTTGGTTATAATTTAAAAAGACTGTAGAGCAGTTTGTGTGCAGACTCACCTTTTTATTTTTATTTATTTATGATTTGTGGGTCCAGCACTGTGTGTACAAAAAAACTGTGGGGACGTGCATCTCCTGCCTTTGTTCATATTTAAAATACATTTTATATTTTCCAATGCAAGATCAGTGTGGTTATCTGCATTGTAATATCAAAAATAGCAGATCAACAAGCTCAATGTGTCGCATTGCGCCGCATTTTCAGCTTGTAGCTTGGCTATTTTTGCTACTTTTGTGTGACACTGTATGAGAATAGGGCATTCATTTATGATGAAAAAGCATTAAAAGTTGCAATATGGCGATATAAGGTTTCTCCCTAACAGCAAAGATATGTAGTGTTTCGAGAGAACCTCTTGTGATTTCACACTAATAAGATTTGATAAAAAACTTAGTATAGAGAAATACTGGTCAATGACCCTGTTTTATTGCAAACAGCCAAGTCAGCCAAAACATCATGTCCTTCAATAAAAGAAAATAAACATTTGAACAAAACATTGTAACAAATCATAACAGCATGAACAAAATGTTCATGTGAAATATGTAGGCTATTTGCCATTTACATTTCTTACTAAAACAATTTGGCACTTCAAATTTACTTTTCCCTCTGGTCTAATGAAGAAATTTCATGCTTGCTGGACATACTGCTCAGCTGTGCTACTGCTTGGTGTGGATATGTTACGGCCATGGTTGAACCCCTGTGGATTGATCTGCGACGTGTTTTTGTTGGCTGTTTTTGTCGAGTTTATATACCGTCACCTATTCCAAATAGCGGTCCACTTCCGCCTAACGGTACGCTTGCTTTCACATTGCAGCGTACCGTACCCGAAAACGCATGATCCGGATCCGAGACTGCCTCCGGAGGTGGTTTCGGGAACGGAACGGTGATCCGTTTCGGGGAACGATGCGCAACATTCACACTAGCGCGACACTTGCCAAGCGGTCTGGAGTGCGCACCCGAGACCATAGTGTGAATCCGCCTTTAGCGTCTGTATTATCCCACGGGGAAATTCTATTCCAAAACAAAGCGGCACCGCAAAACCGGATCGGCACAATCCGGAAAGAGCATTCTTTTTTTTTCTGTAGGCGTGGCCTAGACCGGATCAAACGGGTCTTTTAGTAACGCATACCAGGCTTTCCTCCGAGGTGGAAAGACTGGTGACGCGAGGTTAGTCCGCTAATAGCCATCTTCGGTGTGCCTCCTGTAGTGGGCAGATTTAACATATTCCAGGCTGACTTGGTTGCTTTTGCTTTTGCATAGCCAGACGCTGTATATTGCTCCACTGGAAGAGCCCTAACCCTCCCAGAGTGTCATCTCATCATGGGTAAAAGACATCTTGTCTGCGTTTCTCCATTTGGAGAAAAAAACACACAGTTAGAGGTTGGTCTGGGAACTTTATCTGGGATTGGCAATCCCCTACCATTATTATTATTTTCAGGGCCCGAGCACTGCACAGTAGTGCGAAGCCCTGTTGAAACTGCAATGATTATTATTATTCTTCCCGATAATGAATCGCGTTTTTGAGGGGCAAAACGTACTCAAAAAGTTGCGAAACTTTGCACACACATCACAAGTGGCGAAATATTACGTATTTTAATCGTCTCAAAAAGCGGCGTGGCCTATTGGCTCAATAGCGCCCCCTACACAATAGCCCCACAATACGGTTTCATCTACATGTATGAAAATCAGTACACACCTGTATCATGTCGCGACTTACAAAAACGTCTCTTGGAGGCATTACCTAAACCCAACAGGAAGTCGGCCATTTTGGATTTATAGCGCATTTCACGGCATTTTCACGGGTTGTACTTTAACAAACTCCTCCGAGGAGGATTGTCGGATCCGCCTCAAATTCGCTCAGAGTACACAAAAGACATTAACGATGAAAAGTTATCAAAAGTTTGAGTTTTCGTAAAACGGCGTGACCGTGGCGAAGCGTCAAACTTCAACTCCAAACAGGAAGTGAAAATAGGCGATCTACAATTCCTATTGGTTGGGCTTTAAACAGAAACCACCAATAGGGACGAACTGTAATTGCTGAAGCCCCGCCCCCTCTGTCTTCCCATTGGTTGCGCTTTAAACAGCCATAACTCTGGTTCCCAGCATCAAATACCTACGAAATTTGCTAGGTACACTTAGGCGGCCAATAGGGACAGGTTGAAATTGCTTAAGCCCCGCCCCCTCTGTGTTCCTATTGGCTGGGCTTTAAGCAGCCATAACTTTGGTTCGCAGCATGCTACCGTTTCCAAATTTGGTATGTGGACTAAGACCACCAATAGGGACGAACTGTAATTGCTGAAGCCCCGCCCCCCTCTGTCTTCCCATTGGTTGCGCTTTAAACAGCCATAACTCTGGTTCCCAGCTTCAAATACCTACAAAATTTGCTAGGTATACTTAGACGGCCAATAGGGACAGGCTGCCCGGTCGCTGTGAAACTGCGCACACACTCCCTGGATGCCACAGCAGAACCTCTGCCCCATATTTTTCAGATCAGCTTGTCATAGCGCCACCATGAGGCCGACTTTTGCAAAACACATGTTTGGATATTACTCCTACAGATTTGGTCCAAACAACACGCAAATTGGTACACAGTATCTCTATAGTCATGTGATCAACACGGATCTGTCCTATTTTCCATATTCCATCCTGATTGGCTAAGATTGGCTTCCAAAGTTTGCAGGATTGGTTAGTTTTGAACAAAATGCCTCAAATCATGCAACTCAGCATGCGATTTCCGTGAAATTTTCAGGAAGAAATGGCACTTGAAAACGTTCACATCAGCCTCATGGTGGCGCTATAACAGGCCGATTCACGTTTTTACCTATAACTGCACCGATCTGCGTGAAACTTTGCACGCACACTCCCTAGAGGCCAAGGAAAAACCTTGCATTTTTCACATCTGACTTTTAGAGCTGACTTTTGTAAAACAAATGTTTTCCTCTTACTCCTTCAGATTCTGTCCAAAAAGCACGCAAATCGGTACACAGTATCTCTATAGTCATGTGGTCAAGATGGATGTGTTCGATATTTCATATTCCATCGTACTGGCCTAACATTGGCTTACAAAGTTTGCAGGATAGGTCCGTTTTGAACAACATTTCTCAAATCATGAAACCAGTGAGGGATTTCGGTGAAATTTTGTACGCACATTCCCACTAGGCCGAGGAAAAAATGCCCCCCTTTTCACATTGGCCCGTTGTAGCTCCACCAGCAGGTCTAATTTAGCAAACCACATTTTTGGAACAAAATCATGAATGCAGTGTCCAGTTGCTGTGAAAAGCCTAAGAAGAAATGGAACCCGGGTGCATGTCGCCTTTCCGACGTTAACGAACCCTATACCTAACCCTAACCCTAACCGCACGCGGAAGCCACTAGTCGGAGTGGTGAGATGTCGGAATGGAGAAATTACCCCATGGAACCCTTTTCACATTGGCCTATTATAGCGCCACCAGCAGGCCATAATAACCTACCTGACCTGCATGGCGGAGACTTGTGGTCCGAGGAGCACTTTTTCTAGTTATTCTTACCGTACCTTCGTTTTTTCTTATTATTATAATCGTCACCTAACAACATTGCATTTTGTTTCTTGTACCTGTAGAGTAGTGACAATAAAACCTTGATTCTCTTGATTCTTAAACCATATGTCACCACTTGATTCTTGAATGCGCCTCCATGTTGAACGTACATGCGCGTTCCCGTCTCCCGACCATGAACGCCCGTCTATTCAACAGCATGGGGTCACGCAGGCAGGCTGGCTAACTAAAACATGCTTAAAAAGTTTGTTTCAGTGCACGGGGCACGATGGCGCCTGCAGTAACTTCTTTGTCTCTTCTGGGCAGCCAATCACGGTCCTGCATTCACTGCTTGTGGTCCTTAATTCTCTGCTTGGGTGGCGAATCGCGGTCCTCCATTCACTGCTTGGGTGACCAATCACTGCTTGAGCAGCGGTCAGTTAAATCTTTCCCCCAACTCCCGGACCCCGCCCCCGTCATTCACTGCTTGAGCAACGGCCAATCTCGGTCCTGGATTTACTGTTTCACTGACCAGTTAAATCTTTCCCCCAACTCCCAGACCCAGCCCCCCTTCCTATATGAGGCAGAAGGAGGAGCAGGAAACAGCAAGGATTACAGCAAGGATCAAATAAAAAATAGAGATTGATTTGATTGATTTTTACACTTTGTCAGTTTGTTCTTTTGTCATTCTACGGTATGTCATGATCTAGTAATTGTATTCGTTTTTTTTTTACATGACCCGCATGTCCATTTGGAAATTAGTTGGCTGTTCATTGCAAGAGGAAGTTACAATCTTTTCTAATTTGATTAGCTTACTGCCTTTTTCAGAAGGCCTTTGTCCTAAAAGAAGGCACTGTGCTAGAGGAGGTCAGTGACTTTAAATTCCTGGGCGCATGGGTCGGCTCCACAGAAAAGGACCTTAAGGTGAGGAAAGCACTTGCCTGGAGAGCTCTTAATGGCATGACCAGTGTGTGGAAATCCAACCTTCCCCGACGCATCAAGATCAGTTTCTTCTCTGTGACTGTGAATGCTGGACACTAAAGCAAGCCCTACAGAAGTCCCTGGACGGGTGCTACACCAGAATGTTACGTGTGGTACTGAACATCAACCAGGACGAGCACATTACCAACAAGCGTCTGTACGGGGCGGTACCAAGTGTATCAGAAAAGATAGCAGTCAGGAGGATGAAACTAGCCGGCCACTGCCACCGGCACCGAGAATTCCTGGTCAAAATGCTTGTACTGCGGGAACCAACACACGGGCATCGATCAAGAGGACGTCCCACACCTACCTACGTGTATGTACTAAGGAAAGATACTGGTGCAGAAAGCACAAAGGAGCTGGCCAGATGTACAGTATGGAGAACCGAGATGACTGGAGACTCCGATGGAGGGCTTGTCTGAGGACGACGTAGAGATGGACTGCCGTTGTTATCTTAGTAGTTTTATTGAAACACTGGTTGAAACACCACCCCTGCAATTTCAAAGTATCCAAGCTGTGCTCCAGTATTTTATTTATTGTGGGTAATCTATTTGAGAACAGCAAAACTAATCATGTATGAGTTTATAGCCCTGAAACATGACTGTCATATCGTGACCGTCATGGATGAACTTCAACCTGGTATTTAAACGTTCTCCCTTTTTGGTCCGTACATCTACATAAACGCTTATATTCCAAATATAAAGTGCTTACCCCATGGCTACGGATTTTACAATTATGTACGTTCCCTCAGAAGTACCCGAATATTCTGAATTGTTAAATAAAAAGCATTTTAATCCGATTGGTGGCCAATTTCCCCGCTTTCAACTACGTGACCCTATCGGCTGGGAGGTGTATTGCACTCTGATACATTATAACTCTATGAGAAAATGGCCACTGATCGGATATTGTAATCCGATCGGTGGCTTTTTATTGAACAACACGGAAGATACGGGTCCTTCTGAGGGCCTGTACATTATTGTAACATCCGTTATGTAGATGAATGGAGCAGTAAGGGAAAAGTGCAAAGACCAGGTTGAAGTTCATCCATGACGGTTGTAACAGATGACCTTCATGTTATCCATGGCTAGCAAAGACATGGCTAGCCTGCAGAGTAAGACTGCATGGCTCATTTGCATATACACATGAATATATTTAAAGATAGCAGATCTACAAGCTCACAATGAACTTGTAGATCTGCTATTTTCAAAGTATGTGTTAACATTTGAAAACTTGAAATGGGACATTCTGCATAATGAGTGCTTTTATTTTTGGTACTTTAAGTACATTTTGATGCCGATACTTTTATACTTTTACTCAAGTATATTTATATTTTACTCAAGTATATTTCTGACAAGAAACCTACGTCTCAGGTCAAAGACGATTCTGGACACGTTCAGAAATAGAAAAGTCGCCCTCCTCGTGTGTGATTATTTAGGGAAAAACTTACGTGGAATGGTCTAAAAACTCAAGAAATACTTCCCGATTGCATCATGTAGGCATGGGGGCATCAAACATCTGTCTATCCAAGACATAAGTGGAAATCTGTAAGATAGATGGAAATCAAATGTACTGTTTGGCATGCATGGCAGTAGACCTACAGTTGACTGCAGTATGAAACAGAGTTTAAAACAGTTTGGAACAAAATATAAAATTAAAGTTTTAGCCCTGTATGTCACAATTAGCAGGTATTGTGACCTTATTGGTGTCCAGGAATTGGATTAATGGAGTGGCTTACATTCTCGTTCTAAAATGAAACAAACACAAACAAAGCACATTAAACATTTAAACCAAATCATATTTAAATCAAACATTCATCAAACTCCCCTCTATTTGACACCCATATATCTGTAATATAGTGTGTGTCAGAGGATGAATTTGTTGATGAGAAAGAAAAAATCAAACTGAAAATCAAAAGAAAAAATATATAATTCAAATATTTAAAATTAAAATATAACAATGAAAAATAAGGAATAAACATCTTTGTTCTGAAGAGTATATTAGAGTTAGGTAAAGTACACCAAAATAAATCGAAATGAAAACTTTCCAAAAAGAGCACATCTACAAGCTAAAAAAAAAACTTAAGTTAAAATGATAAAATATTTTCAATTTTTTTTCCAATATTGATGTTAGAACATATTGAATCTTATTAGGGTTAATTTAACTGAGATGGGTTGAATGAAGTTGAACTCAATGGAGGCTAGGTCGTTGCCAAGCAACGTGGCAGTTACTAACACTTCCTGCTGAAGGAATTATGGGTAATGGAGTTTTAGAGACCAGAGTGGCTATTTAGTTCTAACTGACTGGAGAATGATTGAAATTTGGACTAAGATTGTTAGAGAACGAGCGTTCAAACACACATTCAAACACATTCACGCATACCTGCATAGCTGAATCGCTCACACACAGATAGAAAAGAGAGAAAGATAAACAGAGATAGAAAACTTTCACCTTACGCTCCCTCACTCCCTCGCACTCACACACAGACAAACGCACTGGCGGACCCACAGAGAGAGAGAGAGAGAGAGAGAGAGAGAGAAAAAAAAACAATCGTTCATTAATACACACAGACATACCGAACATAGATATTTCAGCGACAAACTACATTTTGAATGAGAAATATATGTAAAAGAATTTAAAACTTAGAATTTAAAACTTATTATTAAGGCAAAATATATTGATGGTTCAATGAATTAGAACAGAAGGTTCAAGCAAAGGAATATAAAATGTATTATTAAGGCATTTAAAACTTATTGTTTAAAGCTCAATATATTAAATGGATGGATGGTTTAATCTACAGTGGTCAAAATAAAACCGGTCTGTGTTCAATATATATAACATATAATCGTGTAGGCCCCCACCCATCAAACGAAGCCCTCTTAGTGGAGTATCGGACGAATTGGTAGCACGTGTAGGCCCCTACCCGTCCCTCATAGTGGAGTATCGGACGAATTGGTAGAACAGGCCCCTACCCGTCCCTCAGTGGAGTATCGGACAAATTGGTACCCGTCCCTCCGTGGAGTATTGGAGAAATTGGTATGTCCCTCAGTGGAGTATCGGACGAATTGGTACCCGTCCCTCAGTGGAGTATCAGGGATGGGTTAGGAGGTGGGGGACACAAATCTATTAATATATCATGTATACCCAGCAGCGATACCGGTCAAAAGACAAACTACATAATGACCACAGTAGATAAGACATTTTATGAGACATTTAGGAATGTCTTCCCAGGAATATAAGGTGATAAAACATTTTTACTTGACTGACTCCCTGGCGGAGCTGTGTTAAACAGTCATTTAAAAACAGGCTGATAATTATGAGACAAATCGTTCGGTAAAGACAATAAAATAAAAATAAATAAAAAGGTATACTCATCAGATCAAGGTTCACATGGAGAAGTTACGAGGAGATCCCAATCACTGGACCATGGTAAAATAAAAATAAAAAGATATACTCATCAAATCAATGGTTCAGGGATCCCGACCCCGATGGCTGGACCATGTGGAATTTGAGACATGTCGAGAGTCAAAGGGCAAGTCCAAAAGGTCCAGCGATCGCGTCCAGGTCCAAAACTAAATAAATAAAATAAAATAAAATGTGATACTGTTCAAAGATAACCTTCATCTGAATAGAAGTGATACATCGTTACACCCAAAGCTGGTTCGTTTGATACGTATTAAAACATGGTCTGCCAGGGGAAGAGAGTCTGACCGTACAGTTCCGGTCAATAGCTCAGTTCCCCCCGTCCACCTGGTTTCAAACATATCCGGCTCGAAGGACCAATTTGATGGATCTGTTTTCTTCCTTATCAACCATATATATATATATCCATGCATGGCGGGACATCACATAAATATATATATAAGTACCAGACATTTTCATAAAAGGCGATAAAGAAAAAACAGACTCAGAACACAGGCAGCCATTGGAGGTAGTGAAATATCTTGTATTCAGACAGAGAGAGAATGGAAAATGTGCTATAACTGTGTTATGTTATTCTTCATTATTAATTACTTATGATGCATCTCTTTTTCTCAAAAATCAAGCAAACATGCACAAAGGTATTATCACATTCAGAGGAAGGCTTTTATTTTTTCCCCCATATTTATCAGTCATATGACTTAGCCACCTTGTGGTTTAACATTTCCAAAACTAAACAAAAAGTGCCTTATGATAAGTGCTAAAGAAATCTACAGAACATTAACCAGTGCCATGAAAGCAAAATAAAGCATTGGACTCATTACATGCAGTTAGCCAAGCCTTCTTGTTGTACCAGCTCTTTGAAAATGACCTTGTGTATTCTCTTCCTCTGTCCTTACTTTTTTGAGTGATGTTGACATCAGGTTGATCAGGTCCAACTTCCAAGCTCTTTTATTCTTAATTTATCTGCCAGTGTTCTTCTCTCAAATGGAGTTTTCTGAAGTGATTTAACTGAGTTTTATTTTTCCTCCATCCTAAAATTAGTTAAATTACTGTGAGTTTACACCATTAAATCATAAAAAGAATCACACCCAGTGTGAAGAGAGTGGTGCCTTTCATGAGTTCATTTCATTAGTTACTTTTTACAGACTTTGATGATTTCAAAGTATTTTTACTCATTGTAAGTACTTTAAAATGTTTTTACTGATTTTTACGTGTTTTTACTCATTTTAACATATTTTAAGTATTTTTCACTAATTTTCAGTATTTTTACTAATTTAAAGTATTTTTACTCAGTTTAGGAACTTTAAAGTATCTTTACTAATATTTAAATATTTTTACTCATTTTAAGTATTTTTACTCATTTTAAATATTTTTACTCAAAAGTGTGTGTGTGTGTGTGTGTGTGTGTGTGTGTGTGTGTGTGTGTGTGTGTGTGTATAATTAGTGTAACTGGTTGCATCTTTGTGTTGCAATCAGTCGCAGCTGTTGAGGCTGAACATACAGAGAGGCCGTGCTCAAACATACGGACAGGCCGTGCTCAAACAAACATACAGATAGACACCTTGGAATGGCTAGCACCACTAAAAAAAAAATCACACCCTGTGTGAAGGAAGCGGTGCCTTTGATGAGTTTATTTAATTGGGCTATATATGAACTAGAGAAACAATGTTAAATCCCTGTAAATTTATTCCAAAAATGTGTGTTACTAAACTCTGCCTCCTGGTGGCTGCACACTGCGTGTGCCATGCTCAAACATACGGACGGACACGGACACACACACACACACACACACACACACACACACACACACACAGACACGGTCAAATGTAGAGCGGCTGGCACCGCTAAAAAGGTTAACACTACACTTACTGTCTGTGTTTTCACGAACGCTACTCCTCCTCAATATCATTCATTTATGAACGATGTGTGTGTCAGTCTCTGTTATGAGGTGTATGCTGCCCCCAAGAGGTTGGTGGTGTGTATTGGTCTGAACACAGTTAATGTGCGTCCAAGTGAGGTCCTATCGTTTGCATTGAAGAGGAGCCAATGCGCATGTCCAACTTAAAACGAGAGGCAGCGAGTACAGATCTCTGCGCACAAACATGTGACAGTCTGTAACCTATCAGTAACGTTATACAACGTAGAACATTTTTATCAACATTTGACATTTCATCAGGCAGATTATACCTTTTACCCACTGCTTACTTACTAATATATATTTACCTGGCTCATTTTAAATTAATTACAGGACGTATATCAAAGTGAAAGGGATTTTTATTCAGGTCGGTGGGGTGTTGGCAATGGTGGTGCGGCGCACTTGCCGCTTCTATGGCCGCGGGTGATTACACTACTTCTTCTTATCACATATAGCCAAAATATAATGTAGGCTATACACCTAATAGAAAATTGGTTAATGTTTAGCTGTTTGTTGTTCTGCTCTGATCAGGTTAATGTTAATGTTACATTATCGGCTGCCTACAAGCATCGTTGAACTCGTGGCTCAACAGTGCCCTCGGTGGCTCGTGGTAATTATTAATGCTTTGATCATCTCATCAATTGTAAGTCTAGAATGACAGATGCAATGATTACAAGACTATGTTACATTATATATACAGGATATATGCAAGCAGAGCCACAGTTGAACAAAGTTGGCTCGGGTAGGAGTCGATCCCGTCCTCCCATGCGTGTGGTTTTCTGTGATTGGCCGAACGTTCATATTCTAGCGCTCCGACCTTGACAATCAGGCAATGCTTCTTTGTCTCTTCTGGGCAGCCAATCACGGTCCTGCATTCACTGCTTGTGCTCCTTAATTCTCTGCTTGGGCGGCGAATCGCGGTCCTCCATTCACTGCTCGGGCGACCAATCACAGTCCTGCATTCACTGCTTGAGCAGCGGCCAATCACGGTCCTGCATTTACTGTTTCACTGACCAGTTAAATCTTTCCCCCAACTCCTGGACCCGCCCCCGTCATTCACTGCTTGAGCAGCGGCCAATCTCTGTCCTGGATTTACTGTTTCACTGACCAGTCAAATCTTTCCCCCAACTCCCAGACCCCATTCCTAGATGAGGAAGAAGGAGGAGCCCTGAGGAAACAGCAAGGATTACAACAAGGATTAAATAAAAATAAAGATTGATTTGATTGATTTTTACACTTTGTCAGCTTGTTCTTTTGTCATTCAATGGTATGTCATGATCTAGTAATTGTATTTGTATTTTATTAGAGAACAGCAAAAAACGATCATGTATGAGTTTATAGCCCTGAAACATGACTGTCATATCTTGACTGTCATGGATGAACTTCAAACTGGTATTTAAACTTTCTCCCTTTTTGGTCCGTACATCTACATAAACGTTCATATTCCAAATATAAAGTGCTTATCCCATGGCTACGGATTTTACAATTATGTACGTTTCCTCAGAAGTTCCTGAATATTCTGAATTGTTAAATGTAAAGCATTTTAATCCGATTGGTGGCCATTTCCCCCGTATTTTCTTATGCTTTCAACTACGTGACCCTATCGGCTGGGAGGTGTATTGCACTCTGGTACATTACAACTCTATGAGAAAATGGCCGCCGATCGGATATTTTAATCCGATTGGTGGCTTGTTATTGAACAATACGGAAGATATGGGTACTTTTGAGGGCCCGTACATTATTGTAACATCCGTGGCCATGGGGTAAACACTTTATATTTGAAATATGGACGTTTATGTAGATGAATGGAGCAAAAAGGGAGAAAGTGCAAACACCAGGTTGACGTTCATCCATGAGCGTAAAAGACGACCGTCATATGATCCATGGCTGGCATTTGTTTTCCAAGTATTTCCAATGTTGAGTACTTTTACTTCTACTCCACTAAATCTGATCTCAGAGGCAAATATTATACTTGTACTCCACTACAATTATTTGAAAACTTAAGTTAAGTTGTAGATTTGGATTATTATTACAGAACACACATTAACCACTTCAGGCTATACATTTCAGCCATTCGAAAATAGCAGATCTACAAGCTCACAATGATGTAAGCTATTTATCACTACATAACTGAAAGAGTTTATGAGTTAGGGGAAACAAGAGTTTGTCATAGTATCAACATTATATTAGGGTAACATGCTATGGTTTAAAACATAGGTTTTAAAGCATAACATATTATGTTAACCTAGAGCAGGGGTCTTCATAAGGGGGTCCAGGACCCCTAGGGGTCCTCATAGTTACTACAGTACAGGGGGTCCGCCAAATCTATTTGAGATTTTCTCTCTCTTTTTTCCCCTCTTTTTTTTTCACTATAACCAGCATCCGGGGGGTACATTCACTGAAAATAGCCGATCTACAAGCTGACAACGCGTCATCTGCTGTTTGTGGTAGGCTACAGTGCCTCCCCGAATCCACAGACAGCCAATCCGCGTCCCATTTTTTACCCGTTCATCTACATGAACGTTCGGATTTCAAATATAAAGTACTCACCCCAAGGCCACAGATGTTGCAATTATGTACGGAGCCTCAAAAGTACCCGTATATTTTGTATTGTTCAATAAAAAGCATTTGAATCCGATCGGTGGCCATTTTTCTCCACAAGCTTTCAACTTCGCGACCCTATCGGTTGGAAGGTGAATTGCACTCTGATACCTTATAACTCTATGAGAAAATGGCCACCAATCGGATTAAAATGCTTTTTATTGAACAATACGGAAGATACGGGTAATTCTGAGGGCCCGAACATAATTCTAACATCCATGGCCATGGGGTCAGCCCTTTATATTTGAAATATGAACGTTTATGTAGATGAATGAAGCAGTAAGGGAAAAGTGCAAACACCTGGTTGAAGTTCATCCATGACAGTAACAGACGACCGTCATGTGATCCATGGCTAGCATGTAGAGTAAGACCGTACGGCTCATTTGCATATCCTCGTGAATATAAATTAGCCATGCGGTCTTCCCAACATTGTAAGACCAAAATTGTAGACCAATTTAGCTACATAACTAAACGAGTTTAGGGAGTTAGGTTAGGGGAAACAACATCATAGTGTCAACATTTATATTATAGCCTATAAGCAAAATATAATGTAGACTACCTATTAGAGTCACTTAGACAGGCAAGACAGACATTAACAAAACAAATTGCCGTCTGATGTGATGTAAAAACGGGGGTCCGGGACCCCTAGGCCCTAGGGGGTCCTCGTAGTTACTACAGGGGGTCCACCAAATCAATGTGAGATAGAACATTTTCTCTCTCTCTCTTTTTCTTCTTTTTTTATACAGCATCCCTATTTTGGGGGGGTAGCCTATACATTCACCAAAAATAGCCGATCTACAAGCTGACAATGTGTCATGCTGGGACAGCTTGTAGATCTGCTATTTTTGGTTAAGAAGTTTGGTGGTGTATAGGGCAAAAAAACAAGTAGGCCTACAGAGCCAATTGTCTAATGATTAATGCTTTAATCTCAACGTCAATTTTAATGTTTTCCGAATGAGAAATACAAATGTATAGGCTACTATAAGCACATCATGCTGCTACCCCTGACATTATGCAGAGTATAGGCTATAAGCATGAATATTCTTTTATTGCTCAAAGATGAGTTTGGGCAGAGTTAGGGAAAGCGTTCACAATCACACTCTATAATTGTATTACACTCCTTCTTCTTATCAGCCAAAATATAATATAATATAATATTTTAGCCAAAATATAAAACATGTTTTTAACCATAGCATGTTAACCTATAGCCCCTACGGAACCTCTCCCTCCGCTGTACGCTGTATAGCTCCGAGATGAGGTCCCTCGTTAGTTACTGCCGTCTGTTTTCGAAATGGTCGCACGTCGTCCACTTTACATGTTTCTTACCCCTTTCTGCACATCGTATCCAAAAAGTAAAGCATTTCCGCCACTCTCTCAGATGTTTGAAGTTTTAACGCGCCATAAAAGCTATCCAACGGGTTGAAGAAAGTATTTAATTTGCCTCGGTTTTCATCCGGTTCCATAATATTTTGCATTAGAAGATGCAATTCAACATTTGACCAGTAGGGTCAAAAGTAATGTTATCTCTACGGGCGCAACTCTTGCGCAATGTCTTAAAAACCATGTAACCGGATGAAAACCGAGGCAAATTAAATACTTTCTTCAACCCGTTGGATGGCTTTTATGGCGCGTTAAAACTTCAAACATCTGAGAGAGTGGCGGAAATGCTTTACTTTTTGGATACGATGTGCAGAAAGGGGTAAGAAACATGTAAAGTGGACGACGTGCGACCATTTCGAAAACAGACGGCAGTAACTAACGAGGAACCTCATCTCGGAGCTATACAGCGGAGGGAGAGGTTCCGTCGGAGCTAGTTAACCTAGAGCAGGGGTCTTCATAAGGGGGTCCTGGACCCCAAGGGGTCCTCGTAGTTACTACAGTACAGGGGGTCCGCCAAATCTATTTGAGATTTTGTCTCTCTTTTTTCCCCTTTTTTCTCTATAACCAGCATCCGGGGGTACATTCACTGAAAATAGCCGATCTACAAGCTGACAACATGTCATGCTGTGATATGAACGTTTATGTAGATGAATGGAGCAGTAAAGGAAAGGTGCAAACACCAGGTTGAAGTTCATCCATGACGGTTGTAATCCATGGCTAGCAAAGACGTGGCTAGCATGCGACCGGTAATTTGCATATTCTCGTGCATATAAATTAGCCATGCGGTCTTCTGCGGACAATTTGGGGGTATTTTGTTATACTTTATTGGAGTATTTCCAATTTTCAGTACTTTTACTTCTACTCCACTACATCTCAGAGGCAAATATTATACTTTTACTCCACTACAATTATTTGAAAACTTTAGTTAAAATGACAAATTACTTTATAGATTTGGATTATTATTATAGAACATACATTAACCACTTCAGCCCCTATATACACATTTCAGCCATTTAAAAATAGCAGATTTTTCGTCCGGGACCCCTAGGCCCTAGGGGGTCCTCGTAGTTACAGGGGGTCCGCCAAATCTATGTGAGATAGAACATTTTCTCTCTCTTTTTTTCTTCTTTTTTTTTACGCTATACAGCATCCTTTGGGGGGTAGCCTACATTCACCGAAAATAGCCGATGTACAAGCTGACAATGCGTCATGCTGCAACAGCTTGTAGATCTGCTATTTTTGGTTAAGAAGTTTGGTGGTGTATAGGGCAAAAAAACAAGTACAGAGCCAAATGTCTAATGATTAATGCTTTAATCTCAACGTCAATTTGAATGTTTTCCGAATGAGAAATACAAATGTATATAGGCTATAAGCACATCATGCTGCTATACCCTGACATTATGCAGAGTATAGGCTATAAGAGTCAATATCACCATAAGGTACATTTGGGACTTAGCTTTTGTTTTGTTTTTTAAACTGTGATTTTCCATTTAACTTTTTACTCATTGTATTAAGTGGATGTTGTACAGTTAGAAATGCATGTTGGTCAAGCTCCCACACTTTTTATGAATTAACTGTAATATATGTCAACAGTAAAATATGTCCACCCTGTCAGGAAAAACCCATAGGGTGGACAAGGACAGGGTGGAACTTTTGGGTCAGTTTTAGGATTTAATTGGCACATGCTGGACCTTCTGTTAGCAACTTAGCTCAGTTAGCAAGGTGACTCTATACTTTTTAACAGATATATTTCAAATTTCAGAAAAGTTTTTATATTCATTGATATTTCAGTATGACAGAGTGGACATGCTAAGCTTGACAACATACAACTACACACATAAACTATGAAAAATACAATATATATAAGTGTAAATATTTACTGGCAACTTGCCACAGCTTCAGCCTCCATTGAAGTAAGACAGGAAGAAGACAACAAGGGAACTTAAACTTAAGTAAGTTTCTTAAAGGGCCAGTTTACCCCCAAATGACAGGGTGGACAGCAATGTCAGGGACACACAAAAAATGTTCAATATGATTATAAAAACAGACTATATCATATGATTTAAGATCAAAATGACTTGTTTTATCAAATAAGGTGTTGTGGACAATCAAACTATGTAAAAATAAAAATAAAAATAAAAAAATGTACCACTTATTAGACACACTGTAGTTAGCAGAGTGGTGTGTGGGACATGCCAAAACCATATACATCCAATGTTACAGATCTGTATAAAATGAAGGAAACACATTTCCAGAGACTCATCATTGTACTGATAAGTGTGTAAATGTTTGGCCATTCATAATAAGACCTCAGAGTTTCATTATTTTGTTACATTTTCATGATATTTGAGTGATTGTGGTGAGGACACCCAAATGTACCTTATGGTGATATTGACTCATAAGCATGAATAATATTTTATTGCTCAATGATGAGTTTGCCTATTTGTTACATAACTAACAGAGTTTGGTTAGAGTTAGGGAAAGCGTTCACAATCACACTCTACAATTGTATTACACTCCTTCTTCTTATCACATATAGCCAAAATATAATGTAGGCTATACACTTAATAGAAAATTGGACAATGTTAGCTGTTTGTCGGAAAGAAACCATGCAGGAACATTAATATGTCAGCCAGTAAAAGCTCTTGTTCTGCTTTGATCAGGTTAATGTTACTGTAATGTTACATTATCGGCTGCCTACAACATCGTTGAACGCGTGGCTCAACGTGCCCTCGGTGGCTCGTGGTAATTATTAATGCTTTGATCATCTCATCAATTGTAAGTCTAGAATGAGAGATGCAATGAATACAAGAGTATGTTACGTTATATGTACAGTATATATGTTGCAAGCAAGCAGAGCCACAGTTAAACAAAGTTGGCACGGGCAGGAGTCGATCCCGTCCTCCCGGTGCGTGTGGTTTTCTGTGATTGGCCGAACGTTCATATTCTGGCGCTCCGACCTCGACAATTAGGCGATGTCTTTGGCGCATTCGGTAGCACTGTCGTCTCACAGCTAGAAGTTCCTGGGTTCGATTCCCGCTGGGGATGCTGTGGGCGCTCGGGGCATGTTCTCTCCTCCGTGTCATCAGTGCCCATACCATAGGTGGGGTTGACGAAAGGGCCTTTCTGTGTGGAATTTGCATGTTATTCCCATGTCCCCTGGGTAGGGGCATGAGCCGTACCGTAGTGCATTCTGTGAGGCCAGCGATTGGCTGAGGTTTCTCCAGTCAATGTGGGAGGGATCAGATTAGCATTAGGGTGTGTCCCTGTTTGGACCATTTGCATGTCATTTACACATGACATGGTCAAAAGGTCCTGGGTTCGATCCCGGGCTTGTGCAAGGCCTACTTTACTTTAAACAAGTAGTACATGTTGCAATCACAAACATCTTAATATTTTGTTGTACTGTAGACCGACATGGTCTACAGTACATGGTCTGTAGACCATGTACTGTACGACATGGTCCGATCTACAATCTACACTGTATGACATAATGCTCATACCCCATTCATTAACACAGAGATGTTATTAGACACAAAGCTATCCATGTCAACACGTCTTAATGTTCTAGGAGTCTCAACAGTTATAAGTGACTGCCGTTTGATCTAGCTGAAGAGGCAATTCATTGACCACAGTTTTGCACAACTTTAACATCCCAGATTGATCTTATATATTAAATATTAATCCACTGTGCTGACTAATACACCATGACATTGGAGTACAAAAACGTTGCATTGTGAATAAGAACGTAATCACATTGTGGTTGCACTGTAATGCAACCATGGACAACGGTGAAACAGTAAGCACAGCGCTGCAGGGACTCGAACCCTGTTCCCAGCAGAAACCAGGAGTACCTACTACCAGTGCTTTTTTGCCATGTTCACACCATGCCCTTACTTGCATGAAAATGTATGAAAAGATATGAATAACCTGGCTTTACCCACACAGCTTTCCTTTAGTAAAGCTGTAATCACACTATACAATAGCATAGTGATTCTCAGATTTTATAGAGTATAAAAATCAGCTAGCCACTATAAACCCTATATACATCATCTATTTGAAAATAGCCGATCTACAAGCTCACAACCCCTCACAGGTGGTTAAATGTCTGAAAATACCCATGAACATGAATGCAATATATCAATAGAAAAAAATCATGTGTAAACAAAAAACATGAATTAAGGAAACACTGATGATAGTGAAAATCTGAAAGACACGTTTTGTTTAATGACTATATACTGTGTACAGATTAACGTGACGTTTGGACAAAATCTGTAGGAGTACTGTCAAAAAAATTGTTTTTCAAAAAGCGGCCTCCTGGTGGCGCTATGACAGGCCCATGTGTTTTGCTGCGATCATGCCAACGGTCCTGGAGATTAGCTGGTCACAGACAGACGGACGGACACCCACACGGACGGACGGACAGGGTGCAAAACATACTCTCTGGCGGAGACAATAATATGAACGCATATCCCCTATCACAGTGGTTCTCAAACCTTTTCATTTCAAGGACCCCTATTTGAACATTTTCTACCTCTGGGACAGCAATCTATACTTTAAAATCCTAACTCTTAAGAGTGTATAAATGGAACCAAATGGACCTGTGAGGGTCCATTTGGTTCCATTTGTACACCCTCTGTTTGAGAACCACTGCCCTATCATGTACACTAAACAAGAACATAGGAGCCTAGACATAAATAAATATCTCAGATACAGTAATTTGGTTAGAATCAACATATCTGCAATGCATATTGTCTAAAACAGTCAATCACTCATTTGATTTCTCACCATTTCCTCTGCTGTATCATTTGGCCTATAATCCATGTTACACATCGTCGAAAATAAAAAACTGATCCAAAACAAAAATATATGATATTTCTTAATCATTTCACCCAAAATGTTTATAACAAATTATGACTATTTAAATAGAAATAACACTGTCTGTCAGTTATGTAACATAAGAGATTTAAATAGGTTTAAATAGGTTTAAATCGGACTTAGGCCAAAAGAAAAAAAAAATGCCGAAATCAGTAAATAATTTGGCCTCACAGAACCATGTGACTTAGGCCAAAAAAAAGGCCTATTTTGTCCTAAGTCACACTAGGGAGTTAGGCCATTATACTAAAAGGGGAGTGAACAGCATGATCCTTTTCAATTAGGAGATGGGCGATTTTACCAGAGGTGGCCAGTGTCATGAGGAGCTGACTTAGGCAAAAATATAATTTTCCTCAAAAAATGACTTAGGCCATTAGTTTAGCAAGGTGACGACATTATAGCCACTTTAAACCTTTTATCACCTGGTTGAAAATAGCCGATCTACAAGCTTGTAGATTGGCTATTTTAAAAAAATCTTCAAATGGTCAAAAACCTATTAATTTTGAGTCCTTGACATGAAAAGGTCAGAGAACCACTGCAACAGCACACAGGATGAACATGTATTGAACAGCTTTCTGCCTGTCTCTGTCAGTCCAAAGCCAATAGGCCTGCTGCCTGCATATCATTTAATATCTAAAATAATATGAACACACACCAGGGGATATCACAGTGGTTCTCTAAGAGCTGGATTTCCACTGCAGCTTTAGCACCACACTGTCATGTTAAATAACTGTACTGATGAACATGAAACTACATGAAAAATGTGTTAATATCTATAGCATACATGGGCAATTGGCGGCCCACAATCTATACTATAAAATCCTAACTGAGTGTACAAATGGAACCAAATGTGTTAACTGGACAGCGTGACAACTAATTGAGTGATAACATTTTATGTAATCATATAACAGGACAACGGTGAAACAGTAAGCAAAGCGCTGCAGGGACTCGAACCCTGTTCCCAGCAGAAACCAGGAGTACCTACTACCAGTGCTTTTTTGCCATGTTCACACCATGCCCTTACTTGCATGAAAATGTATGAAAAGATATGAATAACCTGGCTTTACCCACACAGCTTTCCTTTAGTAAAGCTGTAATCACACTATACAATAGCATAGTGATTCTCAGATAAAAATAGACCCCCCAGGGGTCCTTAAGGGGATTCCAGGGGGTCTACAGAAAAATGTGTTAATACAACATCAAAATAAACAATAAACCCTATAGTCAAATGCATATTAATTTGGGGGTACTTCACATGAAAACGTTTGAGAACTACTGTAATAGCACACACGTATTGGATGAACATTGTATTCACATAAACAGCTTTGAGTCTCTCTCTGTCCAAAGCCTCAACTCTATTACACTAGTTGGGAGCATAATGAACACACAACATCCACAATCATGTAGACTATACATAAAGGCCTACACATAATTAAATATCTCAAATAATATGAACGCATAGTATGCCCTATCACAGTGGTTGTCAAACCTTTTAATTTCAAGGACCACAATCTATACTATAAAATACTAACTCTAAGAGTGTATAAATGGACCCTCATGGATCCATTTGGTTCCATTTGTACACACTCTCTTTGAGAACCATTGCCGTATCATATTATTAAAATAACTGTACTGATGAACTGTACTGGGTCCCCTGAAAAATAGACATACAGTAATAGACAGCTCAGATACAGTGATTAGAATCAATATCTACAATACATTACATTGTCTGAAACAGTCAATTACTAATTTGATTTCTCCTCATTTAGCATTTGGGTTGTATAAAATCATGCATGTTACACTGAGCAGTTTACAAAACCCACACAACCCAGATGGAGGTAAAAATGTGTTGACCAACACACCTTGACTCATGACCACAAAACATTAAACTGTCATGTTAAATAACAGTACAAAAACGGAGCTAGAGCTCTTTCCCTCAAACTGCTATATAATAAACAAAGCTAAACATATTTTAAATAATATGAAATATAAAATCGAGGCTGGTGATCAGTGATGTTCTGTGAATAATGATGTCTAGCATGGACTGTTTGTTAGTACACACTTATAACATCCCAGATTGAGCTAATAATGAATCCACTGTGTTCAGCAACTCACCAGGTTATCTGAGCATACATTTGTTTGCTTTACCATGTTATAAACTGTCCCATAGACCAATTATTTGTTTACCAACATTGAGACTGGATGCACGGGTGATTGTTTCATACAATCAATTCTCAACCTGTTGTTTCAGGGTGCGCTGGTTTCAGCACACCCCAACCCCCTCTTGTGTGTTGGCTAGTGCTGCGCGCCCTAGCGAGACCTGACAGGGTTTGACGCTTGCGCAGTATGACGCTTGCAACCAGTGTGACGTCGTCTGTTAAGGGGTCTATAGAGCCTTTAAACCCCTCTTTAAATAAACGATGCTAACGCGCTACATTTTGTTAGCATCTCCTCCTTTCAACAAAGACCCTTTTAAAATCATATTCAATAAAAAACAAAACTGGTCTTCCTTAGGGACTAAGGGGTATATAATGATCAATGATTATGTCCTATTAGCACAATTGGAGACATTAAACATCTGTTTACAAGGCACCTTACCTGTCTTCTTCTTCTGCTGATGCTGCTGTCTGACATAAGCTCTCACCAATGCTTGCAGCCAGGTCTGCTTGCCTTTATTATGTCCCCCAAGATTTATTTGAAAATAGCAGATCTACAAGCTCACAATCCGTCATGATGTGACACGTTGTGTGCTTGTAGATCTGCTATTTTCAAATTGACTATGTATACAGTGGGTTTAAAAGGGCTCACACCCAGTCACTCGTTTCTCTCACAGAACCTGGCAACGCTGGCTGTGACAGGAGTCTGTGACAGAGATGTAAAAATCCACGCCTTGATGTCATCAAAACCATATAAAACATCAAATATAAACGTTGTTGGGTCCCAACCAGCACAAAGAGACCATCCGTGGGGGCTCCTGTGGCCCATATAGTCACTTCTTTTGGGCTTTGTTTTCCCAGACCTTGTTGCTCGATTCTCTCGCAGAGTCTGGCAACTCTGGCTGCTCAAGGCTGTGGAAGAGATGTCCAAATCCAGGCCTTAACGTCATCAAAAACATATAAAACATAAAATCGAAATGTTATTGGGTCCTAACCAGCACCAAGGGACCATCATTGTTTGGTGGTGGGGGTCTATAATGAATTAAAAAGCATAGAGTGCTCCTGTCCATCTAAATGTAAACAAAGATGGCTGCCGTTGAGAAACTCAGAGAGAGTGAAAGGGGCGGGGACAGGCAAACGAGAGAAATTTTCAGGAAGGTGGGGGCCTCTGGAGACTGGAGAGTGAATGGAGGTCTATGAGGGGGGCGACTGGAGACAAGGGGGCCCCCCCTGACGTCTGGAGACCGACTGGAGACATGGCTGGAGACTGTCTCCAGTCAAAATGGAAGGCTGTAGACTCAAGCCCTGCGGGCGAGGTACCCTAGGTAATCCTGTTCTCTATACTGCCTCCACCTGGTCAGCCGGGGCACCTGATGGAGAGGAAAGGAACTAGTTGGAATAACGTTTTCTTTCCACGTGTTACGTTCTACTGGGGAAACTCCACCCTGTCAGGTGATAAGAAGCAGCTTGTTCACTCCTCATGCATTGAAGGAAGCATGAGCTCAGTTCGGGGCTCTCCCCAGGCTGGCAGAGGGAGAGTAGTCTGTGGGACTACCCACCCGGTTTGGAGCCTGCAGCATGCTGAGAACTGGAGTTATGGCTGTTTAAACCCAAGCCAATAGGAAGGCAGAGGGGGCAGGGCTTCAGCAATTACAGCCTGTCCCGTAAGACCACCTACCAATTTTGAAGCATTTAGCATACTGGGAAATGGAATTATAGCTATTTAAACCCCAGCCGATAGGAACACAGAGGGGGTGGGGCATCAGCAAATTATAGCCCGTCCTTATTGGCCATCTAAGAGCACCCACCAAGTTTGGGGACTTTAGCATGCTGGGTACTGGAGTTATGGCTGTTTAACCCCCAGCCGATAGGAACGTAAGGGGGAAAGGAGATCAAAACAAGAAAAACAAAAAACTAATAATCTACATATTTACACAAGGTACCTGAGATAAGATATTAGTTGCGTGATATATCATGCAGCAGATGTATACTGTGCATGATATACTTATGGATATTAAAAATCGCACCCAGTGTGAAGTGGGTGGTGTGGTCATCATAGTGGTCATCACAGTGATGAAAGCACTCTTTAAAAAAAGTTTTTTTTAAAAAAGTGCATAGTCCTATTTATAGGTTATTAATTTCATCATGTGTCTCACTAGCCAATCACAGTGCTGAATAGAGTCAGCCAATCACAGTACAGCTAAGGGTGTACTAATGTAGAGGGGTGTACTATTATGGGCCAATCACAGTGCAGCAAAGGTTGTACTAATGAGGTGTCCCAACACCACTTATAGGGGCGGCTACACCGCCCAAAAAACACAAAAGAAAAAGACAAAAGTCAGTGCATTGTACTGTACATGGGATTAAGGTGCAAAATGTCAGTGCGTGTCGACCGCATTATCCACATAAGGTAGACTGACACTGGTATAATCCTCATACCTTGTTCAGCAGTATGACGGCAGCCGGGTGAAAGCTGTTCATGAACCTGGTGGTGTCTTGATACTGCGGTAGGACCCTTGCCCGGCCGCAGTCGTTGTATGGGTTTGAACAGTTTGTGACTTGGATGGTGCTTGTCCTTGATGATGCGCTGGGCTTTGACTAAAACAACACTTTTTGTACAGTTACTAGGGCGCTGGGAGCTCGCTTCCCGTTACGCGCTCTGCCGATCGCACTACTCGCTGTAGGTTTATCTTTTCTTGAGCAGTACAGTTTCCATACCAGGCCGTAACACAGCCTGATAGAACACCTTCAACTGAGCTGCTGTAGTACAGCCTGAGGATGCAGTGTCCTACTCCGAACTTCTTCAGGCGGCGGAGCCAATACAGTCGCTGCTGAGCCTTTTTCTGTAGCGGATTACCCTTTAACGTCACATTTGTTTGGGGTGCCAGCCGGCTTTTCAACCGACACATTTTTTAGAGTGAATACCTTACAGAGAACCCACCACAAGGATACATATTTTATCAGCCATGCAACCTGCATGTACAACATGAACCAATCATTTCCACACCAACCCGTTTTTAGTCACGATTAGTCACAGAGGAATAGACTCAATTCAACACCATATATTTCTAAGCAGTTCACATTAAAGAAAATAACACGCAGTCCTTGTTTAAATCAAAAAGTACCTTTTAGGATTTTATTCATTACTCAGTTCATAGTTCAGTTCTTCAGTTCCACTTCCAAAAATACCCACAGTTAAATAGTGCTTTTCCCCCAAAACTCCCAAAATAAATCCTGTTTAGGTAGCAGATCCACGCCCAAAATAAACCAAATAACCCCACGTCAACCTCCTCCAACCTCCGCGCTCCGCCTGTTAATAGGCTCCAAATAAAGTTTAAACTCCAACAACCAGGCTCCCCTTTACCTTCGGTGCCATGGCGTGGAATTCCGGATTAATGGCCGGTCCGGATCCGCCGTTGCTGTCGCCTCGCCGATGTCCAGTTGTTGTTTGTTTGTTTCGTTTTCGCGGATCCAACATCTTGCCGATGTTAAGGGCGAGGTTGTTCTCCCGGCACCAAAGTGCCAGTGAGTTGATCTCATCTCTATAGTCAGACTCGTCATTGTTGACAATTCGACCTATCACTGTTGTGTCGTCCGCATACTTTATGATGGTGTTGGAGTCACGTGTGGCTGTGCAGTCATACGTGTACAGGGAGTTAGTCCATGAGCCAGACAAGATTTCATTACCGAAAGAGTGGGCAAAACCAAATTATATAAAATTGTTCATAGGGTCAGTATGAGTAAATAAATATGATAACCTCTCCACAGGAGCAGCTTTTTCATGGTTATCACACATTTTGTGATTTTCCCCATACGTACATGACAGGTGAAAAAATGACAACATTTTAAAAAGAGTTATCATACTGAAACTTCCTGAGTTGATTACTTACATGAAGACAATGATTTTTCGTATTACAAGTTTTCTGAAAATGTATATTTAAATATGAAAATTATGCATTTAGTCCATGAGCCAGAGCCCCAAAATTGAGCCAGATATTGAATATTCCCTCGTTTAAAACCTTTGACTCTGACATCTTAACAAAATGAAATAAGTATGTTGACTAATGCCTAATTTGCATATTTAAATATACAATTTCAGAAAACTTGTAATACGAAAAATCATTGTCTTCATGTAAGTAAACAACTCAGGAAGTTTCATTATGATAACTCTTTTTAAAATTTTGTCATTTTTTCACCTGTCATGTACGTATGGGGAAAATCACAAAATGTGTGATAACCATGAAAAAGCTGCTCCTGTGGAGAGGTTATCATATATTTATTTACTCGTACTGACCCTATGAACAATTTTATATAGGTTTGGTTTTGCCCACTCTTTCGGTAATCATTTGTCAATTTTGGGGCTCTGGCTCATGGACTAAGTAGAGTAGGGGGCTCAGCACCCATCCCTGGGGTGCTCCAGTGTTGAGGGTCAGGGGGTCAGATGTGATGCTGCCCATTCTCGCCACCTGATGTCGGCTTGACCTAGCCTGATTATCAGACTGAAGCTGCGTGGAGCTTCAGTCTGACAATTGCTCTAGTGTAGGCAATTACAAGGGGGAGGGGATTAGAATTGATTTAGAATTTCCCTAAACCAGTCACAAGGGATCCCCACACCCACCTCTCATTGGACGGTACTTCTTGTATCGAATAAATCCTAGGTTCACATTACAACACCAGACCAAGAGAGGCAGTCCACTCAGAGAGTGGGCGGGGTCTATGATTTGGAACCAGGCTAGGTTTGACAGGAAGTGTATCTAGTCACACATGCTTGGGTGTAGCCCCAGAACTCGGAGCTTTGCTGGGACAATGGTACACAGAGGGGGCAGAGCAATGGTGTGCCTGTGGTGCCACACATGGTCCCTGGTGTGACTATTCTGACGGCAGACCCCTGACCAGTGTTGGTGCCAAGTTTGGTGCGGATCGGAGCAACGGTGCATGTCACGCTTGTGACGTCCGTCCACCCACCCGCCCGGAAGTACCCAAAAGTAAACACCCTGCCCTGGGTTGTAGCCTACCAGCTAGGTGTAGTTACCCTATGTATAGTAACCAATACCAAGTTGAGTTGTCAGTCAATCCATTTAGCATATATTTTACAGCACAACTTGCTGAACTTTCATCATTGTTGGATTACATATACTATGAATCATACAGATTAACAAGTATCTGGTCTTATTTTAGTCATACTCAATCAGTTATCCCTGTTCCTGTCTGGTGCCAGGCTCAACAGATGAGAATCCAGACTCAGCAGACCTGCCTCCTCATACCCATCGCTCTACCAAAGAACCAACCCTACTCTCAACCGAAAAATCTAACAATGAACCATCTCCAACTGAAGGACCTACCAATGAACCAACCATATTCCCAAATGAAGGAAGAGGTGAGTGTGACGGTGGCCAACGGTGTCACATTTGACTTGCCAATTCTTGTTAAGAATAATGGCACTCTTTTACTTTTTTAGATCAATTCAAATCAATCGCTCACAACAATAAAATATCGAGTGCACATTAAAGTGCGGAGTGCGTAATTATTGTGAGTATCAATGGAATTAAATGGTTTGCAGACTACGCCACTCAGGTTTGTTTTAGGAGCCTGAGAACTCCTCTTCTAACACTTTTCTTTTACAGGTCACACAGGTTCAAGTTTAACCAGGAAGTACTTTGACTTTGAAATTTGAGAACAACACTTAAAAACCCAGGATAAAACCGACACCGACACAATGGCTAAAAAGGGTGAACATATATGTATTTGAAATTTCCCTAAACAAGAGGCCTCTATGCCATAAAATACAAATAACAAAGAAAAACACTCATACAAAAAATACTAAAATAATCCTATCCTCCTAAGGCACCACTAACTAACTAAAACTGCGGGTACAAAACAGGCTGTAAAAACTGTGCAAAATATAGCAGGTGCAAATTAGCAGAGCGCAACAATAACTTAATATCAAGCAAAGTGCAAATGCTGCTAAAGTGTTCGGTGCGCTATAATAAGTTAAGACAGTTTTTCCTGAGTGCAAATGGGGGGTTTTCAATGGGGAGTAGACCAAGCAGGTGAAATATTCAGTGTCTTCTAGTTCAACATCATCATCTTCTTCGCTCTGAAATAACAAACGTAAAGCCAGTCCATCTGTTCCAGACAATATACTGCGTGCCTTGACTTAGTAGGTTTTAACAGCTAGTGTTGCTTAAGCCCGTACTCACAACGAAGGCAGCGGAACGCTGCCTATGAGATGGGTTGCGCCTGCAACACTGTAGCCAGCCCCGTCGTCCTCCGCTCGCTCCAGGCCTCACGCCGCTCGATCGGTTTGGTTATGATTTCACTGCTTCCTCACGCTCTGGTCTCTCGCAGGGTTCTGTATGGAGCCGCACACCAGAGTCCTCTGCTCTATCGTGTGAGTGCTCACCCTCGGTTCCTTCTGTCCGCCCCACTGCACTCGCTTTGCACCGCTGCCACAAACAATTCTCTCCTTCTGCTTCCTCAGTCTCTATTTGAATGAAGCGGCTGCTTATCTCTGTCAGGGCACCGCGCCCTCCTTGCTCTAAGATTGGCCGTTCATGACGTCGTTCGCTCAGGGATTGGGTCGTGGAGGCCACGCCCGAGTGTCCGTCAGCGCACAGCTGATAACTGTCAATGTCACTCAATTGCCTGTTAAGTGGCTTGGGGACCGGGGGAAAACATTGTCCAACAATAAAATGCACACACTACATTTCAGTTCATCATACAAAGGCTTAAAAAGGGGTTAAGAGATGAAAAATACCTAATAAATAAATAACAGAAAATAATAATACCCCGTTTTCCCCCCTGTCACATGAGCAGCTTAGTGTTCATTTAGTCAGTTGGCATAACTGCAAGAGGTCCTTGGGAATGTAATCTTGTTTCATTATCATACAAAGGAACACATCTTAAAACCTTTTCAACAATGCTAATTCAAACACTAATTCATCTTCCAGATCATGATCATTATATTATGAAACATGTATTTAAGTAAGACAGTCAAGGTTAAAATAACTAGGAATAAAACTATCAAGACCTGTTGTATTCCTTATTATCTCTCTCTATCACAGTCCGACGTTTCAATACTAAACCCGAACCAAACCCGCACCCTAACCCTAACCGCACGCGGATGCCACATAGTCGGAGAAAAGGTCTGTCGGATTATCGCATGCCTCCCGTTTGTAGCTCTACCTCTCTTTTATGCTAGTCTCCTTAGTCAAGCCATCACAGCAACGGCAAGATCACATAGAAACTAAAGTGCTGCAACAGGTCATAGACACACTTTCACATGAGAGCCATACACAGTATTACGAAATTGTTATGAAAACAATATAACCTGTGCGACACGAAAGAAGAAGCAGTCCATTAGTTCACTGCGGGTTGCGACGTTGTATTGAAACGTCCCTGTGAAAGCATCCTGCTACCACCAATCACAAAGATGGATAAGTAACCCACAGTGTATGGCCTCTCTACACACCCTTGGACTCATGTTGTGTTTTTAGTGTTGATGAGATTGGTGCGGAGAGAAGGGACACTGGACACACTGATTCTGGATCTTGGTTGAGACCTTTGCATTTATTGGCTCACACAGGTTCTGCTGTTTGCAATGGCTGTAGGCTTTCCACTCTTTCCAAATAGAAAGAAAAATATTCCACAGTAAAAAAAAGGTAATATGTCCTAATGCTAAATAATGATCAACCACATACATTACTAGTCGAAACACAATGACCAGAATAAAATACAAGACCTTCACAATTCCCATTCAATGAGGGCTCTTCTTAATGCTCATCAAACTGGCCAACTTACATCCAATAATTAAGTACAAAAACGTAAGCGCACATTTCTCAAACCTACATACAAATATAGTTCAGTCAGACAACAATTGGATTGGATTAGAATATATATTTATTAAGCAAGCTTGAGCATAGATATAGGAAGCATGAAGAAGCATAGTTTGGCGTCAGGTCTCTGAATCCATTCACTCCCTGTAAGAATAACATTTTAATAAATGTTACATGCCAAATAGCATTTACAGGGAGTGAATAAAGACCCCCACGGGGATCTAGAAACAGAACCTACAGGTGGATGCCGGGGAGGTGGTGGGATGAGACTATTCATGGTAGCAGCATACGTAGCAAGCAAAGGCAGCAGATCCAGCAGATCTCAGCAACAGAGCAGCAGCAGCGTCGGCACGTCAGCCCAGCAGAAGAGCGCAACTAGAATGAACAGGTAGGCAGAGCAATGCTTATAACCCACCGACCAGGAGAAAAATGCATGTGACTAGACACCTGGTCGGTTGGCCCAATCCCTGAGTTGCCTGGCCTGAACTAGCTCCGTAAACTACGCCTCATTTCAGTCAGACAACAATTGGATTGGATTAGAATATATATTTATTAAGCAAGCTTGAGCATAGATATAGGAAGCATGAAGAAGCATAGTTTGGCGTCAGGTCTCTGAATCCATTCACTCCCTGTAAGAATAACATTTTAATAAATGTTACATGCCAAATAGCATTTACAGGGAGTGAATAAAGACCCCCAAAACAGCAAGAACCCCCAAAACCGCTTGGGAATACAGAGCCTGACGCCAGACCAACCATCTGTGAGAATGGTGGAGCTCCATGAACTTGATATCGATTAGCATGATATGAGAACCTCAACATTTGATTATTAAGCTAAACTAAACAAATGCAAGCTTGCATCCATGTGTTCAACAAGCCTGATGAATCCAGGTACCTGTTGATTCCTGAAACCAGGAGTCCTAGACGGTATCCTAATCCTCTGATGTCCACTGCTGTGCTGCACCGAGTAGGATTCGAAAAGGACATTCTATATTTTTTCTTTTTCTTTTTTTTTGTTTATAATTTTTATCCCACGATTTTGTAACCTAAATTTTTTCACCCAGTGCCAATTGCTTATGTAATCCTGGGCACTACCTACCCTCTGCCAGCCTAGGGAGAGCCCAAGCTGAAGCTCATGCCTCCTTCAATGCATGAGGAGCAAGCAGGCCGCTTCTTATCACCCGACAGGGGGGAGTTTCCCTGGTTGGACATAGCGCGTGGAAGGAACACGTTATTCCAACCAGTTCCCTTCTCCTCCATCAGGCGCCGCGGCTGACCAGGGGGAGGCAGTATAGTGACCAGGATTACTACATGTTTTTGTGAGGGTATTAACTACCCTAGGAGACACGGGGAGAACATGCAAACTCCACACAGAGTAGGCCCTTTCGCCAACCCCACCTAGGGTATGGGCGCCGATGACGTGGAGGAGAGAACACGCCCCCAGCGCCCACAGCGTCCCTGGCGGGAATCGAACCCAGGACCTTCTAGCTGTGAGGCGACAGCGATTTTTTTTTTTCTTTTTCAAAGAAATCTGCTATATATATATATATATATATATATACATATATATAAATGAGTAATCCTATGATGGATGATAACTATTGTTTATCATCCATAATAAATAAAGTGAACTGACTATGTGTGTAAAGACGTGCTATCTTTACTTAATCTGAATCAGTACCCAACGATGGGTGGAGCAGCAATTACTAATAGACTGAGCTTGATATGATTAGCCTGACTGCATTACCATAGCATAACCCAACTTATTTAGCACTATAGCATAACCCAACTTTTTTAGCGCTATAGCATAACCCAACTTTTTTAGCGCTATAGCATAACCCAAGGTTTTTTTTTTTTTTTTTTTTTAACCATGACATCACCACTTAACTAAGTCCCCAGCAATCCACCCGATCTGTAATTAAAGTGTCAATAATGCGCAACAGCATTTATTGAATAGAACAGCGTGAGCACTTATACTCATGAGCTTTTAGCCTGCAGAATGTCATCCTTATTAACCAATCTACGTAAGTTCCTGAGGACCATTGCCCCAGAGATTTAAGTGAAGCAGAAGGGCAAGCAGCGCTGTAGATGTAGCTGCACCAATACGGAGGCTGGAGAAAGCCCGCAGCTTGAGCCGATCTCTCGCAGCTTTGCAGTGAACAGCGCAAATGTCAGAATCACCCAAAAAGCAGATCATTCAGCACCAACCTTAAGCTATGTGTACAACAGAGCACCTGTTGTTTCCTGAAACAGGAAGACCTATCGATATCCCTCCATCTGGAGACAGAAACACAGCTAGTGTTCTTGGATCAGACACTGGCCATACTAGCATTATGTGATAAAATCTATGTGTACAGCAGAGCGCCTACTGTCTCCTGATACAGGAAGACCATGCCGATATCCCCCCACCTGGAGACAGAAACACAGCTAGTGTTCTTGGATCAGACACTGGCCATACTAGCATTATGTGATAAAATCTATGTGTGCAGCAGAGCGCCTACTGTCTCTTGATTTAGCAAAGTTTAGCAGCGAGGCTAGGCAGCTAAGTAGATGATGCAGCATGGCTGAGAAGACATTGAGAAGCCCACATCTCAGCAGCTCTCTCACGCCGCCTTGAGCCTTGTGCTAGCCCGCATAGTAGATGATGCAGCATAGTGCTGAGAACATTGAGAAGCCCACATCTCAGCATCTCTCTCACGCTGCCTTGAGAGCTCACAGTGCCACCAGAACAAGCGTAGGTAGCTCAACCTGGAGTCTAGCACCAGAATTATCCTTGCAATTACCATGGTAAGCCACCCTGACGAGATGACGCCGTTATAGACCGCTGGGACAGGAATTTACTTCCTGAAGCCACTCACACATGACGCGTGCGTGCTTCACTGTGGATGTGTGGGGACGCATGCTGCACGTCAAAGCGCGAGTGTGGCCTCAATCCTAACACAGTCAGTCGCACACCGTAAGCTGCTGGTTGCGATGCAGCACTCGTCACAAGTGATGAACACACCGTGAGTGGTGCTAAATATGCCGTGAGCAACCCACTCTGGCGGATACGGCAGCGCCTTTAATGCGGGGACAAAGACTTCCAGTCACCCAGCTTTTGATAAGCATGAGACAAGCAAAGAGCCCATCGACATAGTGTAACTATTGATAACAGGAGCAGCCAGGATCGGAGTCCCTCTTTTAACCGTCCTGCGAGATATGTCGCACCAATATTACTTATTTATTTATTTATTTATTTATTTATTATTGGCACATGACGATTTTGACAACATGTGAAACGAGTACTTTTACTTTTTACTTGTACTTAATTTTTTAAAGAACATTTTTGCACCAAGCGCCACCTCGTGGCTGAACGGCCACACTACACGTTCTGATCATTTCAATGGGAGGTGCTAAGAATCTGTGGGCGTCAACTTTAAAAGGTACCTAACGACACTGATCCCACCCTATGGAGTCCAATAGAGAGGTTTCCTGTTAGTAAACATGAGAGGAATATGACCGCGCAGCTGCGGGGGGAAGCCTATGGGTGCGTTTGGAAATTACGCACCGGAGCACACTCGCCTATTAGTTTGTATTGGCCAGTGCGCTCACTGCCGCTCAGGGCTGTATTTTCGAACGCGCCTTTCCCCCAGGCATGCGCAGATTGCGCATTCTGCTCTGTGATGACGTCGCGCGGAAATCCGTCTATAGGCGGCCGTTTGAAGATCGCGCATGATTGGACTGGTAACCACTGTAGGTGTCCAAACAACAGCAGATCCACTCGCTGCTGAGAGGTTTCAAAAGGGTACAGATTCCCAAAAGCTACCAATGGATCTCCAAGCTCACAATGCATCACAACAACGTGTGAATGAATGCCCTAATGCTTCATGACACTTATTATATAGGCCTACAATAATAAACAGGACTTTAAATATTACAATAACTTCTGCAAAGAGGTAGTAGATCACTAGCGCGACAGAAATGCTATGAACGCCTTTCTTCTTGTCACATTGCTCTCCTCATTAAACACTTCATAGATTTTAGAAATATAATTACTTGTTTTCATAACATTAGCGTCAGTGCTAAGTTTGATAAACAGATACACTGCATAGTTTTAACAGACTACGGGGAGTCTGTTTACGTGTTCCTCCTCCTCGTTCACTGCGCAACGCGCACTACTCATGCAGTTAAAAGGCAGCGCTGTAGAGGAGAGGGGGGAGTTGTTTGTTTTTGACGGACAGTTTGAGGATCCAATGGAGTTGGGAGTTTTCGTCTGAGGCGCTTTTTAATACTTTTCATTGGTTCAAATGTTTAGATTTTTTACACAGATGTGAAGGGTGTTCAATAGCGTTAATTTATGAAAAAAAAAAAAAGATGAAAATGGAGTTAGCTGGTTCGTCCTGGACACCGACGATATATACTATACGGCCCAGTCCCATAGATGGATTTATTGTTTACCAACATTGAGACTGCACACGCAGGTGCCTGTTTCATGTAATCTATTCCCAACAGATGCCCAAAGCTGTGGTTTTGAGGAGCACTCTGGGGAGTACTGGTTTAAGTTCATTCAACCTCCTCTGTGTGTTGGTTGGTGAGACGCTCCTGGCAAGACATATATACTTCACCCCACAACGGTATTGTGCACCGAGAACAGCTGACATACAAGCTCACAACTTCATTGACTCGAAGATGCTAGTGTTCCATGGCATGACGTGCAAGCATAGTCAAAATGGCTAGAGTCCTATAGTGCACTCCTGTAATGACACGTTGAAATGAAAAGCTGTTTCCGTAGCACACACGTATGCATTCAAGTCAAAATAAACCATCAGGCCTTTTTATTTCCATTTCCATGGTTCTCCTCCATTTTCCATTTACACTTTTAGAGCTACTTATTTTCTACTTGGTGCGTACTGTATAGTTAGTTCACAAATCTTCTGCTGATTTTATGCTTTTGTTTGTTATGTCGTTCTATGATAAATGTTAATGTATTTCAATACATATTTGAGTGCATATCATTGTTCATTAATGCTAAGAAAATGTTCCAATCAAGAATGTTCCCATTGAAATGACAGGATATCAGTTGTGCATCAAATTGTGAATTCCACTGTAAACTGAAATTTGCATTAATCTCTGCACAACATATATTTTCTCAGTTCACTGTCAGTAAATATCATACAGTAAGTGCTGGACTACAGGAGAGTTAGAGGCCCTCAACGGTAGAGTTATTTAAAGCTTTGAATGGGTCGATTAGCTTCTGGAGGTGTGAACAGTAATTGTACAGTGTTGGCATAGCCTGTGGTGGTGGGGCCCGATGTGATAGACTAACACTAACCCCAAACCTAACCCCAAGCCTAATCCTAAACTGAGGGAACATAGGCAGGGGTGCACATAACTTTTTAGGTCTGGTACGCAGAAGAGCACCTGGACATGTGACTTGGTGCGCATGGCGCCCGTCCCGTTTTGTCAAGGGGGGGGGGTGGGGGGGGGGGGGGGGTTCAGCCCGGACAGTTTTGTCAACGGGGGGGGGGGGGGCACGGACCGGTGCCCACCAGACAGTTTTGTCAACGGGGGGGGGGGGGGGGGCGAGAAAAAAAGGACGCTCTGCTTCTAAATTCCGCCGATTTTCGCCGTTTTTTTTTCTCACGCTGTTAGATAAAGCCCCCCCAGGTTGGTGCCCTGTGCTGCTGCGCTGATTTTATCCACCAGATCGGGACGTTCACGGCATATTTTGCACCATTACGGTGCGTTCATCATCGGTGACGAGTGCCTCTAACAGCCGCTGCTGGCTGCGTGCACGCAGCGAGGCAATGCGAGGCGATGCGAGGCGACGCGAGTCATATCTCTACCCCTGTGCCTAATGGCTGTACATGGGGCCGACGGGTGCTTTAGAGTGAGTGTGTGAGTGTGGCTTCAGGAAGTAAATTCCTAGCCTCGATCTCCAGGCTTTTACTTTTTAGTATTGCTAAAAAATAAAAGCTTGGAAATTCCTGTCCCAGCTGTTGGTGCGCAAAAGCGCCTCGCGTCGCCTGATGTGGTGCACATTTTTTATTTTGGGTGCGCATGCGCACCTGCGCACCAGTTATGTGCACCCCTGAACATAGGGCTGAGGGAACATAGGCATGACCCCATTTCCATTTGGCCCAAAATCCCTGGTGGTCACGTGGTTCCCTTAATTTTAACAAGTACATCTGTAGCAACTGAACACCTTTGAACACATACGTTTATTCCACTGACCTCCAGGAAAAAGAACATATATCAATATCATAATATATTTGAATAACTGTGTATGTCTAACCTATATATTTAATGATGCAAATAGGTTCAATGCATGAAAATCCATCCATCCATCGAACCAGCCACAACCACTTTTCCGGAGCCGGGTCGCAGGAGCAACAGTTCCAGCAGAGAGCTCTAGACTCCCCTTATCCCAGCCTGATTGATGAACATATCACAGAAAACAAAAATACGGTGAGATAACAGTGTTTGTTAACATAAGATCTTCAAAACAAGTTGCCTGTATGCATAATTATTCATTATAAGTATAGAATGTTTATAACATTCTAATGGGCAGATGTGGAATTGACAAATTTTCTTAGAGTGATCCCAAAGTTGTTGAAGCTGGAAGCTCAGAGATGAAAGATGCTGTTGGAGAAGATGACAACACAACACCTGAAAACAAGTCTTCAGATCCCAGCAGCACTGTTCCTGCTCCAAGTGAGACAGGTAAACACCTGCATTCAATAATTCACTAATTGATGTTCCAAAAGTTAAAGGTGCAGTATTTATTTTATTGTATGTTTTGGTTAGAATGTGTGTTAAAGTACTCTGTATTCTGAAAGCAATCATTGCTTTTTCTTTAAACCAGGAGGGAAAGCAAAAAAGTGTTTTGAAGAAAATCCAAAATGGTGGAAAATCTATACTATCGTAAATGGGTGTGGCCTATATGGGGGTTGCGTTTTCCATTTGAGCTTCTTATTTTCTACTTGGTTGCGAACTGTAGGTGCAGTTTACATATCTGCTGCTGATTTTATGCTTTTGTTTGTTATATCATTCTACATATGATAATGTTTACTTATTTAAATATACATTTGAGTGAATATCATCTTAAGTTGTTCATTAATGCTAAGGAAATGTTCCAATCAAGAATGTTCCCATTAAAATGACAGTATATCAGTTGTGCATCAAATAGTGAATGCTGTGGTGTCTCTGAGTTTTAATGTCGGACATTTCCGACTTTATAAACTCACAGATTAGTGGCATTAATCTCAGAGATTTCTCAGTAAAATCTCGGAAATGTACGACTTTATAAACTCACACATTTGTGACATTAATCTCTGACTTATAAACTAGCAAAATTCTGAGAAAAAAAACTCAGAAAAGTGTATACACTTTGTGTATACATGGTGTATACAGGTGGCATGTATACAGGTGGCACGTTCCATTCACTTTCAGTGGATCATAGCTTCTACCATCACCGCTTCCACTTTGCAATGGGTCTAATCAGATGATATATTTTAATCGGATTTAGCAATAAGGAAATAAGACTATTCTTGAATTAAATTAATCAACAGAAGAAGGCTTTATTCAAGGCTACGTGCTGTGTGCCGGTAAGCCAAATTTATACTTTGTCTTACAACGGGGTCGGGCAGCGAAAATAGCCGATCTACAAGTTCACAGCATGGGGCAGACCTGAAACGTTGTGAGCTTGTAGATCGGCTATTTTTGACATGCGATCCGCTGTTCGTTGAAGTATAAAACATGATACGTGCAAATTCAATCAAAATCATCTACAGTATGAATTAATCTACTGATTTTAGCTTTTAGCCTATTGGCCTAAAAAGGAGGAAACCGTGCATGTCTGCATGTGCAAAAGACTTTGTGTAGAGAAGTTATTAATAATAACTTATTATTTTTGTAAACAGTCAGAAAGTCTGTCTGTCTGTCTGTCTGTCTGTCTGGATAGATGGATATATCCGATAGACCTCTATTGATTCCCATCGGGAAATTCATGTGTCATAAATATTGATAGCAATGTTGATATTCCACTGTTAAATATAATCTATAAAATGGTTGGAATCAGCACCATACCACGGAACGGATACTGCCAAGGCGCAACCTCCGTGAAGTTAGCACCCCATATGATGAAGTGCTGGATTTGTGCTAAATTGTGCCGTAAATTGTATACGAGTTACTCATATCAGTGGAGTAAAGTAATTACGTACATTTACTCAAGTAGCCTACTGTACTTAAGTACAATTTTGAGGATGTTTTACTGTACATCTCAGAGGCAAATGTTTTACTTTTACTATTATTATTACATCCCCAACCACTTCATCCCTATTTAAACGTTGGCTATAGAACGTCGCAGTTCCCGCCCACTTCTAGTTGCCGGAAGTAAATACTCAATGCATTTTTCCCATTGACTTTTCCGAAAATATTTATATAAATTAATTTAAGCCTAGAATCAAGCTATCCAGGATCCTGGTGAATCATGACCATAAAACGTTTGATTCTGTGAAAAAACTTTTTTGAAAACGGCAAAACAAAGGGTATTTATTAAATATAGTATATCATATCATTAAATATAAAATAAAAAAAAACACAGAAAAAAAGGTTTTATGGTCATGATTCACCAGCATCCTGGATGGCTTGATTCTAGGCTTAAATTCATTGATATCAATATTTTTGGAAAAGTCAATGGGAAAAATGCATCGAGTATTTACTTCCGGCACCAGGAAATGGCGGAACTGCGATGCTCTATTTGTCAATAAGCACACAACGCGTCACGATACGACGCATTGTGAGCTTGTAGATCTGCTATTTTCAAAGGATTTGTATTCATTTTAGACATTATGATAACTTATGAAACGGGACATTCTGCATAACGAGTACTTTTACTTTTGGTACTTTAAGTATATCTTGATTCCAATACTTTTGTACTTTTACTCAAGTAAAAAACTGTATACCGAACTTGTACTTGTAACAGAGTATTTCTACAATAGGGTATTGATACTTTAACTTAAGTAAAATGTTTTAGTACTTCTTCCATCACTGATTAATATAGCCTACGCACACGCACACGCACGCACACACACACACACACACACACACACACACACACACACACACACACACACACACACACACACACACACACACACACACACACACACACACACACAGGGTGCAAAACATACTCTCTCGCCATGCCTTTCGGCCTGGCGGAAACAATTATAAAGCTGAATTGAGTGACTTACTGCATACTGTATATGTACCCTGTATCTTTAGGTTCAATTGGTGAACATAGCACTGAGAAGATGGCTACGGTAAGAACATTTGTATTTGGTGGCATAAGACCTTTGACACCTTTTTTCCAATGGGCATTATTTACTTCTCTCTCTTTTTATTATTATTTTTTTTACGAGATAGTTTAGCATGTTATTGCAATGGAAATATTAATATGGATAAATAATATACTTTAACAGCATAATACGATGAAGCAATTTTGACATTTCAAACATGCAAATACTGAGTACATTTACATGAATAATGCACTTAAGTACATTTGTTGAGTGTCTGTACTACGTACTTGATTTAATGTTTTTATTTATTTTTACATTTCTAATCTTATGACTTTAACTCCCCTACACTTCAAATACAAAATATTGTACTTTTGTCTCCACTACATATCTAGGGACCCCTGGTACCAAAACTTGCACAAATGCATTGTTACTTCTCTTTTTAATAGTTTTTTTTGCAGTTGTGCACATTATAATACATTTTAAAAGTACAAAAGTGTAAAAGTGCCATTTGTGCTTTTGAATACTTTTTTTAAAAGCAAGACTCCAGTACTTTAGCTCAAGTAAAAACCACTGGAAGTGACCAAGTAAGATTGTCAGCCATTATACAGTTGTTATACACAACAAAGTTACAAGTTGCTTGTACTGTTATTCAATCATGAATGCAGCGCCCGATTGCGGTAGAACTTTGCACGCACATTCACACTACGTTGAAGAACAAATGCCACCCTTTTAATATTGCCCTTTTATAGCGCCACCAGGAGGCCGATTTTTCCAACACTTTTCTTTTTTAGATTACTCCTAAAAAGAATTGTCCAAACATCAAGCAAATCGGTGCACATTATCTCTACAGTCAAGTGATAGTTCCGTCCGATTTTTCATATTCCATCCTGATTGGTGAATTCTGAACATTGCTGGCCCACAGTAACCTACCTGACCTGGCGGAGACCTGTGCTCCGAGGAGCTTTCTAGTTGTGTATTGTTTTTGTGTATCTATTCCACGAAACAAATCAGATTATCAGCCACATAAAGCAGAACACAATACTAAGGTTTAAAGAAATGTGCCTGTTTTCCTAGAGTGACCTCAAAGATGTTGATGCTGGAAGCTCAGAAATGACAGATAGTGTTGGACAAGATGGCAACACAACACCTGAAAACAAGTCTTCAAATACCAGCAGCACTGTTCCTGATCCAAGTCAGACAGGTAAACACCTGCATTCAATAATTCACTTGGATGTTCCAAAAGTTATGAACACACAACTAATTCTGACAACTGAACATATTAATAAGGAGGATTATTAAAGCAATCTGTAATAACGTAAAACCTCAAAGTTTTCCAGGAAAAACTGAAAAATATAAAATTATAAAGATGAATTAAGTGACTCACTGCATATACGTACCCTGTATCTTTAGGTTCCATTGGTGAACATAGCACTGAGAACAAGGATAAGGTAAGAATATGTATTTGGTGGCATAAGACCGTTGAAACCTTTTGTCCAATGGGCATTATTTAAGATAGTTTTTACTATTTACTTTTCTCTCTTTTTTTTAATAACTGAGATAGTTTAACAGTTATTGCAATGGAAATTTTAATATGGATAAATAATATCATATGCCTTAACAGCATACTAACTATGATGAAGCAATTTCGACGTTTCAAACATGCAAATACTGAGCTCCATATATATTCCAACAGAGTTATTCATGTACATGAATACAGCACTTCAGTGCATTTTTGGAGTGTCTGTAATTAACTTGATTAAGTTTTATTTTGTATTTCTTTATTTCTAATCTTATGACTTTAAAGGCATTGTAGGGAACATTAAGCCTAAATTTAAAAAATATTTTTTTTTATTTTTTTTGCATTTTTCCCCCTCTATCAGCCACTATATAATGATGCTGGGGTGTTTTCCTGCACTGAAACACAGGCCTCTTTCTGAAAACCCTATTTTCCCTATTGTTGTTGTTGTTGTTATATTTGTCCGGTACGTGAGGAAGTCTATGGAAGTCTATGGAGGCATCACCCCCTGGTGGCCGGGAAACGAACTGCACAAACAATAACAATGAGGGAAAATAGGGTTTTCAGAAAGAGTACTGTGTTTCAAAACACCCCAGCATCATTATATAGTGGCTGATAGAGGGGAAAAAATGCAAAATATATATATATAAATATTTTTTAAATTTAGGCTTAATGTTCCCTACAATGCCTTTAAAGGACAACTTAGTTTTTTTACAACCAAGTTTTAGCTTGTAATTAAAGTAAATAAAAGATGAGTGTACATTTTTTAGCAGGTTCTAAACCTGCTCTAAGAAGAGGCATACCAGTAGTCGACACATTACAGATTTGCATTCGACAGATTTGCCTCATTGGCTGTCCTTAAGTTTAAGCCATGGGGGCAATGGGGATACTCCCCCCCCCCCCCCCCCTGCAGCGAGCCTTAGGGCCATTAGTGGTCTCAGCTGTGCAAACAAGAGACCTGATTGAATGGAATGTTAAGGAGGCAACTTGCGCTGCTCTATGAAGGCGCCTCTCTCTCTCTCTCTCTCTCTCTCTCTCTCTCTCTCTCTTGGAATGGCTGAGATTTTATTTTAAAGACCACTTTTACATTTTGTGCTGCAGATTGGGGCAAAAAAAGCCTGCCGCAACCTGCTATATTATGACTATGTCATTTCTTGTTTTTCATTTCCTGCTTTCTATAGTTTTAGCAATTTTCGCGATATTTTTTACAGTGGGCGGGGGCATTCTATCTGGTGGCTAAATATGCCTGTGGTCTTTGATGGCCAGATGTGAGTTATTGGGGGCTAGAAGAGCTACTGTAAATAATAATAAAGAAAACGTCAGGTTATTGTGTAAAAAAATACATATTTAGCCACCGGACAGAATGCCTCCGCCCACTGTAAAAAAGATCACGAAGATTGCTAAAACTATAGAAAGCAGTAAATAAATAAAAAATAACACATCTTTTATTTACTTTAATTACAATCTAAAACATAAACCTTGGTTGTAAAAAAACAAAGTTGTTCTTTAACTCCCCTACACAGTCTAAATATTGTACTTTTGGCTCCACTACATTTCTAGGTAGGGACCCCTGGTACCAAAACTTTAAAAAATGCATTGTTATTTGTTATAGTTTCTGGAAAGTACATTTCAATACAGATATGCACATTATAATTTATTTTAATAGTACAAAGGCGTAAAAGTGCTATTTACACTTGTAATAATGCAAAGGTGCAGAAGTGCCATTTGCGCTTTTGAATACTTAAAGAGGTGGTGCCATGGTTTTGCACTTTTTCTGTTTTTCATGTGTCTATGAGGTTGATAGAACTTCATTAAGCCCCCTGGTGGTGTTTTTATGGTCTTTTATGTCTTCTCTGACTATTTTGAGTTTCTACCTGGAGGCTGAAACCTTGAGGGTCAAACGTGCCAATAGAAAAACAGCCCTTTAGTGACATAGTAAAAACATACCCTCCCCCTCATTATCATAACACAACAGGTGTGGGCATGAGGAGGGGGAGGGACTAGGCCAGGTGGGTGCTGCTAAGGTGGTGGAGGATTTGCTAAGGTGAGAACCAGGTATACTTAATGAACTGGAGGCGTGTCCACATAAAAACACAATTTTATCAATTTCTGTACACTTTTTTGAAAAAAAAATCTTCCTCCTAGTCTAACCATAATACCTGATGATTATGTTTTAGGGGGGGGGGGGGATCACTGAAAATCACGGCACCCCGTCTTTAAGTATTTTTAAAAGCAAGTACTCCAATACTTTATCTCAAGTACAAATTTGAATGAACAACTTTCATATAGTTGAGTAATATTTGAAGTACTTTGTCCACCACTGCGTGACCAAGTAAGATTGTCAGCCAAGATACAGTTGTTATACACAACAAAGTTACAAGTTGCTTGTACTGTTATTCAGATGTGAAATTGATCAATGTTCTCAGAGTCAACCCAAAGCTGTTGATGCTGGAAGCTCAGAGATCAGAGAAGGCGACAACACAAGTGAAAACAAGTCTTCAGATACCAGCAGCACTGTTCATGATCCTGCAACAAGTAAGACAGGTAAAAACTGCATTAAATAGGTTAATTCAGTACTTGCATGTTCCAAAAGTTAAGAACTATCTTACTACTTACCCTACCTTTAATGTTAATATGGGGAGCAGTGTTGACGTGTGGCCCAGGCACAAGTTTTGGGAGTGCACAGGCCTTGGGAAGTCCTGGAAAAGACACGCTGTTATTGGCCAGTAGTCACTTTGAGTGGCAGTTGGGGCAAACACTCACCCCAAAACATGATTTACGATTCTGTGCCTATCGGAACATAACTCGAACGGCGCTGAGTCGGCTCAAGCGAACTTCACAACGTTCGCCTCTGTCACAGTCCAAAACTATACTTTATCGGACAAAAAAATTATCTGCGGTTGTTGGAAAAATATTGGCAGCAGCGGGATTTGATCCCAGGAGATTGGGGTTGGCAGTCTAAGGATTAGCGAGGCACGGCACCAGAGTAGGTGCTAAATTGTGGTTTTGGGCTGTATTAGAATGTGACAACGCCCCGGTGTCCTTGTTTTCTCGTTCTTGCATTTAGCCAATCGCAAGGCAGGCAGAGCAGGGCTTCCCAAGTCCTGCAGGGCGGGGCTTCCCATGTCCTGTGCACTTCCATATATAGTGTGGCGCAGTGGCCATTGAGGCATCCATACTGTATACTCGTTTCCCTTCCTATGTCTCATTTGTCATCCTCTCTTTATCTCTCTGGTGGTTGTTCGCCATCTACTGGACACTGGGTAGAATATCTCAATCCATACTAACTGAAAGCTTGTGTTCTGATGCTACATTTGGATGTTGACATGAATGTTTGTACAGACCCTATTCAGAAAAGCCTCCTCAGTTATAATGTGTATAGTGTACTGTATGTCCCTTCTAATGTAACATTCTACATACATACAGTAACACTGTTTAATATATGGATTTGCTTTCCTTGACCTGTCTGTCTATATTAAATTAATTCAAATAGTTTTTAGAACAATAAAAATAAATGTATTTACTCATGTACATAAAACATCTGCTCTTCACACCCGAAAAGAGAATGAAGATGAGATGTTAACATGCTGTGTTTGTACTAGGCATGGAACGCATCAATAAAACTCTGGAAGAGCTGGACGACAACGAGTTCAAGAAGTTCCAGGGGCACCTGCGAGTTCCTGCTAACCTTGACGGCCAAGACCCGATTACAAAAGCCGACCTGCAGAACAAAGACAGGATGGACACGGCCGTTGTTATTCTGCAGAAGTACCCCGATAATGTAGATCAGATCATGGTGACTGTTTTGGGGAAGGTTGGCAGGAAAGATCTACAGAAACAGTATCTAAACAAAGGTAGGTGAAGAGAGGGTAGATATTTTTTACTGCGTTAAGTCACTGCTATATTAAAGCATTTGGTCATTTTTTTGCAAACGTGTACACTTAAGAGTGTTGAGCTGTTAAACACACTTAAATGTAGCGTGGCGTCATATTTATACAAAATAACATTGCAGTGTTTATCACAAGCCTAGGACACAGCAAGTGTTTCATAGGTAGTGCAACTGAACTGACGTCAGTACTTGAATGCAACAAATTAAGTAGTCTCACAGTTTTCCACTGCATTGTTGTTTCCTAGATGTCTTTATATCAACTACGGTTTCAAAGTGAATAATTTGTTTATTATAAAACACAAGGCATTAACACATTGGGTGCCAATGTTAAAGTGACGTTGAGTGCCAGAGATCTCAACGTTTGTAGCGCTACGCTGTTTAAAACACCTGCATTCAATAAGTCACTACTTGGATGTTCCAACAGTCATGAACACTTAACACATTCTAACTACTGAACATATTAATAAAGTGGATTATGAAAGCAATCTGTAATAACGGAACACCTCAAAGTTTATTGTACTGACTTCCAGGAAAAACGAGAAAATATAAAATTATAAAGATAAGTTGAGTGACTCACTGCATATACGTACGTACCCTGTATCTTTAGGTTCCATTGGTGAAGATAGCACTGAGGACAAGGATAAGGTAAGATTTGTATTTGGTGGCATAAGACCTTTGAAACCTTTTCTCCTATGGGTATTATTGTCGAGAGAGTATGTTTTGCACCCTGTCCGTCCGTCCGTGTGTGTGTGTGTGTGTGTGTGTGTGTGTGTGTGTGTGTGTGTGTGTGTGTGTGTGTGTGTGTGTGTGTGTGTGTGTGTGTGTGTGTGTGTGTGTGTGTGTGTCCGTCCGTCCGTCCGTCCGTCTGTGAACAGGTAATCTCCGGCATCGTTGGCTTGATCGCAGCGAAACTGTGCACACACACTCCCTGGATGCCAATTCAGATCCTTTGCCCCAAATTTTTCACATGGGCCTGTTATAGTGCCACCAGGAGGCCGCTTTTTGCAAAACACATTTTTTGACAGTACTCCTACAGATTTTGTCCAAACGTCACGCGAATCGGTGCACAGTATCTCTATAGTCATTACACGAAACAGGTCTTTCAGATGTTTCATATTCCATCCTGATTGGCTATGAATGGCTTCCAAAGTTTGCACGAGTTCTCCGTTTTGCACAAAATGCCTCAAATCATGAACACAGCGTGCAATTTCCATGAAATTTTGCACGCACATTCCCACTAGGCCGAGGAACAAATGCCACTTGAAAAATATCAAATCAGCCTCATGGTGGCGCTATAACAGGCCGATTCGTGTTTTTACCTATAACTGCACCTATCTGTGTAAAACTTTGCATGTGCACTCCCTAGAGGCCAAGGAAAAACCTTTGCCCTGCATCTTTCACATCTGCCTTTTATAGCGCCACCAGGAGGCCGACTTACGTAAAACACATTTTTGGATATTACTTCTTCAGATTGTATCCAAATTTAACATAAATCGTTACACATGATCTCTATAGTCATGTGATCAAGACGGATCTGTTTGCTTTTTCGTATTCCATCCTGATTGGCTACAATTGACATCTAAAGTTTGCAGGAATGGCCCGTATATAACTAAATTCCGCAAATCATGAACGCAGTGTCCGATTGCGTGAAACTTTGCACGCACATTCACACTACGTTGAGGAACAAATGCCATCCTTTCAACATTGCCCTATTATAGCGCCACCAGGAGGCCGATTTTCACAAAACTTGATTCATCATGCAAACCGGTACACATTATCTCTATAGTCAAGTGATCAAGACGGATCCGTCAGATTTTTCACATTCCATCCTGATTGGCGAATTCAGAACATTGCTGGTCCATACTCACCTACCTGACCTGGCGGGGAGAAGCACTTTTTCTAGTTTAAGCTTTTTTTTTTAATTTTACCGTTTACCTTTCTCTTTTCTATTATTGCATTTTTTACAAGATAGTTTAAAGGGATAGTTCACCCCCAAAAGGACTCTTTTTCTATCAATTACTCACCCCATGGAGACTTGAATTCATGGATATTGTTTAGTTTTTGTCACATTCCTAAGCCAATAATTTCATGACCAGCAGCGGTTTCGTATGGGGACACAAAGGAGACTCTTTGTACAACTGCTGCCGGTCATCAAATTGGCTTAGGAATGCCACAAAAACTAAAACATACCATGAATTCAAGTCTCCATGGGGGTGAGTAATCGATAGAAACAAAGTCATTTTGGGGGTGAACTATCCCTTTAACATGTTATTGGAATGTAAATTTAAATATGAATTAAATAATATGATGATGCAATTTTGACTTTCCAAACATGCAAATACTAAGCTCCCTATGTATTCCAACCGAGTACATTTACATGAGTACTGCACCTAAGTAAAACAAATGTGAGTGTCTGTACCTTATTTGATTTAATGTTTTTTAGGTTTCGAGAGCCATCAGGCTTCGAAAGCTATTACATCTCTACACTTTCATTAGGTTTCGAGAGCCATCAGGCTTCGAAAGCTATTACATCTCTACACTTTTACTATTATTATTATTCTTCCGCCGTTTTTGCCAGTTCTGGCCTAACCGCCTGGTCACTTCTTATGAAATTCGGCAATATGGTAGAGGGCTATGCCAAACGGCGAAAACCCGAAACTCACAACCATTGGCCAAAGGGTGGCGCTGTAGCACTCAATTGAAAATGCCAACTTTGAACAGGTACAGCTCATGCCCTGTTCGACCTACAGCCATGAAACTTCGATACACACATGCGTCTCCTCATGCCTAACAACTTTCACTGTTTGACTTTTGACCTCTGACCTTTAGATCTCCCACCATTTCGAATTCTATGAAAAGCAGTAAAAAGCAGTAAAAAGCCTACTCCTCCTGGGATTTATGAGCAATCTGTACGAAACTGTATACACATGAACTTTGGACCAATGCCGACAGACGTAACCAAGCGGATTTTCCATAAGTGAAAACGTTAAGCTTTTATAAGCCAATGAAAATTGCAGCTTTTTTTAAATTATTCATCTGCCCCTAACACATACATGCAGACTCACATTTGTTTGACACTTTGCAATATTGTAGAGGGTCCTTCCAAGTATCACTGAAACCAATCTTACTCCAATTGGTCAAAGGGGGGCGCTATAGCAATTTTTTGAAAATGCAAACTTTAAACAGGCAAAAGTCATGCCTTGTTTGGCCGACAGCCGTTAAACCTGCTTACACATGTGCCTTGACTCATGAGGAACACATGTATCACTTTGACCAGTAAGCTCTGCCCTTAGATTGTCTGCAATTTTGAGCAGTTTGAAAAACATTTAAATCCAGGATTTCTGAGCAATTTGCACGAAACTGTGTCAAATACATGTTTGAGGCCCTTTTTCACAGGTTCAGGTGTGTTGGTTCAATAGCTTGATCGCTTAATCATCTGCCTTGAAACCATAGGGTAGCCGGTTCGAATCCCACCTCAGGTAGACTTAATTATAATTGCATTGCACACAACATGACTATATCAATGAATACATGTGCAATTGTTAAAGATGACGAGAAATGCATACTTGAAAGTAGTTATTTTCAATGTATGACGTACTTAATTCGCGCTTTTGTTTTGTTTTGTTGGATTCTCCCTTTTCACTGTCTAAGGCTGTGTATTGGATAGCTCCACCAGTAGAGTGTGAGTCTCATGTGCCAAAGGTCCCTGGTTCGAATCCCACTTATTACAGTTCACATTTAAATTACATTGTACAAAACATGACCCTGTTAATTCAGACAAGTGCAATGTTAAGACAATAACACGAAATGCTTTTGAGAGTAGTTTTTTTTTATGTATGACATACTTTCTTGTGAAAATAGCCGATCTACAATCTCACACCTTTTTAGATAGCAACGCGTTGTGAGCTTGTAGATCGACTATTTTCCACTAGTTTCCATTCCGAAATATATTGAGCAGTTTGAAAAACATTTAAACCAAGGATTTCTGAGCAATTTGCGTGAAAGTGTGTCATGTGTGTGAACTCCCTTTTCACTAGTACAGGTCTGTTGGCCCAATGGCTTAATCATCTGCCTTGAAACCACAGGGTTCCTGGTTCGAATCCCACGTCATGTAGAATTCATTATAATTGCATTGCACACAACATGACTGTATCAATGAATGCATGTGCAATTGTTAACCAGTAAACTCCGCCCTTAGATTGTCTGCAATTTTGAGCAGTTTGAAAAACATTTAAATCCAGTATTTCTGAGCAATTTGCGTGAAAGTGTGTCATGTGTGTGAACTCCCTTTTCATCAGTTCGGGTCTGTTGGCCCAATGGCTTAATCATCTGCCTTGATACCAGAGCGTCGCCGGTTCAAATCTCACCTCATGCAGACCTCAACTCAATTGCATTACACACAACATGACTGTATCAATGAATAAACATGCAATTGTTAAATGAAACGCTTATTGAGAGTAGTTGTTTTCAATGTATGATGTACTTCATTCCCTCTTTTGTTTTGTTTTGTTTTGTTGGATTCTCCCTTCTCACTGACCAAGGCTGTGGATTGAATAGCTTGATCAATACAGTGTTAGTCTCATGTGCCAAAGGTCCACGGCTCAAACCCCACTTGTCACAGTTTACATTTAAATTGCATTATGCAAAACATGACCCTGTTAATTCAGACATGTGCACTTTGCTCTCTCTCTCTCTCTCTCTCTCTCTCTCTCTCTCTCTCTCTCTCTCTCTCTCTCTCTCTCTCTCTCTCTCTCTCTCTCTGTCTGTCTGCCTGTCTGCCACTCTGTCACTGTCTGTCTGTCTGCCAGTCTGCCACTCTGTCACTGTCTGTCTGTCTGTCTGTCTGTCTGTCTGCCAGTCTGCCAGTCTGCCACTCTGTCACTCTGTCACAGTCTGTCTGTCTGCCTGTCTGCCACTCTGTCACTGTCTGTCTGTCTGTCTGCCAGTCTGCCACTCTGTCACTGTCTGTCTGTCTGTATGCCAGTCTGCCACTCTGTCACAGTCTGTCTGTCTGTCTGTCTGCCAGTCTGCCACTCTGTCACTGTCTGTCTGTCTGCCAGTCTGCCAGTCTGCCACAGTCTGTCTGTCTGCCAGTCTTCCAGTCTGCCACTCTGTCACTGTCTGTCTGTCTGCCAGTCTGCCACTCTGCCACTCTGTCACAGTCTGTCTGTTTGTCTGTCTGCCACTCTGTCACAGTCTGCCGGTCTGCCAGTCTGTCACAGTCTGCCAGTCTGCCACTCTGTCACTGTCTGTCTGTCTGTCTGCCAGTCTGCCAGTCTGCCACAGTCTGTCTGTCTGCCAGTCTGCCAGTCTGCCAGTCTGCCACAGTCTGTCACAGTCTGCCAGTCTGCCAGTCTGCCACTCTGTCACAGTCTGCCACTCTGCCAGTCTGCCACTCTGTCAAAGTCTGCCAGTCTGCCAGTCTGCCAGTCTGCCACTCTGTCAAAGTCTGCCAGTCTGCCAGTCTGCCACTCTTGTCACAGTCTGCCAGTCTGCCATTATTCTCGAAACCGCTAATTGCTGCTTGCAGCTATATTTATTAGGTTTCGAGAGCCTATCAGGCTTCGAACCCTATTACATCTGTAAGAATTCATGATCTTCCGCCGGTTTTGCCAGTTCTGGCCTAACCGCCTGGTCACTTCTTATGAAATTCGGCAATATGGTAGAGGGCTATGCCAAACGGCGAAAACCCGAAACTCACAACCATTGGCCAAAGGGTGGCGCTGTAGCACTCAATTGAAAATGCCAACTTTGAACAGGTACAGCTCATGCCCTGTTCGACCTACAGCCATGAAACTTCGATACACACATGCGTCTCCTCATGCCTAACAACTTTCACTGTTTGACTTTTGACCTCTGACCTTTAGATCTCCCACCATTTCGAATTCTATGAAAAGCAGTAAAAAGCAGTAAAAAGCCTACTCCTCCTGGGATTTATGAGTAATCTGTACGAAACTGTATACACATGAACTTTGGACCAATGCCGACAGACGTAACCAAGCGGATTTTCCATAAGTGAAAACGTTAAGCTTTTATAAGCCAATGAAAATTGCAGCTTTTTTTTAATTATTCATCTGCCCCTAACACATACATGCAGACTCACATTTGTTTGACACTTTGCAATATTGTAGAGGGTCCTTCCAAGTATCACTGAAACCAATCTTACTCCAATTGGTCAAAGGGGGGCGCTATAGCAATTTTTTGAAAATGCAAACTTTAAACAGGCAAAAGTCATGCCTCGTTTGGCCGACAGCCGTTAAACCTGCTTACACATGTGCCTTGACTCATGAGGAACACATGTATCACTTTGACCAGTAAGCTCTGCCCTTAGATTGTCTGCAATTTTGAGCAGTTTGAAAAACATTTAAATCCAGGATTTCTGAGCAATTTGCATGAAACTGTGTCAAATACATGTTTGAGGCCATTTTTCATAGGTTCAGGTGTGTTGGTTCAATAGCTTGATCGCTTAATCATCTGCCTTGAAACCATAGGGTAGCCGGTTCGAATCCCACCTCAGGTAGACTTAATTATAATTGCATTGCACACAACATGACTATATCAATGAATACATGTGCAATTGTTAAAGATGACGAGAAATGAATACTTGAAAGTAGTTATTTTCAATGTATGACGTACTTCATTCGCGCTTTTGTTTTGTTTTGTTGGATTCTCCCTTTTCACTGTCTAAGGCTGTGTATTGGATAGCTCCACCAGTAGAGTGTGAGTCTCATGTGCCAAAGGTCCCTGGTTCGAATCCCACTTATTACAGTTCACATTTAAATTGCATTGTACAAAACATGACCCTGTTAATTCAGACATGTGCAATGTTTAGACAATAACACGAAATGCTTTTGAGAGTAGTTGTTTTTTATGTATGACATACTTTCTTGTGAAAATAGCCGATCTACAATCTCACACCTTTTTAGATAGCAACGCGTTGTGAGCTTGTAGATCGACTATTTTCCACTAGTTTCCATTCCGAAATATATTGAGCAGTTTGAAAAACATTTAAACCAAGGATTTCTGAGCAATTTGCGTGAAAGTGTGTCATGTGTGTAAACTCCCTTTTCACTAGTACAGGTCTGTTGGCCCAATGGCTTAATCATCTGCCTTGAAACCACAGGGTTCCTGGTTCGAATCCCACGTCATGTAGAATTCATTATAATTGCATTGCACACAACATGACTGTATCAATGAATACATGTGCAATTGTTAACCAGTAAACTCCGCCCTTAGATTGTCTGCAATTTTGAGCAGTTTGAAAAACATTTAAATCCACTATTTCTGAGCAATTTGCGTGAAAGTGTGTCATGTGTGTGAACTCCCTTTTCATCAGTTCGGGTCTGTTGGCCCAATGGCTTAATCATCTGCCTTGATACCAGAGGGTCACCGGTTCAAATCTCACCTCATGTAGACCTCAACTCAATTGCATTGCACACAACATGACTGTATCAATGAATAAACATGCAATTGTTAAATGAAATGCTTATTGAGAGTAGTTGTTTTCAATGTATGATGTACTTCATTAAGGTTTCGAGAGCCTATCAGGCTTCGAAGCCTTATTGGGTTCCTTGGCTTTCACTATTATTATTAAGGTTTCGAGGCCAATAGGCTCGAAGCCTTATTACATCTGTAAGAGTTCATTATTCTTCCGCCGGTTTTGCCAGTTCTGGCCTAACCGCGTGGTCACTTTTTATGAAATTCGGCAATATGGTAGAGGGCTATGCCAAACGGCGAAAACCCGAAACTCACAAACATTGGCCAAAGGGTGGCGCTGTAGCACTCAATTGAAATATGCCAACTTTGAACAGGTACAACTCATGCCCTGTTTGACCCACAGCCATGAAACTTCGATGCACACATGCGTCTCCTCATGCCTAACAACTTTCACACTCTGACTTTTGACCTCTGACCTTTAGATCTCCCACCATTTCGAATTCTATGAAAAGCAGTAAAAAAGACTCTTCCTTCGTACAGATTGAGCAATCTGTACGAAACTGTATACACATGAACTTTGGACCAATGCCGACAGACGTGAGCAAGCGGATTTTCCATAAGTGAAAACGTTAAGCTTTTATAAGCCAATGAAAATTGCAGCTTTTTTTTAATTATTCATCTGCCCCTAACACATACATGCAGACTCACATTTGTTTGACACTTTGCAATATTGTAGAGGGTCCTTCCAAGTATCACTGAAACCAATCTTACTCCAATTGGTCAAAGGGGGGCGCTATAGCAATTTTTTGAAAATGCAAACTTTAAACAGGCAAAAGTCATGCCTCGTTTGGCCGACAGCCGTTAAACCTGCTTACACATGTGCCTTGACTCATGAGGAACACATGTATCACTTTGACCAGTAAGCTCTGCCCTTAGATTGTCTGCAATTTTGAGCAGTTTGAAAAACATTTAAATCCAGGATTTCTGAGCAATTTGCGTGAAAGTGTGTCATGTGTGTGAACTCCCTTTTCACTAGTTCAGGTGTGTAGGTTCAATAGCTTGATAGCTTAATCATCTGCCTTGAAACCACAGGGTTGCCGGTTCGAATCCCACCTCATGTAGACTTATAATTGCATTGCACACAACATGACTGTATCAATAAATGCATGTGCAGTTGTTAAAAATAACAAGAAATGTATACTTGAAAGTAGTTATTTTTAATGCATGACATACTTCATTCGTCCTTTTGTTTTGTTTTGTTAGATTCTCCTTTCTCACTGTCTGATCCTGTGGATTCAATAGCTCCACCAGTAGAGTGTGAGCCTCATGTGCCGAAGGTCCCTGGTTCAAATCCCACTGATTACAGTTTACATTTAAATTGCATTGTACAAAACATGACCCTGTTAATTCAGACATGTGCAACTTTTAAACAATAACATGAAATGCTTTTTTGATATTAGTTGTTTTTTTATGTACAACATACTTTCTTGTGAAAATAGACAATCTACAATCTCACAACTTTTCAGATAGCAACACATTGTCAGCTTGTACATCAACTATTTTCACTACTTTCCATTCCAAGAACACAAAACAAAACTTTATTGCTAAATATTTGTCAACCAGTAATCTAGAGTAGTTAGCAAAACAGAGGCTTGGTTCATAACGGACTGAAAAACCTATAGATATCAACAGACACCATCAGGGAGGCTCTATTTCTAGTTCAATAAGAAGAGAGGCAGCCTGTGAATCCATAGGTCGCTGGTTTGATCCCTGTCCCCAACAATGCATTGAGGTGATCATTATTTGGAATTCTTACTTTGTTACAAACATACTCCTGGTAGCCTGTCTGTCTGTCTGCCTCTCTCTCACTCTGTCACTGTCTGTCTGCCAATCTGCCACTCTGTCACTGTCTGCCAGTCTGCCAGTCTGCCACTCTGTCACTGTCTGTCTGTCTGCCAGTCTGCCACTCTGTCACTGTCTGCCAGTCTGCCAGTCTGCCAGTCTGCCACTCTGTCACTGTCTGTCTGCCAGTCTGCCACTCTGTCACTGTCTGTCTGTCTGCCAGTCTGCCAGTCTGCCACTCTGTCACAGTCTGTCTGTCTGCCAGTCTGCCACTCTGTCACTGTCTGTCTGTCTGTCTGCCAGTCTGCCACTCTGTCACTGTCTGTCTGTCTGCCAGTCTGCCAGTCTGCCAGTCTGTCACAGTCTGTCTGTCTGCCACTCTGCCACTCTGTCACTGTCTGTCTGTCTGCCAGTCTGCCAGTCTGCCACAGTCTGTCTGTCTGCCAGTCTGCCACTCTGTCACAGTCTGCCAGTCTGCCACTCTGTCACTGTCTGTCTGTCTGCCAGTCTGCCACTCTGCCACTCTGTCACAGTCTGTCTGTCTGTCTGTCTGTCTGTCTGTCTGTCTGTCTGTCTGTCTGTCTGTCTGTCTGTCTGTCTGTCTGTCTGTCTGTCTGTCTGTCTGTCTGCCACTCTGTCACAGTCTGCCAGTCTGCCACTCTGTCACAGTCTGCCAGTCTGCCAGTCTGCCACTCTGTCACAGTCTGCCACTCTGTCACAGTCTGCCAGTCTGCCACTCTGTCACAGTCTGCCAGTCTGCCAGTCTGCCACTCTGTCACTGTCTGTCTGTCTGCCAGTCTGCCAGTCTGCCACTCTGTCACAGTCTGTCTGTCTGCCAGTCTGTCACAGTCTGCCAGTCTGCCAGTCTGCCACTCTGTCACAGTCTGCCAGTCTGCCAGTCTGTCACAGTCTGCCAGTCTGCCACTCTGTCACTGTCTGTCTGTCTGCCAGTCTGCCAGTCTGCCACAGTCTGTCTGTCTGTCTGTCTGTCTGTCTGTCTGTCTGCCAGTCTGCCAGTCTGCCACAGTCTGTCACAGTCTGCCAGTCTGCCAGTCTGCCAGTCTGCCACTCTGTCACAGTCTGCCAGTCTGCCACTCTGTCACAGTCTGCCAGTCTGCCAGTCTGCCAGTCTGCCACTCTGTCACAGTCTGCCAGTCTGCCAGTCTGCCAGTCTATCACAGTCTGCCACTCTGTCACAGTCTGCCAGTCTGCCAGTCTGCCAGTCTGCCAGTCTGCCAGTCTGCCACTCTGCCAGTTTTCTCGAAACCGCTCATTGCTGCTTGCAGCTATATTTAGGTTTCGAGAGCCATCAGGCTTCGAAAGCTATTACATCTCTACACTTTCACTATTATTATTATTCTTCCGCCGTTTTTGCCAGTTCTGGCCTAACCGCCTGGTCACTTCTTATGAAATTCGGCAATATGGTAGAGGGCTATGCCAAACGGCGAAAACCCGAAACTCACAACCATTGGCCAAAGGGTGGCGCTGTAGCACTCAATTGAAAATGCCAACTTTGAACAGGTACAGCTCATGCCCTGTTCGACCTACAGCCATGAAACTTCGATACACACATGCGTCTCCTCATGCCTAACAACTTTCACTGTTTGACTTTTGACCTCTGACCTTTAGATCTCCCACCATTTCGAATTCTATGAAAAGCAGTAAAAAGCAGTAAAAAGCCTACTCCTCCTGGGATTTTGTGAGCAATCTGTACGAAACTGTATACACATGAACTTTGGACCAATGCCGACAGACGTAACCAAGCGGATTTTCCATAAGTGAAAACGTTAAGCTTTTATAAGCCAATGAAAATTGCAGCTTTTTTTAAATTATTCATCTGCCCCTAACACATACATGCAGACTCACATTTGTTTGACACTTTGCAATATTGTAGAGGGTCCTTCCAAGTATCACTGAAACCAATCTTACTCCAATTGGTCAAAGGGGGGCGCTATAGCAATTTTTTGAAAATGCAAACTTTAAACAGGCAAAAGTCATGCCTCGTTTGGCCGACAGCCGTTAAACCTGCTTACACATGTGCCTTGACTCATGAGGAACACATGTATCACTTTGACCAGTAAGCTCTGCCCTTAGATTGTCTGCAATTTTGAGCAGTTTGAAAAACATTTAAATCCAGGATTTCTGAGCAATTTGCATGAAACTGTGTCAAATACATGTTTGAGGCCCTTTTTCACAGGTTCAGGTGTGTTGGTTCAATAGCTTGATCGCTTAATCATCTGCCTTGAAACCATAGGGTAGCCGGTTCGAATCCCACCTCAGGTAGACTTAATTATAATTGCATTGCACACAACATGACTATATCAATGACTACATGTGCAATTGTTAAAGATGACGAGAAATGAATACTTGAAAGTAGTTATTTTTAGGTTTCGAGAGCCTGTAAGGCTTCGAACCCTATTACATCTCTACACTTTCACTATTATTACGGGGCCAGAGCTCTGCTCTGGACACGTATTGTTATTCGCATTATTCTGTCACTTCTTCTTCTTCTTCTTCTTCTTCTTCTTCTTCTGCCACTTTTCGCAGTTCTGGCTGAACCGTGCAGTCGCTTTTTACGAAACTCGGCCATATGGTAGATGGCCATGAAAAACAATCAAGAAATAATTCTCACAATCTTTCGTCCAAAGGTGGCGCTATAGCACTCAATTGAAAATGGCAACTTTGAACAGGTACAACTCATGCCCTGTTTGACCTACAGCCATGAAACTTGGATACACACATGCGTCTCCTCATGCTGAACAACTTTCACACTCTGACTTTTGACCTCTGACCTTTAGATCTCCCACCATTTTGAATTATATGAAAAACAGTCATTGGCTCCTAACTTCTGCATTTTTTCACTTATGGAAAATCCGTTGGAAATTTTTGTAGAAAGTGGTCCAAAGTTCAAGTGTGAAACGTTTCGTGCAGATTGCTCAAAAATCCCAGGAGGAGATAGATTTTAACTATTACAGTTTTATGAAAATTATTCATCTGTGCCTAAAACATACATGCAGACTCACATTTCTTTGAAACTTTGCAGAAATGTAGAGGGTCATTCCAAATATCACTGAAACCAATCTTACTCCAATTGGCCAAAAGGGGGCGCTATAGCAATTTTTTGAAAAGGCAGACTTTAAACAGGCATAAGTCATGCCTCGTTTGGCCGAAAGTCGTGAAACTTGCTTACACATGTGCCTTGACTCATGAGGAACACACGTATCGATTTGACCATTAAGCTCCGCCCTTAGATTTTCCGCAATTTTGAGCAGTTTGAAAAATACTTGTTTTTGCCAGTTCTGGCTTAACCGTGCATACGCTTTTTACGAAACTCGCCCATATGGTAGATGCTCATGAAAAACTACCAAGAAATAATTCTCACACTCATTCGTCAAAGGGTGGCGCTATAGCACTCAATTGAAAGTGCCAACTTTGAACAGGTACAACTCATGCCCTGTTTGACCTACAACCATGAAACTTCGATACACACATGCGTCTCTTCATGCCCGACAACTTTCGTGGTCTGACTTTTGACCTCTGACCTTTAGATCGCCCACCATTTTGAATTATATGAAAAACAGTCATTGGCTCCTAACTTCTGCATTTTTTCACTTATGGAAAATCCGTTGGAAATTTTTGTAGGCAGTGGTCCAAAGTTCATGTGTAAAATGTTTCGTGCAGATTGCTCAAAAATCCCAGGAGGAGATAGATTTTAACTATTACAGTTTTATGAAAATTATTCATCTGTGCCTAAAACATTCATGCAGACTCACATTTTTTTGAAACTTTGCAGAAATGTACAGGGTCATTCCAAATATCACTGAAACCAATCTCACTCCAATTGGCCAAAGGGGGGCGCTATAGCAATTTTTTGAAAATGCAAATTTTAAACAGGCAAAAGTCATGCCTCGTTTGGCCGAAAGTCGTGAAACTTGCTTACACTTGTGCCTTGACTCATGAGGAACACATCTATCGCTTTGACCAGTAAGCTCCGCCCTTAGATTGTCCGTAATTTTGAGCAGTTTGAAAAACATTTAAACCCAGGATTTTTCAGCTATTTGCGTGAAACTGTATCATCTGTGTGATCTCCTTTTTCACAGTTACTTGTTTGTTGGGCCAATGGCGTCTCCCTTAAATGAATGCCTCACAATCTCAAGGTCGCCAGTTCAAGCCTCACTTGATGCAGACTTAATTTAAGTTGAATTGCAAACAACATGACTGTATCAATGAATACATGTGCAAATGGTAAAGATAACCTGAAATGCTTATTTGAGAGTTCGTTTTTTCAACGTATGACATACTTCATTCTGAAAATAGCTGATATACAATCTCACAACTTTTCATGGTTTGTGAGCTTGTAGATCGGCTACTTTCACTAGTTTTGGTTCTGAGGAGATGTACAATTTCTTCATTGGTAAATGGTTTGTGAACGAGTGATCTTAGTGTTAGTGAAACAGGGGCTTGGTTCATGAAAGAAGGCAAGAGTTTATGATCTTCAACAGACAATATCAGTCTGGACAAAGCTATAGCACTATAGGTAGTGTTGCAGCCTATTAGTCTGAAGGTTGAGAGTTCGAATCCTGTTAATGGCAGTAGGTTGAGATGTCCAATCAAACCATTATGTTTCCATCTCTCTCTCTCATCAATCTATTGTTTCCATGTCACTCTCTCTCTCTCTTCAATCTATTCCGTTTCCATGTCTCTCTCTCTCTCTATTCACTGGCCCCGTATTATCGCTGCTTGCAGCTATATTTATTATTATTATTATTACGGGGCCAGAGCTCTGCTCTGGACACGTATTGTTATTCGCATTATTCTGTCACTTCTTCTTCTGCCACTTTTCGCAGTTCTGGCTGAACCGCGCTGTCGGTTTTTACGAAACTCGGCCATATGGTAGATGGTCATGAAAAACGATCAAAAAATAATTCTCACAATCTTTCGTCCAAAGGTGGCGCTATAGCACTCAATTGAAAATGCCAACTTTGACCAGGTACAATTCATGCCCTGTTTGACCTACAGCCATGAAACTTGGATACACATATGCGTCTCCTCATGCTTAACAACTTTCACACTCTGACTTTTGACCTCTGACCTTTAGATCTCCCACCATTTTGAATTATATGAAAAACAGTCATTGGCTCCTAACTTCTGCATTTTTTCACTTATGGAAAATCCGTTGGAAATTTTTGTAGAAAGTGGTCCAAAGTTCAAGTACGAAACGTTTCGTGCAGATTGCTCAAAAATCCCAGGAGGAGATAGATTTTAACTATTACAGTTTTATGAAAATTATTCATCTGTGCCTAAAACATACATGCAGACTCACATTTCTTTGAAACTTTGCAGAAATGTACAGGGTCATTCCAAATATCACTGAAACCAATCTTACTCCAATTGGCCAAAAGGGGGCGCTATAGCAATTTTTTGAAAAGGCAGACTTTAAACAGGCATAAGTCATGCCTCGTTTGGCTGAAAGTCGTGAAACTTGCTTACACATGTGCCTTGACTCATGAGGAACACACGTATCGATTTGACCATTAAGCTCCGCCCTTAGATTTTCCGCAATTTTGAGCAGTTTGAAAAATACTTGTTTTTGCCAGTTCTGGCTTAACCGTGCATACGCTTTTTACGAAACTCGGCCATATGGTAGATGCTCATGAAAAACTACCAAGAAATAATTCTCACACTCATTCGTCAAAGGGTGGCGCTATAGCACTCAATTGAAAGTGCCAACTTTGAACAGGTACAACTCATGCCCTGTTTGACCTACAACCATGAAACTTCGATACACACATGCGTCTCTTCATGCCCGACAACTTTCGTGGTCTGACTTTTGACCTCTGACCTTTAGATCGCCCACCATTTTGAATTATATGAAAAACAGTCATTGGCTCCTAACTTCTGCATTTTTTCACTTATGGAAAATCCGTTGGAAATTTTTGTAGGCAGTGGTCCAAAGTTCATGTGTAAAATGTTTCGTGCAGATTGCTCAAAAATCCCAGGAGGAGATAGATTTTAACTATTACAGTTTTATGAAAATTATTCATCTGTGCCTAAAACATACATGGAGACTCACATTTCTTTGAAACTTGGCAGAAATGTACAGGGTCATTCCAAATATCACTGAAACCAATCTCACTCCAATTGGCCAAAAGGGGGCGCTATAGCAATTTTTTGAAAAGGCAGACTTTAAACAGGCATAAGTCATGCCTCGTTTGGCCGAAAGTCGTGAAACTTGCTTACACATGTGCCTTGACTCATGAGGAACACATCTATCTCTTTGACCAGTAAGCTCCGCCCTTAGATTGTCCGCAATTTTGAGCAGTTTGAAAAACACTTAAACCCAGGATTTTTCAGCTATTTGCGTGAAACTGTATCATCTGTGTGATCTCCTTTTTCACAGTTACTTATCTGTTGGGCCAATGGCGTCTCCCTTAAATGAAGGCCTCACAATCTCAGGGTCGCCAGTTCAAGCCTCACTTGATGCAGACTTAATTTAAGTTGAATTGCAAACAACATGACTGTATCATTGAATACATGTGCAACTGTTAAAGGTAATGATGAAATGCTTCTTGGAGAGAGTATGTTTTTTTAATGTATGACAAACTTCATTGTGAAAATAACCGATCTACAATCTCAAAACTTTTCAGATAGCAACATGCTTCTGAGCTTGTAGATCGGCTGCTTTAACTGGTTCACTTTTATCTTCAACAGATGACCTCAGCCTGGACAAAGCTATAGCCCTATAGGTAGTGTCTCAGCCTGTGAATCCAAAGGTCGAGAGTTTGATTCCTGTCAATGGCAATAGGTTGAGATGTTAATGGGTGAGGTTTTTCACCTGGGATTGCCCCCCCTGCGTCCTATATATGACCACCTCAGCTGGGTTGGGCTGAAAAGAATATTCGCCTGTTGGAATCATTTGCTTTGTCTCAATTTCAATCTATTCCCTTTCCATGTCTTATTGTGCTATTATTACGGGGCCAGAGCTCAGCTCTGGACCTGTTTTGTTATTGGCAGTATTCTGTCACTTCTTCTGCCACTTTTCGCAGTTCTGGCTGAACCGTGCAGTCGCTTTTTACAAAACTCGGCCATATGGTAGATGGTCATGAAAAACAATCAAGAAATAATTCTCACAATCTTTTGTCCAAAGGTGGCGCTATAGCACTCAATTGAAAATGGCAACTTTGAACAGGTACAACTCATGCCCTGTTTGACCTAGAGCCATGAAACTTGAATACACATATGCGTCTCCTCATGCTGAACAACTTTCACCCTCTGACTTTTGACCTCTGACCTTTAGATCTCCCACCATTTTGCATTATATGAAAAACAGTCATTGGCTCCTAACTTCTGCATTTTTTCACTTATGGAAAATCCGTTGGAAATTTTTGTATGCAGAGGTCCAAAGTTCAAGTGTTAAACGTTTCGTGCAGATTGCTCATAAATCCCAGGAGGAGATAGATTTGAACTATTACAGTTTTATGAAAATTATTCATCTGTGCCTAAAACATACATGCAGACTCACATTTCTTTGAAACTTTGCAGAAATGTACAGGGTCATTCCAAATATCACTGAAACCAATCTTACTCCAATTGGCCAAAAGGGGGCGCTATAGCAATTTTTTGAAAAGGCAGACTTTAAACAGGCATAAGTCATGCCTCGTTTGGCCGAAAGTCGTGAAACTTGCTTACACATGTGCCTTGACTCATGAGGAACACATCTATCGCTTTGACCAGTAAGCTCCGCCCGTAGATTGTCCGCAATTTTTTGAGCAGTTTGAAAAACACTTAAACCCAGGATTTTTCAGCTATTTGCGTGAAACTGTATCATCTGTGTAATCTCCTTTTTCATAGTTCCTTGTCTGTTGGTCCAATGGCGTCTCCCTTAAATGAGTGCCTCACAATCTCAAGGTCGCCAGTTCAAGCCTCACTTGATGCAGACTTAATTTAAGTTGAATTGCAAACAACATGACTGTATCAATGAATACATGTGCAAATGGTAAAGATAACCTGAAATGCTTATTTGAGAGTACGATTTCTCAATGTATGACATACTTCATTCTGAAAATAGCCGATCTACAATCTCAAAACTTTTCAGATAGCAACGTGTTTCTGAGCTTGTAGATCGGCTGCTTTCACTGTTTTTGGTAGCGAGGAGACATACAATTTCTCTATTGGTAAATGGTTTGTGAACGAGTGATCTTAGTGTTGGCTTGGTTCATGACAGAAGGCAAGAGTTTATGATCTTCAACAGACAACATCAGGTAGTGTTGCAGCCTATTAGCCTATCATGGGGCGGCCATAGCTGGGTGGTTAGTGAGCACGCCTAGGGAACCAGAGGCCCTGGTTGCCCCAGGTTCGATTCCAGGCCATCCCAGCATATGCGTCGATGAAATTAAATTTGTCCCTGAGCAAGACTCTTAACCCCTAATTGCTCACAGGTTCTCATTGGAAACAAGACCACAAGGACTTTCATGAACGACCTGTTAAAAGGAATTATCCTTATCCTAGTCCGAAGGTTGAGAGTTCGATTCCTGTTAATGGCAATAGGTTGAGATGTCCAATCTATCCATTCTGTTTCCATCTCTCTCTCTCTCATCAATCTATTCCGTTTCCATGTCTCTCTTCAATCTATTCCGTTTCCATGGCTCTCTCTCTCTCTCTCTCTCTCTCTCTCTCTCCAGTTTCCATCTCTCTCTCTCTCTCTCTCTCTCTCTCTCTCTCTCTCTCTCTCCAGTTTCCATGTCTGTCTGTCTCTCTCTCACTGGCCCCGTATTATCGCTGCTTGCAGCTATATTTAGGTTTCGAGAGCCTGTAAGGCTTCGAACCCTATTACATTCCTTGGCTTTCATTATTATTACGGGGCCAGGCTTCCAGCATGGACCCGTATTGTTATTCTGATTATTCCGTTTCTTCTTCTGCCACTTTTGGCAGTTCTGGCTGAACCGTGCAGTCGCTTTTTATGAAACTCGGCCATATGATAGATGGTCATGAAAAACGATCAAGAAATAATTCTCACAATCTTTCGTCAAAAGGTGGCGCTATAGCACTCAATTGAAAAATGCCAACTTTGAACAGGTACAACTCATGCCCTGTTTCACCTACAGCCATGAAACTTCGATGCACACATGCGTCTCCTCATGCTGAACAACTTTCACACTCTGACTTTTGACCTCTGACCTTTAGATCTCCCACCATTTTGAATTATATGAAAAACAGTTAAAACCTATCTCCTCCTGGGATTTTTGAGTAATCTGCACGAAACTTTTTACACATGAACTTTGGACCTATGCCAAAAAACGTTTGCAAAATATTTTCCATAAGTGAAAAAATGAAGCTTTAATGAGCCAATGAATATTGCAGTTTTATGACAATTATTCATCTGCCCCTAACACATACATGCAGACTTACCATTCTTTGAAACTTTGCAGAAATGTAAAGGGCCATTCCAAATATCACTGAAACCAATCTTACTCCAATTGGTCAAACGGGGGCGCTATAGCAATTTTTTGAAAATTGAAACTTTAAACAGGCAAAAGTCATGCCTCGTTTGGCCGACAGCCATTAGACCTGCTTACACATGTGCCTTGACTAATGAGGAACACATCTATCACGTTGACCAGTAAGCACCGCCCTTAGATTGTCCGCAATCTTGAGCAGTTTGAAAAACACTTAAACCCAGGATTTTTCAGCTATTTGCGTGAAACTGTATCATCTGTGTGATCTCCTTTCACAGGTTCTTGTCTGTTGGTGGCTTCTCGCTTAAATGTGTGCCCCACAACCTGAAGGTCACCAGTTCAAGCCTCACTTGGTGCAGACTTCATCTAAGTTGCATTTCACACAACATGACTATCAATGAATACATCTGCAATTGTTAAAGATAACATGAAATACTTAATTGAGTGTTTTTTACATACAGCTGATCTACAATCTCACAACTTTTCAGATAGCAATGAGAGTATGTTTTTTCAATGTATAACATACTTCATTGTGAAAATAGCCGATGTACAATCTGACAACTTTTAATGGTTTGTGAGCTTGTAGATCGGCTACTTTCACTAGTTTTGCTTCTGAGGAGATGTACAATTTCTTCATTGGTAAATGGTTTGTGAACGAGTGATCTTAGTGTTAGTGAAACAGGGGCTTGGGTCATGACAGAAGGCAAGCGTTTGTCATCCTCAACAGACAACATCAGCCTGGACAAAGCTATAGCACCTTAGGTAGTGTTGCAGCTACCTAAGAGTGCCTCACGACCGCAAGGTTGCTGGTTCAAGCCTCACTTGATGCACACTCATTTAAGTTGAATTGCAAAAAACATGACTCAATCTATTCCGTTTCCATGGCTCTCTCTCTCTCTCTCTTCAATCTATTCCGTTTCCATGTCTTTCTCTTCAATCTATTCCGTTTGCATGTCTCTCTCTGTCTCTTCAATCTATTCCGTTTATATCTTCAATCTATTCCGTTTCTCTCTCTCTCTCTCTCTCTCTCTCTGAGGGCCGGCCATAGCTGAGTGGTTAGTGAGCCCGCCTAGGGAGCCAGAGGCTCTGGTTGCCCCAGGTACGTTTCCAGGCCAGGTCAGCAAATGTGTTGATGAAATTTGTCATCGACACACGCAAGTCTCTTAACCCCTAATTGCTCACAGGCCCTCATTGGAAACAAGACCGCAAGGACTTTCATGAACTGACCTGTTAAAGGAATTATCATTTCTCTTCCTCTCTCCTGGCCCCGTATTATCGCTGCTTGCAGCTATATTTATTATTATTCTTCCGCCGGTTTTGCCAGTTCTGGCCTAACCGCCTGGTCACTTCTTATGAAATTCGGCAATATGGTAGAGGGCTATGCCAAACGGCGAAAACCCGAAACTCACAACCATTGGCCAAAGGGTGGCGCTGTAGCACTCAATTGAACATGCCAACTTTGAACAGGTACAGCTCATGCCCTGTTCGACCTACAGCCATGAAACTTCGATACACACATGCGTCTCCTCATGCCTAACAACTTTCGCTGTTTGACTTTTGACCTCTGACCTTTAGATCTCCCACCATTTCGAATTCTATGAAAAGCAGTAAAAAGCAGTAAAAAGCCTACTCCTCCTGGGATTTATGAGCAATCTGTACGAAACTGTATACACATGAACTTTGGACCAATGCCGACAAACGTAACTTAGCGGATTTTCCATAAGTGAAAACGTTAAGCTTTTATAAGCCAATGAAAATTGCAGCTTTTTTTAAATTATTCATCTGCCCCTAACACATACATGCAGACTCACATTTGTTTGACACTTTGCAATATTGTAGAGGGTCCTTCCAAGTATCACTGAAACCAATCTTACTCCAATTGGTCAAAGGGGGGCGCTATAGCAATTTTTTGAAAATGCAAACTTTAAACAGGCAAAAGTCATGCCTCGTTTGGCCGACAGCCGTTAAACCTGCTTACACATGTGCCTTGACTCATGAGGAACACATGTATCACTTTGACCAGTAAGCTCTGCCCTTAGATTGTCTGCAATTTTGAGCAGTTTGAAAAACATTTAAATCCAGGATTTCTGAGCAATTTGCATGAAACTGTGTCAAATACATGTTTGAGGCCCTTTTTCACAGGTTCAGGTGTGTTGGTTCAATAGCTTGATCGCTTAATCATCTGCCTTGAAACCATAGGGTAGCCGGTTCGAATCCCACCTCAGGTAGACTTAATTATAATTGCATTGCACACAACATGACTATATCAATGAATACATGTGCAATTGTTAAAGATGACGAGAAATGAATACTTGAAAGTAGTTATTTTCAATGTATGACGTACTTCATTCGCGCTTTTGTTTTGTTTTGTTGGATTCTCCCTTTTCACTGTCTAAGGCTGTGTATTGGATAGCTCCACCAGTAGAGTGTGAGTCTCATGTGCCAAAGGTCCCTGGTTCGAATCCCACTTATTACAGTTCACATTTAAATTGCATTGTACAAAACATGACCCTGTTAATTCAGACATGTGCAATGTTTAGACAATAACACGAAATGCTTTTGAGAGTAGTTGTTTTTTATGTATGACATACTTTCTTGTGAAAATAGACGATCTACAATCTCACACCTTTTTAGATAGCAACGCGTTGTGAGCTTGTAGATCGACTATTTTCCACTAGTTTCCATTCCGAAATATATTGAGCAGTTTGAAAAACATTTAAACCAAGGATTTCTGAGCAATTTGAGTGAAAGTGTGTCATGTGTGTAAACTCCCTTTTCACTAGTACAGGTCTGTTGGCCCAATGGCTTAATCATCTGCCTTGAAACCACAGGGTTCCTGGTTCGAATCCCACGTCATGTAGAATTCATTATAATTGCATTGCACACAACATGACTGTATCAATGAATACATGTGCAATTGTTAACCAGTAAACTCCGCCCTTAGATTGTCTGCAATTTTGAGCAGTTTGAAAAACATTTAAATCCACTATTTCTGAGCAATTTGCGTGAAAGTGTGTCATGTGTGTGAACTCCCTTTTCATCAGTTCGGGTCTGTTGGCCCAATGGCTTAATCATCTGCCTTGATGCCAGAGGGTCGCCGGTTCAAATCTCACCTCATGCAGACCTCAACTCAATTGCATTGCACACAACATGACTGTATCAATGAATGACCAATGCCGACAGACGTGAGCAAGCAGATTTTCCATAAGTGAAAACGTTAAGCTTTTTATAAGCCAATGAAAATTGCAGTTTTATGACAATTATTCATCTGCCCCTAAAACATACATGCAGACTCGCATTTGTTTGACACTTTGCAATATTGTAGAAGGTCATTCCAAGTATCACTGAAACCAATCTTACTCCAATTGGTCAAAGGGGGGCGCTATAGCAATTTTTTGAAAATGCAAACTTTAAACAGGCAAAAGTCATGCCTCGTTTGGCCGACAGCCGTTAAACCTGCTTACACATGTGCCTTGACTCATGAGGAACACATGTATCACTTTGACCAGTAAGCTCTGCCCTTAGATTGTCTGCAATTTTGAGCAGTTTGAAAAACATTTAAATCCAGGATTTCTGAGCAATTTGCGTGAAAGTGTGTCATGTGTTTGAACTCCTTTTTCACTAGTTCAGGTGTGTAAGTTCAATAGCTTGATAGCTTAATCATCTGCCTTGAAACCACAAGGTTGCTGGTTCGAATCCCACCTCAGGTAGACTTCATTATAATTGCATTGCACACAACATGACTGTATCAATGAGGAACATATCTATCACTTTGACCAGTAAGCTCCGCCCTTAGATTGTTTGCAATTTTGAGCAGTTTGAAAAACATTTAAATCCAGCATTTCTGAGCAATTTGCGTGAAAGTGTGTCATGTGTGTGAACTCCTTTTTCATCAGTTCGGGTCTGTTGGCCCAATGGCTTAATCATCTGCCTTGATACCACAGGGTCGCTGGTTCAAATCTCACCTCATGCAGACCTCAACTCAATTGCATTGCACACAACATGACTGTATCAATGCATGTGCAATTGTTAAAGATAACGAGAAATGCATACTTGAAAGTAGTTAATTTCAATGTATGACGTAATTCATTTGCCCTTTTGTTTTGTGTTGTTGGATTCTCCTTTCTCACTATCTGATGCTGTCGATTCAATAGCTCCACCAGTAGAGTGTGAGAGTGTCAACAGACACCATCAGGGAGGCCATATCTCTAGCTCAATGAGAAGAGAGGCAGCCTGTGAATCCATAGGTCGCTGGTTCGATCCCTGTCCCCAACAATGCGTTGAGGTGATCATCATTTGGAATTCCCCCTATTCCCATGGATTGGATCCACCCCTCTCACTCATCACCAATCACACATGCACAGTACAATTTTTAGGTACTTTTACTTTACTACTCTACTCTACTGCAATTACAGCAGATGACAGCTTTAGTTACTTGTTACTTTGCAGATGTAATTATTAATACAACACCTACAGTAACCACATACAGCCGATCTACAATGTGACTCGTTATGAGCTTGTATGTATATAATAAGCAACCCATGCTGTATGATAACTTACCACATATGAAATCCAATTCTGTCTATCCAATGGCTCAGTCTGTACTGTGGCCATAGCTGAGTGGTTAGTGAGCCCACCTAGGGAGCCAGAGGCCCTGGTTGCCCCAGGTACGATTCCAGGCCAGGCCAGCAAATGTGTCGATGAAATGAAATTTGTCCCTGAGCAAGACTCTTAACCCCTAATTGCTCACAGGCCCTCATTGGAAACAAGACCGCAAGGACTTTCATGAACGGACCTGGAATTATCCTTATCCTTTACACTGTCTACCCACAAGTCTATAGGTCCCTGGTTCAAACCTCAATTTAACCGGTCCAAATATAATTTACTGAACAAAAATCATGACTTTGTTAATTAATGCATGTTCACTTCTTCTCTCTCGCTCTCTCTCTTACTGCCTCTCTTTCTCACTGCCTCTCTCTCTCTCTCCCTCTCTCTCTCTCTCTCTCTCTCTCTCTCTTTCTTTTCTCTCTCTCTCTCTCTCTCTCTCTCTCTCTCTCTCTCTCTCTCTCTCTCTCTCTCTCTCTCTCTCTCTCTCTCTCACCTTCTCTCTCCCTCTCCCTCTCCCTCTCCCTCTCTCTCTCTCTCTCTCTCTCTGTCACTGTCTGTCTGTCTGCCAGTCTGCCACTCTGTCACTGTCTGTCTGTCTGCCAGTCTGCCACTCTGTCACTGTCTGTCTGTCTGTCTGTCTGCCAGTCTGCCAGTCTGCCACTCTGTCACTCTGTCACAGTCTGTCTGTCTGCCAGTCTGCCACTCTGTCACTGTCTGTCTGTCTGCCAGTCTGCCACTCTGTCACTGTCTGTCTGTCTACCAGTCTGCCACTCTGTCACTGTCTGTCTGTCTGCCAGTCTGCCACAGTCTGTCTGTCTGCCAGTCTGCCACTCTGTCACTGTCTGTCTGTCTGCCAGTCTGCCACTCTGCCACTCTGTCACAGTCTGTCTGTTTGTCTGTCTGCCACTCTGTCACAGTCTGCCAGTCTGCCAGTCTGTCACAGTCTGCCAGTCTGCCACTCTGTCACTCTCTGTCTGTCTGCCAGTCTGCCAGTCTGCCACAGTCTGTCTGTCTGCCAGTCTGCCAGTCTGCCACAGTCTGTCACAGTCTGCCAGTCTGCCAGTCTGCCACTCTGTCACAGTCTGCCAGTCTGCCACTCTGTCAAAGTCTGCCAGTCTGCCAGTCTGCCACTCTGTCACAGTCTGCCAGTCTGCCATTATTCTCGAAACCGCTCATTGCTGCTTGCAGCTATATTTATGGGGCCAGGCTTCCAGCATGGACCCATATTGTTATTCGCATTATTTCCGTTTCTTCTTCTTCTGCCACTTTTGGCAGTTCTGGCTGAACCGTGCAGTCGCTTTTTATGAAACTCGGCCATATGATAGATGGTCATGAAAAACGATCAAGAAATAATTCTCACAATCTTTCGTCAAAAGGTGGCGCTATAGCACTCAATTGAAAAATGCCAACTTTGAACAGGTACAACTCATGCCGTGTTTGACCTACAGCCATGAAACTTCGATGCACACATGCGTCTCCTCATGCTGAACAACTTTCACACTCTGACTTTTGACCTCTGACCTTTAGATCTCCCACCATTTGGAATTATATGAAAAACAGTTAAAACCTATCTCCTCCTGGGATTTTTGAGTAATTTGCACGAAACTTTTTACACATGAACTTTGGACCTATACCAAAAAACGTTTGCAAAATATCTTCCATAAGTGAAAAAATGAAGCTTTAATGAGCCAATGAATATTGCAGTTTTATGACAATTATTCATCTGCCCCTAACACATACATGCAGACTTACCATTCTTTGAAACTTTGCAGAAATGTAAAGGGCCATTCCAAATGTCACTGAAACCAATCTTACTCCAATTGGTCAAACGGGGGCGCTATAGCAATTTTTTGAAAATTGAAACTTTAAACAGGCAAAAGTCATGCCTCGTTTGGCCGACAGCCATTAGACCTGCTTACACATGTGCCTTGACTAATGAGGAACACATCTATCACGTTGACCAGTAAGCACCGCCCTTAGATTGTCCGCAATCTTGAGCAGTTTGAAAAACACTTAAACCCAGGATTTTTCAGCTATTTGCGTGAAACTGTATGATCTGTGTGATCTCCTTTTTCACAGGTTCTTGTCTGTTGGTGGCTTCTCGCTTAAATGTGTGCCCCACAACCTGAAGGTCACCAGTTCAAGCCTCACTTGGTGCAGACTTCATCTGAGTTGCATTTCACACAACATGACTATCATTGAATACATCTGCAATTGTTAAAGATAACATGAAATACTTAATTGAGTGTTTTTTACATACAGCTGATCTACAATCTCACAACTTTTCAGATAGCAATGAGAGTATGTTTTTTCAATGTATAACATACTTCATTGTGAAAATAGCCAATGTACAATCTGACAACTTTTAATGGTTTGTGAGCTTGTAGATCGGCTACTTTCACTAATTTTGGTTCTGAGGAGATGTACAATTTCTTCATTGGTAAATGGTTTGTGAACGAGTGATCTTAGTGTTAGTGAAACAGGGGCTTGGGTCATGACAGAAGGCAAGAGTTTGTGATCCTCAACAGACAATATCAGCCTGGACAAAGATATAGCACTATAGGTAGTGTTGCAGCTACCTAAGAGTGCTTCATGACCGTAAGGTTGCCGGTTCAAGCCTCACTTGATGCAGACTCATTTAAGTTGAAATGCAAAAAACATGACTCAATCTATTCCGTTTCCATGGCGCTCTCTCTCTCTCTCTTCAATCTATTCCATTTCCATGTCTTTCTCTTCAATCTATTCCGTTTCCATGTCTCTCTCTCTGTCTCTTCAATCTATTCCATTTGTCTCTCTCTATGTCTCTTCAATCTATTCCCTATCTATCTATCTATCTATCTATCTATCTATCTATCTATCTCTCTCTCTCTCTCTCTCTCTCTCTCTCTCTCTCTCTCTCTCTCTCTCTCTCTCTCTCTCTCTCTCTCTCTCTCTCTCTCTCTCTCTCTCTCTCTCTCTCTCTCTCTCTCTCTCTCTCTCTCTCTCTCTCTCTGAGGGGTGGCCATAGCTGAGTGGTTAGTGAGCCCGCCTAGGGAGCCAGAGACTCTGGTTGCCCCAGCTACGATTCCAGGCCAGGTCAGCAAATGTGTCGATGAAATGAAATTTGTCCCTGAGCAAGACTCTTAACCCCTAATTGCTCACAGGCACTCATTGGAAACAAGACCGCAAGGACTTTCATGAACTGACCTGTTAAAGGAATTATCATTTCTCTCTCCTGGCCCCATATTATCGCTGCTTGCAGCTATATTTAGGTTTCGAGAGCCTGTAAGGCTTCGAACCCTATTACATTCCTTGGCTTTCATTATTCTTCCGCCGTTTTTGCCAGTTCTGGCCTAACCGCCTGGTCACTTCTTATGAAATTCGGCAATATGGTAGAGGGCTATGCCAAACGGCGAAAACCCGAAACTCACAACCATTGGCCAAAGGGTGGCGCTGTAGCACTCAATTGAAATATGCCAACTTTGAACAGGTACAGCTCATGCCCTGTTCGACCTACAGCCATGAAACTTCGATACACACATGCGTCTCCTCATGCCTAACAACTTTCGCTGTTTGACTTTTGACCTCTGACCTTTAGATCTCCCACCATTTCGAATTCTATGAAAAGCAGTAAAAAGCAGTAAAAAAATCACTTCTCCTGGGATTTATGAGCAATCTGTACGAAACTGTATACACATGAACTTTGGACCAATGCCGACAAACGTAACTTAGCGGATTTTCCATAAGTGAAAACGTTAAGCTTTTATAAGCCAATGAAAATTGCAGCTTTTTTTAAATTATTCATCTGCCCCTAACACATACATGCAGACTCACATTTGTTTGACACTTTGCAATATTGTAGAGGGTCCTTCCAAGTATCACTGAAACCAATCTTACTCCAATTGGTCAAAGGGGGGCGCTATAGCAATTTTTTGAAAATGCAAACTTTAAACAGGCAAAAGTCATGCCTCGTTTGGCCGACAGCCGTTAAACCTGCTTACACATGTGCCTTGACTCATGAGGAACACATGTATCACTTTGACCAGTAAGCTCTGCCCTTAGATTGTCTGCAATTTTGAGCAGTTTGAAAAACATTTAAATCCAGGATTTCTGAGCAATTTGCATGAAACTGTGTCAAATACATGTTTGAGGCCCTTTTTCACAGGTTCAGGTGTGTTGGTTCAATAGCTTGATCGCTTAATCATCTGCCTTGAAACCATAGGGTAGCCGGTTCGAATCCCACCTCAGGTAGTCTTAATTATAATTGCATTGCACACAACATGACTATATCAATGAATACATGTGCAATTGTTAAAGATGACGAGAAATGAATACTTGAAAGTAGTTATTTTCAATGTATGACGTACTTCATTCGCGCTTTTGTTTTGTTTTGTTGGATTCTCCCTTTTCACTGTCTAAGGCTGTGTATTGGATAGCTCCACCAGTATGTGTGAGTCTCATGTGCCAAAGGTCCCTGGTTCGAATCCCACTTATTACAGTTCACATTTAAATTGCATTGTACAAAACATGACCCTGTTAATTCAGACATGTGCAATGTTTAGACAATAACACGAAATGCTTTTGAGAGTAGTTGTTTTTTATGTATGACATACTTTCTTGTGAAAATAGACGATCTACAATCTCACACCTTTTTAGATAGCAACGCGTTGTGAGCTTGTAGATCGACTATTTTCCACTAGTTTCCATTCCGAAATATATTGAGCAGTTTGAAAAAAATTTAAACCAAGGATTTCTGAGCAATTTGCGTGAAAGTGTGTCATGTGTGTAAACTCCCTTTTCACTAGTACAGGTCTGTTGGCCCAATGGCTTAATCATCTGCCTTGAAACCACAGGGTTCCTGGTTCGAATCCCACGTCATGTAGAATTCATTATAATTGCATTGCACACAACATGACTGTATCAATGAATACATGTGCAATTGTTAACCAGTAAACTCCGCCCTTAGATTGTCTGCAATTTTGAGCAGTTTGAAAAACATTTAAATCCACTATTTCTGAGCAATTTGCGTGAAAGTGTGTCATGTGTGTGAACTCCCTTTTCATCAGTTCGGGTCTGTTGGCCCAATGGCTTAATCATCTGCCTTGATACCAGAGGGTCGCCGGTTCAAATCTCACCTCATGCAGACCTCAACTCAATTGCATTGCACACAACATGACTGTATCAATGAATGACCAATGCCGACAGACGTGAGCAAGCAGATTTTCCATAAGTGAAAACGTTAAGCTTTTTATAAGCCAATGAAAATTGCAGTTTTATGACAATTATTCATCTGCCCCTAAAACATACATGCAGACTCGCATTTGTTTGACACTTTGCAATATTGTAGAAGGTCATTCCAAGTATCACTGAAACCAATCTTACTCCAATTGGTCAAAGGGGGGCGCTATAGCAATTTTTTGAAAATGCAAACTTTAAACAGGCAAAAGTCATGCCTTGATACCACAGGGTCGCTGGTTCAAATCTCACCTCATGCAGACCTCAACTCAATTGCATTGCACACAACATGACTGTATCAATGCATGTGCAATTGTTAAAGATAACGAGAAATGCATACTTGAAAGTAGTTATTTTCAATGTATGACGTAATTCATTTGTCTGTCTGTCTGTCTGCCAGTCTGCCACTCTGTCACTGTCTGTCTGTCTGCCAGTCTGCCACTCTGTCATTGTCTGTCTGTCTGCCAGTCTGCCACTCTGCCACTCTGTCACAGTCTGTCTGTCTGCCAGTCTGCCACTCTGTCACAGTCTGCCAGTCTGCCACTCTGTCACAGTCTGCCAGTCTGCCACTCTGTCACTGTCTGTCTGTCTGCCAGTCTGCCAGTCTGCCAGTCTGCCACTCTGTCACAGTCTGTCTCAGTGCCAGTCTGCCACTCTGTCACAGTCTGCCAGTCTGCCAGTCTGCCACTCTGTCACAGTCTGCCAGTCTGCCAGTCTGCCACTCTGTCACAGTCTGCCAGTCTGCCACTCTGTCACAGTCTGCCAGTCTGCCAGTCGGCCACTCTGTCACTGTCTGTCTGTCTGTCTGTCTGCCAGTCTGCCAGTCTGCCACAGTCTGTCTGTCTGCCAGTCTGCCAGTCTGCCACAGTCTGTCACAGTCTGCCAGTCTGCCAGTCTGCCACTCTGTCACAGTCTGCCAGTCTGCCAGTCTGCCAATCTGTCACAGTCTGCCAGTCTGCCACTCTGTCACAGTCTGCCAGTCTGCCATTATTCTCGAAACCGCTCATTGCTGCTTGCAGCTATATTTATTATTATTATTCCGCCGTTTTTGCCAGTTCTGGTCTAACCGCCTGGTCACTTCTTATGAAATTCGGCAATATGGTAGAGGGCTATGCCAAACGGCGAAAACCCGAAACTCACAACCATTGGCCAAAGGGTGGCGCTGTAGCACTCAATTGAACATGCCAACTTTGAACAGGTACAGCTCATGCCCTGTTCGACCTACAGCCATGAAACTTCGATACACACATGCGTCTCCTCATGCCTAACAACTTTCACTGTTTGACTTTTGACCTCTGACCTTTAGATCTCCCACCATTTCGAATTCTATGAAAAGCAGTAAAAAGCAGTAAAAAGCCTACTCCTCCTGGGATTTATGAGCAATCTGTACGAAACTGTATACACATGAACTTTGGACCAATGCCGACAGACGTAACTTAGCGGATTTTCCATAAGTGAAAACGTTAAGCTTTTATAAGCCAATGAAAATTGCAGCTTTTTTTAAATTATTCATCTGCCCCTAACACATACATGCAGACTCACATTTGTTTGACACTTTGCAATATTGTAGAGGGTCCTTCCAAGTATCACTGAAACCAATCTTACTCCAATTGGTCAAAGGGGGGCGCTATAGCAATTTTTTGAAAATGCGAACTTTAAACAGGCAAAAGTCATGCCTCGTTTGGCCGACAGCCGTTAAACCTGCTTACACATGTGCCTTGACTCATGAGGAACACATGTATCACTTTGACCAGTAAGCTCTGCCCTTAGATTGTCTGCAATTTTGAGCAGTTTGAAAAACATTTAAATCCAGGATTTCTGAGCAATTTGCATGAAACTGTGTCAAATACATGTTTGAGGCCCTTTTTCACAGGTTCAGGTGTGTTGGTTCAATAGCTTGATCGCTTAATCATCTGCCTTGAAACCATAGGGTAGCCGGTTCGAATCCCACCTCAGGTAGTCTTAATTATAATTGCATTGCACACAACATGACTATATCAATGAATACATGTGCAATTGTTAAAGATGACGAGAAATGAATACTTGAAAGTAGTTATTTTCAATGTATGACGTACTTCATTCGCGCTTTTGTTTTGTTTTGTTGGATTCTCCCTTTTCACTGTCTAAGGCTGTGTATTGGATAGCTCCACCAGTATGTGTGAGTCTCATGTGCCAAAGGTCCCTGGTTCGAATCCCACTTATTACAGTTCACATTTAAATTGCGTTGTACAAAACATGACCCTGTTAATTCAGACATGTGCAATGTTTAGACAATAACACGAAATGCTTTTGAGAGTAGTTGTTTTTTATGTATGACATACTTTCTTGTGAAAATAGACGATCTACAATCTCACACCTTTTTAGATAGCAACGCGTTGTGAGCTTGTAGATCGACTATTTTCCACTAGTTTCCATTCCGAAATATATTGAGCAGTTTGAAAAACATTTAAACCAAGGATTTCTGAGCAATTTGCGTGAAAGTGTGTCATGTGTGTAAACTCCCTTTTCACTAGTACAGGTCTGTTGGCCCAATGGCTTAATCATCTGTCTTGAAACCACAGGGTTCCTGGTTCGAATCCCACGTCATGTAGAATTCATTATAATTGCATTGCACACAACATGACTGTATCAATGAATACATGTGCAATTGTTAACCAGTAAACTCCGCCCTTAGATTGTCTGCAATTTTGAGCAGTTTGAAAAACATTTAAATCCACTATTTCTGAGCAATTTGCGTGAAAGTGTGTCATGTGTGTGAACTCCCTTTTCATCAGTTCGGGTCTGTTGGCCCAATGGCTTAATCATCTGCCTTGATACCAGAGGGTCGCCGGTTCAAATCTCACCTCATGCAGACCTCAACTCAATTGCATTGCACACAACATGACTGTATCAATGAATGACCAATGCCGACAGACGTGAGCAAGCAGATTTTCCATAAGTGAAAACGTTAAGCTTTTTATAAGCCAATGAAAATTGCAGTTTTATGACAATTATTCATCTGCCCCTAAAACATACATGCAGACTCGCATTTGTTTGACACTTTGCAATATTGTAGAAGGTCATTCCAAGTATCACTGAAACCAATCTTACTCCAATTGGTCAAAGGGGGGCGCTATAGCAATTTTTTGAAAATGCAAACTTTAAACAGGCAAAAGTCATGCCTCGTTTGGCCGACAGCCGTTAAACCTGCTTACACATGTGCCTTGACTCATGAGGAACACATGTATCACTTTGACCAGTAAGCTCTGCCCTTAGATTGTCTGCAATTTTGAGCAGTTTGAAAAACATTTAAATCCAGGATTTCTGAGCAATTTGCATGAAACTGTGTCAAATACATGTTTGAGGCCCTTTTTCACAGGTTCAGGTGTGTTGATTCAATAGCTTGATCGCTTAATCATCTGCCTTGAAACCATAGGGTAGCCGGTTCGAATCCCACCTCAGGTAGTCTTAATTATAATTGCATTGCACACAACATGACTATATCAATGAATACATGTGCAATTGTTAAAGATGACGAGAAATGCATACTTGAAAGTAGTTATTTTCAATGTATGACGTACTTCATTCGCGCTTTTGTTTTGTTTTGTTGGATTCTCCCTTTTCACTGTCTAAGGCTGTGTATTGGATAGCTCCACCAGTAGAGTGTGAGTCTCATGTGCCGAATGTCCCTGGTTCGAATCCCACTTATTACAGTTCACATTTAAATTGCATTGTACAAAACATGACCCTGTTAATTCAGACAAGTGCAATGTTTAGACAATAACACGAAATGCTTTTGAGAGTAGTTTTTTTTTATGTATGACATACTTTCTTGTGAAAATAGCCGATCTACAATCTCACACCTTTTTAGATAGCAACGCGTTGTGAGCTTGTAGATCGACTATTTTCCACTAGTTTCCATTCCGAAATATGTTGAGCAGTTTGAAAAACATTTAAACCAAGGATTTCTGATCAATTTGCGTGAAAGTGTGTCATGTGTGTGAACTCCCTTTTCACTAGTACAGGTCTGTTGGCCCAATGGCTTAATCATCTGCCTTGAAACCACAGGGTTCCTGGTTCGAATCCCACGTCATGTAGAATTCATTATAATTGCATTGCACACAACATGACTGTATCAATGAATGCATGTGCAATTGTTAACCAGTAAACTCCGCCCTTAGATTGTCTGCAATTTTGAGCAGTTTGAAAAACATTTAAATCCAGTATTTCTGAGCAATTTGCGTGAAAGTGTGTCATGTGTGTGAACTCCCTTTTCATCAGTTCGGGTCTGTTGGCCCAATGGCTTAATCATCTGCCTTGATACCAGAGCGTCGCCGGTTCAAATCTCACCTCATGCAGACCTCAACTCAATTGCATTACACACAACATGACTGTATCAATGAATAAACATGCAATTGTTAAATGAAATGCTTATTGAGAGTAGTTGTTTTCAATGTATGATGTACTTCATTCCCTCTTTTGTTTTGTTTTGTTTTGTTGGATTCTCCCTTCTCACTGACCAAGGCTGTGGATTGAATAGCTTGATCAATACAGTGTTAGTCTCATGTGCCAAAGGTCCACGGCTCAAACCCCACTTGTCACAGTTTACATTTAAATTGCATTATGCAAAACATGACCCTGTTAATTCAGACATGTGCACTTTGCTCTCTCTCTCTCTCTCTCTCTCTCTCTCTCTCTCTCTCTCTCTCTCTCTCTCTGTCACAGTCTGTCTGTCTGCCTGTCTGCCACTCTGTCACTGTCTGTCTGTCTGCCAGTCTGCCACTCTGTCACTGTCTGTCTGTCTGTCTGTCTGTCTGTCTGTCTGTCTGTCTGTCTGTCTGTCTGCCAGTCTGCCAGTCTGCCAGTCTGCCACTCTGTCACCTTCTGTCTGTCTGCCTGTCTGCCACTCTGTCACTGTCTGTCTGTCTGCCAGTCTGCCACTCTGTCACTGTCTGTCTGTCTGTCTGTCTGTCTGCCAGTCTGCCACTCTGTCACAGTCTGTCTGTCTGTCTGCCAGTCTGCCACTCTGTCACTGTCTGTCTGTCTGCCAGTCTGCCAGTCTGCCACAGTCTGTCTGTCTGCCAGTCTGCCAGTCTGCCACTCTGTCACTGTCTGTCTGTCTGCCAGTCTGCCACTCTGCCACTCTGTCACAGTCTGTCTGTTTGTCTGTCTGCCACTCTGTCACAGTCTGCCAGTCTGCCAGTCTGTCACGGTCTGCCAGTCTGCCACTCTGTCACTGTCTGTCTGTCTGTCTGCCAGTCTGCCAGTCTGCCACAGTCTGTCTGTCTGCCAGTCTGCCAGTCTGCCACAGTCTGTCACAGTCTGCCAGTCTGCCAGTCTGCCACTCTGTCACAGTCTGCCACTCTGCCAGTCTTTCACTCTGTCAAAGTCTGCCAGTCTGCCAGTCTGCCACTCTGTCAAAGTCTGCCAGTCTGCCAGTCTGCCACTCTTGTCACAGTCTGCCAGTCTGCCATTATTCTCGAAACCGCTAATTGCTGCTTGCAGCTATATTATTTATTTTTAATTGTCTAATCTTATGACTTTAACTCCCCTACAATACCTGGTACCAAAACAAAAAGGCATTTACATTTGTATTAGTTTTTGGAAAGATTCTTAATTGCAATACAGAAATACATATACATTATAATAAAATGTAATGGTGCAAAGGTGCAAAAGTGCCATTTGTACATTTGAATGCTTAAGTATTTTTAAATGCAAGTGCTCCACGAATTAAACTCAAGTACAAATTTGAATGAACAACTCTCACTTAAAGTTTAGTAATATTTGACGGGGAGTATCTATACTTTGACTCAAGTACTGGAGTTGAGTGCTTATTTGTCCACCACTGGGCGTCACCAAGTAAGATTGTCAGCCATTATACAGCTGTGATACACAACAAAGTTACAAGTTGCTTGTAATGTAGATCATTCAGATGTGAAATTGATACATGTTCTTAGAGTCAACCCAAAACTGTTGATGCTGGAAGCTCAGAGATCAAAGAGGATGACAACACAAGTGAAAACAAGTCTTCAGATCCCAGCAGCACTGTTCCTGCTCCAGAAGAGACAGGTAAAACCTGCATTAAATAATTAGCTACTTGGATGTTCCAAAAGTTAAGAACACATAACATATTCTCACAACTGAACATACTTAACGATTATTAGAATAATCTGTAATAACAGAACAATTTAACCACTTCAATTAATCCTAGCATCCATATTCTGGGGTGAACATTAGTCTAAAATAACAGACCCTATAAGCTCTCAATACTTTGCACCACAATGTGTTGGTAGTTAAAGGCTATTATGCTGAAGAGATTCATGGAAATAAAGAGCGGACCAAGTACAGACACGACCCCAGTCAATTTACTGATTATAAAGGATTTAAGTTGTTAAACTATATTTCACTGACTTTCAGGAAAACATTAGCTATCACAAAAGGCCTTTAAATTAATCAGCATTGAGATTCTTACAGTAAATGTTTAATCTGTATATTTAATTATGCAAATACTCTAGGTTCCATCGATGGAGATAGCAGCAAAAACAAGGATAAGGTAAGATCAAGTTGTTTTTTTCGTGTCACAAGAACGTTAAGGCTATTTGCACCGTTGTACTAATAACTTTTAACAACAATTTTTACCATTTAGTTTTTGAATCAAACAAGAAGTCCCGCACACTGTATCTTGCTGTGGCAACTCACTTTTTTTATTTAATGACAAACGTTTCGGTCCATCTGGACCTTCTTCAATAGTGTCTTACAATACTGATCACTTTGTGCTCTTATATACAAACACTCATCTGGTTCACAGGTGTGAGACAATCACACTCCCAATGGGAGTGTCACTCAATGATTGTCTCTAGTGTGTGAGCTTGTCGATTTGCCCAGACTCAACATATATACATCCATTATTTACAAATATTCACAAATGTTTATACAGAAACAAACTTAAGAAATGAAAACAGGCCTTGCGGCTTTCATAAGTCACTCTTAACTTTGCATTAGAGCTTGGTTTTGCCCAGAGAATTAAAGGGTCTACACCATGAATTTTAACTTTTTCTTAATTTTTGTGTGTTTTTGGTCTCCCCCACCTCTCTTCTGTTCCAACAAATACCCGACTTCGAGCATGCAGGCTTTCATAGGCTATCTGTGGTTTTTATGTAAATTGGTCTGAAAACAGTCCGTCAGATTTGATCCCCTGCCTACGTCACGTCTGGGAACAATTCCTCCCGTTTTTCAGTTCTAACAAAAAAAAAAAAAAGAAGAAAAAAAAAAAAAAAGTTTTTTTATATAAAAAATATATATATATATATTTTTTTTTTTACTTTTTCCACACAGAACCAGGACATAACATGCATACAAACTGGCTCAATAGCGCCCCGTGCCAAACAGGACAATGTGGTATTGCATGTGAAAGTGCTTTATAAGCCAGAGAGAAGTTAGTTGGAATGAGTATATCTGAGGCTTGATTTAGGCTCAAACCTTTTGAAAAACGTTTGAGGGACATAGACAATATGATATTAAATATTATTATTATTTTTTAAATTCATGGTGTAGCTCCTTTAATATATATAGTATTACAGAGTTTTCAAATGCATAGTCCCACAATGAATTACAACATCACATGCCATGGAATTTCATCGTTCAACCCTTTTGGGAATAATGTTAGTAGGGTATAAATCCAATTAACTTCTCTTTTGTTTAGTATTTCATCTACAGTATGTTTCCCCATCTCTCAGGTAGACTCATTTTGTCAATCCCTTGGAATTTGAACGATGAGATGTCATGTTTCAAGTCATTAAAATGTACTGCTACTGGGTAGTTCCTGTCATTTCTCCTTATTGTGCTTTTATGCTCACTCATTCTTTGTTTTAGCTGGCGTGATGTTTTTCCCACATACACCAGTCCGCATGGACATTTAATCAAAAAATTAACATGTGTAGTGGTACCAGTAATGACATCATTGATAGAATATTTCTTCCCAGTACGTGGGTGAGTAAAGTAGTTACCTTTGACCATATTGTTGCACTGGGCACAACCTCTACATTTATAGCAACCATTCGGAAGAGGTGCTAACAATGATTGTGTTTCCCTCAGCGTTTCCCTTTTACCACAGCGAGGCAGAGGCTGAGGCAACCCTCAAAGCAGAAAAAAGTCTGCAGACGTGGAAAACGAGCCAACAAGAAGAGGTGGCCACAGACCCATGACACGACACTACACCACAAAGATGCGGTAATCAACCTCTCCAAAAGTGAATTGACAGATGTACATATTTCTGTTCTATCAAAAGGTCTTTCATTTGTCCCCACTACGGTGGATAGGCAATTTGATACAAGAGTTGACTTGCTTAAGGTTTTCCGAAAAATCAAACTAAAACAATTATATTCAAGCAAAACTATAGACCAAGATCAACCTTGTATTCAGGAAATTGGTAACATCACACCCTTTAAGCCTAAGAGTACTTTTAGTCCATTTGTGAATAATGCTTCTATAAATACATACTGCAGAGTAGTGGAACAAGAGGCCATGTCAGAGTACGGCAAATTCCGGCCCCACCCACCAAGAAACCTATCCAGAGAAGAAGAGAAGGCATTAAATGATTTGGAAAAAAGACTCCACTATTGTGATAAAACCTGCAGACAAGGGTGGCGCTATTGTCGTCCAGGACTATGACAAGTATAAAGAAGAGATTATTAGACAGATTGGAAATGAGAAATTCTATAGAAAGCTGAGTGGAGACCCCACCCCAGGCTTTCAAAGAGAGATTTTTGTGTATTTGGAGAATGCCCATATGAATAAAGTGATATCAAAGAAAGAATTGGAATACCTTAAATGTAATCATCCTGTACGCCCAGTATTGTACACATTGCCGAAATCACATAAACCTAGAACGCAACAAAACAATTTTCCAGGTAGACCAGTGGTAGTTGGTATCGGTTCATTATTAGAACCACTTTCGAACTTCGTAGACTATTTCATAAAGCCATATGTACAGTCACTACCATCCTATATCAGAGACTCCATAGATTTCATGAACAAGATCTCAGAGATAAACAATGTGAGTACTAATTGTCTCCTGTTGACACTAGATGTAGAAAGTCTGTACACCAGCATCCCCCATCAAGGGGGTCTATCATCGTTGGCATATTTCCTAAGAAAATATCGTCAAACAAATGATTTGCCACCTGAATTCATCCTGCAGTTAGCAGAATTTGTATTAAGAAACAACTATTTCAAGTTTGAAGATGACTATTATCTCCAGGTCAATGGTTGTTCAATGGGCAGCACGGTAGCTCCAAGCTATGCCAATTTATATGTTGGTCTATTTGAATAAAAGTTTGTGTATAATCCCACAGAGAACCCTTTCATTAACAAGGTTATTAAATTATATCGTTACATTGATGACATCTACTGTCTGTTTGAAGGTACTGTAACTGAAGTGAGTGAGTTTGTTACTCTGCTCATTGAGAAAGACCCAAATCTGAAGTTTACAGCTGAATATGCTAGAGACAGAGTCCATTTCCTAGACATGTGGGTTGAGAAGAAGGCTGGTTCACTATGTACTGTACCACTTTGTATAGAAAAGATACAGATCGAAACACCTTACTAATGGCCAATAGTTATCATCCCATACCCCTCAAATGAGGCTTACCACAAAACCAATTTTTCAGACTTAGACGGATCTGTCACACCACTGAAGATTTTATGGCTAAATCACTTGACATGAAACAGAGGTTTATAGAACGAGGTTATCCTATTGAATGTGTTGAAGAAGCGTACCAAATGTCTCTGGATAAAACAAGAAATGAACTGTTAAAAAAGACTATTACAGAGAAAAAGAAACATTCAATCATGTTCAGTACAACCTACACCCCTAACAGCTATATATTGGGGCCCATAATTAAAAAACATTGGCACATACTATCCTCAGACCCTACCATATCAACAGATTTAAAAGATCCACCTCTAATAGTGTATAGAAGAGGACACAATCTGAGAGATAGCCTAGTTCGTGCACATATAAAAACAAGGAAAAGGGAAACACAATCATTGTTAGCACCTCTTCCGAATGGTTGCTATAAATGTAGAGGTTGTGCCCAGTGCAACAATATGGTCAAAGGTAACTACTTTACTCACCCCCATACTGGGAAGAAATATTCTATCAATGATGTCATTACTTGTACCACTACACATGTTATTTATTTGATTAAATGTCCATGCGGACTGGTGTATGTGGGAAAAACATCACGCCAGCTAAAACAAAGAATGAGTGAGCATAAAAGCACAATAAGGAGAAATGACAGGAACTACCCAGTAGCAGTACATTTTAATGACTTCAAACATGACATCTCATCGTTCAAATTCCAAGGGATTGAAAAAATGAGTCTACCTGAGAGATGGGGAAACATAGATGAAATACTAAACAAAAGAGAAGTTTATTGGATTTATACCCTACAAACATTATTCCCAGAAGGGTTGAACGATGAAATTCCATGGCATGTGATGTTGTAATTCATTGTGGGACTATGCATTTGAAAACTCTGTAATACTATATATATTCATTGTCTGGGCAAAACCAAGCTCTAATGCAAAGTTAAGAGTGACTTAAGAAAGCCGCAAGGCCGATGTTTTCATTTCTTAAGTTTGTTTCTCTATAAACATTTGTGAATATTTGTAAATAATGGATGTATATATGTTGAGTCTGGGCAAATCGACAAGCTCACACACTAGAGACAATCATTGAGTGACACTCCCATTGGGAGTGTGATTGTCTTAGCCTGGTTCCAGCCGAATCTGCCGTTGCAAAATTGCATTGCACTTTAGCCCTAGGCAGATTAGTATGTCGTGTGATATTGTCTGGCTACGCGAGGCTATGATTGTCTCACACCTGTGAACCAGATGGAGTGTTTGTATATAAGAGCACAAAGTGATCAGTATTGTAAGACACTATTGAAGAAGGTCCAGATGGACCGAAACGTTTGTCATTAAATAAAAAAAGTGAGTTGCCACAGCAAGATACAGTGTGGGGGACTTCTTGTTTGATTCAGATTATCTACTATCCAACGAACCTGAAATAAGTAACAGTGGATGTGCGATTATTCTCTCTACATACCATTTAGTTTTTTAAAGTTTGCATTTATCAGATCCTATTTAAATAAACAGATTTGTTAGAAGGAAGTGGTTTGCATAGTTTCCTATGTGTTACATTCTATTGGAGGGTCAATGGAGAACATTCCTGTGTATTAATAGTTATAGTAATACACAGACAGGTAGAGACTATCCTTTGTGCCAACAGCTATCAGACTATACAATGTATGAGAACTCCCTGCCCGTATTCATTAATCATGGACTGTTCATCCCATTGTGGACTGTTTAACAACTGTTATGGAGTTACAGACTGTTGAACAACTGGTTAATATGTGTAGTATTTTTTGGTTTGCTCACATGTGGTTGAGTCCTTGTGTGTTTAATGTCTGCGTTTGTTTGTTTGTAGTTGTGAGTACATGTGTTTACGGTTATGAAAGTGTCAGTGTATTGTTGTGTATTGTTTTTGTGCATCTATTTCATGAAACAAATCAGATTATCAGCCTCTATGCAAAGCTTAAGTACAACAGAGGTTTAAAGACATGTCCTGTTTTCTTAGAGTGACCTCAAAGCTGTTGATGCCGGAAGCTTGGACATAACATATAGTGTTGGAGAAGATGACAACACAACACCTGAAAACAAGTCTTCAGATACCAGCAGCACTGTTCCTGCTCCAAGTGAGACAGGTAAACACCTGCATTCAATTAGTCACTACTTGGATGTTCCAACAGTTATGAACACTCAACATATTCTAACTACTGAACATATTAATAAAGTGGATTATGAAAGCAATCTGTAATAACGGAACATCTCAAAGTTTATTGTACTGACTTACAGGAAAAACAAAACAATATAAAATTACAAAGTTGAGTGACTCACTGCATATACGTACGTAAGCTGTATCTTTAGGTTCCATTGGTGAAGATAGCACTGAGGACAAGGATAAGGTAAGATCATTTGTATTTGGTGGCATAAGACCTTTGAAACCTTTTCTCCTATGGGTATTATTTAAGCTTTCTTTTTACCATTTACTTTTCTCTTTTCTATTATTGCATTTTTTACAAGTTAGTTTAAATGGATAGTTCACCCCCAAAATGACTTTTTTGCTATCAATTACCCACCCCATGGAGACTTGAATTAATGGATATGTTTTAGTTTTTGTCACATTCCTAAGCCAATAATTTCATGATCGGCGGTTTCGTGTAGGGACACAAAGGAGACTCTTTGTGTACAACTGCTGCCGGTCATCAAATTGGCTTAGGAATGCCACACAAACTAAAACATACCATGAATTCAAGTCTCCATGGGGTGAGTAATTGATAGAAAAAAGTCATTTTGGGGGTGAACTATCCCTTTAACATGTTATTGGAATGTACATTTAAATATGAATTAAATAATATGATGATGCAATTTTGACTTTCCAAACATGCAAATACTAAGCTCCCTATATATTCCAACCGAGTACATTTACATGAGTACTGCACTTAAGTAAAACAAATGTGAGTGTTCTGTACCTTATTTGATTTAATGTTTTTATTTATTTTTAATTGTCTAATCTTATGACTTTAACTCCCCTACAAGTACCTGGTACCAAAACAAAAATGCATTTACATTGTATTAGTTTTTGGAAAGATTCTTAATTGCAATACAGAAATACATACACATTATAATAAAATGTAATGGTGCAAAGGTGAAAAGTGCCATTTGTGCTTTTGAATACTTAAGTATTTTTAAAAACAAGTGCTCCACATATTAAACTCAAGTACAAATTTGAATGAACAACTCTCACTTATAGTTTAGTAATATTTGACAGGGAGTATCTATACTTTGACTCAAGTACTGGAGTTGATAGCCCCTTTCGGGACTCTGTTTACCTTTTTTTGTATTTGGGAAGGCGGTATCCAGGGTCCCTTGTCGCTCAAAGCACTCTCTCTTAAAGTCGCGGGTACCACTGTCTCGTCTCGGGCTAATAGCTCGTCGCTTAGAAGTTGCAGAGATTTCTCAAAGGTACCAAAAAGAGCAATACTAACGCGCGGTTAATCTGCATTAATGCGCTCGGATCGGCGATGCCGTTTAACATTTTTTATAATTTAGTAAAGCTTAAGCTCCTCTCTCACACTCTGCTCCACTTCCCATGACCCGCCTCCCCGCGGTGACTGACAAGCTGCGCGTCCTACGCATACCTCTATGGTCCTACGGCACTGCCTCTGATTGGCAAGCTCCTAAATGCTTGAGGTGGGACATGGCAAGTGGAGCAGAGTGTAAAAGAGGAGCTTAAGCTTTACTAAATTATTAAAAATGTTAAACAGCATCGCCGATCCGAGTGCATTAATGCAGATTAACCGCGCGTTAGTATTGCTCTTTTTGGTACCTTTGAGAAATCTCTGCAACTTCTAAGCGACGAGCTATTAGCCCGAGACGAGACAGTGGTACTCGCGACTTTAAGAGAGAGTGCTTTGAGCGACAAGGGACCCTGGATACCGCCTTCCCAAATACAAAAAAGGTAAACAGGGTCCCGAAAGGGGCTATGGAGTTGAGTGCTTATTTGTCCACCACTGGGCGTCACCAAGTAAGATTGTCAGCCATTATACAGTTGTGATACACAACAAAGTTACAAGCTGCTTGTAATGTAGATCATTCAGATGTGAAATTGATATATGTTCTTAGAGTCAACCCAAAGCTGTTGATGCTGGAAGCTCAGAAATCAAAGAAGATGACAACACAAGTGAAAACAAGTCTTCAGATACCAGCAGCACTGTTCCTGCTCCAGGTGAGATAGATAAAACCTGCATTAAATAATTCACTACTTGGATGTTCCAAAAGTTATGAACACATATTCTCACAACTGAACATACTTAACGATTATTAGAATAATCTGTAATAACAGAACAATTTAACCACTTCAATCCTAGCATCCATATTCTGGGGTGAACATTAGTCCAAAATAACAGACCCTACAAGCTCTCAATAGACCAATTATTTGTTTATTGTGGGATCGCTAAAGCGATCACACTACTGTTATTGTGGGATCGCTAAAGCGATCACACTACTGTTATTGTGGACGGTGTTTTTTTGGCACCTAACTAGTCCTTCATACTTTTAGCTACAAACTCCGTTCCAACTCTTCAACGTTCGGCCTACTCAGGACATGTCGGCTTACATTCAAATTTTTGAAATAATTTGTACTTTTAGAGATATTGCACTTTTTACTTCTAAAAAAAGCCCATTCATTTCAATGGGGAAATTCATACTTTTAGCTAGAAACTCCGTTCCAACTCTATAACGTTCAGAATACTTAGGACATATTGGCTACCATTTGAATTTTTGAAATAATTTGTACTTTTAGAGATATTTCACTTTTTACTGCTAAAACAATCCCATTCATTTCAATGGAGAAATGCTATTTAGCCACAGTGGAGCCTAGCAACTGCTTATTATACCCTAACAACACCATATTAGAGCCTAGCAACCACCTATTATACCCTAGCAACCACCTATTACACCCTAGCAACCACTGTTTTACCCTAGCAACCACCTTTTGTACCCTAGCAACCGCATATTAGACCATATAAACTGCATATTAAACCTTAGCAACCCCCTATTAGACCCTAGCAACCACGTATTACACCCTAGCAACCACCTGTTTACCCTAGCAACCACCTGTTTTACCCTAGCAACCACCAATTAGACCCTAGCAACCACCTATTAGACCCTAGCAACCGCTTATTAGGCCCTAGCAACCACCTGTTTTACCCTAGCAACCACCTGTTTTACCCTAGCAACCACCTATTAGACCCTAGCAACCGCCTATTAGACCCTAGCAACCGCCTATTAGAACCTAGCTATCGCTGTTTTACCCTAAAAAAATACATTTTACACTATTCAACACTGCCAACACTATAAAAACTTTTAACACTAATACTTTAACACCTTTCAAACCTTTCACACCTTTCACACCTTTCAAACCTTTAGAACCTTTCAAACCTTTAGAACTTTTAGAACCTTTAGAACCTTTCAAACCTTTAGAACCTTTAGAACCTTTCAAACCTTTAGAACCTTTAGAACCTTTCAAACCTTTCAAACCCTTCAAACCCTTCGAACCTTTCAAACCTTTCAAACTTTTCAAACCTATAACACTACTAACACTATCAATACTCAATACCTGCAACATTCTTAGCGATCCCACACTGTTTCTTCAGGAACAGTACTTTCTAGTTATTGTGGGATCGCTAAAGCGATCACACTAATGTTATTGTCAACGGTGTTTTTTTGGCACCTAACTAGTCCTTCATACTTTTAGCTACAAACTCCGTTCCAACTCTTCAACGTTCGGCCTACTCAGGACATGTCGGCTTACATTCAAATTTTTTAAATAATTTGTACTTTTAGAGATATTGCACTTTTTACTTCTAAAAAAAGCCCATTCATTTCAATGGGGAAATTCATACTTTTAGCTAGAAACTCCGTTCCAACTCTATAACGTTCAGCCTACTTAGGACATATTGGCTACCATTTGAATTTTTGAAATAATTTGTACTTTTAGAGATATTTCACTTTTTACTGCTAAAACAATCCCATTCATTTCAATGGAGAAATGCTAGTTAGCCACAGTGGAGCCTAGCAACTGCTTATTATACCCTAACAACACCATATTAGAGCCTAGCAACCACCTATTATACCCTAGCAACCACCTATTACACCCTAGCAACCACACTTTTACCCTAGCAACCACCTTTTGTACCCTAGCAACCGCATATTAGACCATATAAACTGCATATTAAACCTTAGCAACCCCCTATTAGACCCTAGCAACCACGTATTACACCCTAGCAACCACCTGTTTACCCTAGCAACCACCCGTTTTACCCCAGCAACCACCTGTTTTACCCTAGCAACCACCAATTAGACCCTAGCAACCACCTATTAGACCCTAGCAACCGCTTAATAGGCCCTAGCAACCACCTGTTTTACCCTAGCAACCACCTGTTTTACCCTAGCAACCACCTATTATACCCTAGCAAACGCCTATTAGACCCTAGCAACCGCCTATTAGAACCTAGCTATCACTGTTTTACCCTTAAAAAAAATACATTTTACACTATTCAACACTGCCAACACTATAAAAACTTTTAACACTAATACTTTAACACCTTTCAAACCTTTCACACCTTTCAAACCTTTCAAACCTTTAGAACCTTTCAAACCTTTAGAACTTTTAGAACCTTTAGAACCTTTCAAACCTGTAGAACCTTTAGAACCTTTCAAACCATTCAAACCTTTAGAACCTTTCAAACCTTTAGAACCTTTCAAACCTTTCAAACCTTTCAAACCTTTCAAACCTTTCAAACTTTTCAAACCCTTCAAACCCTTTAAACCTTTCAAACCTTTCAAACCTTTCAAACCTATAACACTACTAACACTATCAATACTCAATACCTGCAACATTCTTAGCGATCCCACACTGTTTCTTCAGGAACAGTACTTTCTAGTTATTATTATATATTTATTCCGCCCGTTTTTTGGCACCTAACTAGTCCTTCATACTTTTAGCTACAAACTCCGTTCCAACTCTTCAACGTTCGGCCTACTCAGGACATGTCGGCTTACATTCAACTTTTTGAAATAATTTGTACTTTTAGAGATATTGCACTTTTTACTTCTAAAAAAAGCCCATTCATTTCAATGGGGAAATTCATACTTTTAGCTAGAAACTCCGTTCCAACTCTATAACGTTCAGCCTACTTAGGACATGTTGGCTACCATTTGAATTTTTGAAATAATTTGTACTTTTAGAGATATTTCACTTTTTACTGCTAAAACAATCCCATTCATTTCAATGGAGAAATGCGACTTAGCAACAGTGGAGCCTAACAACTGCTTATTATACCCTAACAACACCATATTAGAGCCTAGCAACCACCTATTATACCCTAGCAACCGCCTATTAGACCCTAGCAACCACCGTTTTACCCTAGCAACCACCAGTTTCACCCTAGCAACCGCATATTAGACCATATAAACTGCATATTAGACCCTAGCAACACCCTATTAGACCCTAGCAACCGCCTCTTAGACCCTAGCAACCGCCTATTAGACCCTAGCAACCGCCTATTATACCCTAGCAACCGCCTATTAGACCCTAGCAACCACCGTTTTACCCTAGCAACCACCAGTTTCACCCTAGCAACCGCATATTAGACCATATAAACGGCATACTAGACCATAGCTACCCCCTATTAGACCCTAGCAACCGCCTATTAGACCCTAGCAACCGCCTATTAGACCCTAGCTATCACTGTTTTACCCTAAAAAAATACATTTTACACTATTCAACACTGCCAACATTTTAAAAACTTTTAACACTAATACTTTAACACCTTTCCAACCTTTCACACGTTTCAAACCTTTCACACCTTTCAAACCTTTCACACCTTTCAAACCTTTCAAACCTTTAGAACCTTTCAAACCTTTAGAACTTTTAGAACCTTTAGAACCTTTCAAACCTTTAGAACCTTTAGAACCTTTCAAACCTTTAGAACCTTTAGAACCTTTCAAACCTTTCAAACCTTTCAAACCTTTCAAACCTTTAGAACCTTTCAAACCCTTCAAACCTTTCAAACCTTTCAAACTTTTCAAACCTATAACACTACTAACACTATCAATACTCAATACCTGCAACATTCTTAGCGATCCCACACTGTTTCTTCAGGAACAGTACTTTCTAGTTGTCAATATTTTTTTTTGGCACCAGTTTTTTGGCACCTAACTAGTCCTTCATACTTTTAGCTACAAACTCCGTTCCAACTCTTCAACGTTCGGCCTACTCAGGACATGTCGGCTTACATTCAAATTTTTTAAATAATTTGTACTTTTAGAGATATTGCACTTTTTACTTCTAAAAAATCCCCATTCATTTCAATGGGGAAATTCATCATCATCCTCAGTCCCCCTTTCACACCCATGTTAACTCTCATCTCTTCTCCTCTCATCGGCCACACGGCCGCTGTTGTTTTTTTTTCCAAAACTTTTTTTTTTCAGAATTTTTTTTTTCAAAATCATTTTTTTTCAGATACATTTTTTTTTTCCAAAAATTTTTTTTTCCAATTTTTTTTTTTTTCAGATTTTTTTTTTCCAAAAAATATTTTTTTCCAAAACATTTTTTTTTCCAAAAATGTTTTTTTTCCAATTTTTTTTTTTTCCAAACATTTTTTTTTCCAATTTTTTTTTTTTAGATTTATTTTTCTGAACTTTTTTTTTTCAGATTTTTTTTTTCCAGATTTTTATTTCCTAACTTTTTTTTTTCAGATATTTATTTTTCTTTCCAAATTCTTTTTTTTCTTTTTTTTTTTTCCTTTTTTTTTTTTTACACTATTCAACACTGCCAACACTATACAAACTTTTAACACTAATACCTTGTCAAACCTTTCACACCTTTCAAACTTTTCAAACCTTTAGAACCTTTCAAACCATTAGAACTTTTAGAACTTTTAGAACCTTTAGAACCTTTAGAACCTTTAGAACCTTTCAAACCTTTCAAGCCTTAGGAACCTTTCAAACCTTTCAAACCATTCAAACCTTTAGAACCTTTAGAACCTTTAGAACCTTTCAAACCTTTAGAACCTTTCAAACCTTTCAAACCTTTCACACCCTTCAAACCTTTCACACCCTTCAAACCTTTCACACCTTTCAAACCTATAACACTACTAACACTATCAATACTCAATACCAGCAATATTAGCGATCCCACACTGTTTCTTCAGGAACAGTACTTTCTAGTTAACATTGAGACTGGACGCACAGGTGATTGTTTCACACAATCAATTCTCAGCCTGTTGTTTCGGGGTGCGCTGGTTTCAGCACACCCCAACCCCCTCTTGTGTGTTGGCTAGTGAGGCGCGTCCTAGCGAGACCTGACAGAATGGGTTTCGTTGAGCGCATACTGGTTGCACGCATACTGGTTCTTATCAGTGTGACGTCGTCTGTTAACACTGGCATGACTGGGGTTGCATTATCCTACACACAGCCTGCTAAACGGTCAATTTGGACAAGAAATCAAGCTCTGCTATTGGTTCCTGTCTCACCTCTTTGGACCAGACTGACTGACACCTTCTCACCCACCCAGTGGGGGGTTCCATTGTCTTTTAAATAGCCATTCAACTCCACTCTGCTCAGTCAGTTAGCTCACTCACTCTGTTGTTGCAGGCAGAAACATTTTAAAAAGTAGTAATTTAGTAGTAATGGTAACTGCAGATTCTGTAAAATGTTTATAAAAAAGCGTATAAAACAGTGCAATCTGTAGCGTCACATTAAACTCTTGAGGGAAACATGGAGCCTATATGAACGCTGAAGCCACTGTCTAATTACGTGACTATCTCCATTGTCCAAAACACATGGATATCTCTTGACAAACCAATATTATATTATATAATATTCACATTATTGTCTGAGCGTAAAGCTCTCATTCTATCAGCTGTTCACACTGACAGAAACGTCTCCTCTCCTCCTGCCTGTCAGCGTAACAAGAGAACACACCGCTATGTTCCACACATGTGCTCATTCCTGCTACTCCTGCGCTAAATATCTGATCTACAAACATAAAACAGTCGCTGGCTGACGAGCCCTCTGCTTGTAGATCAGTACTGTTGGCGCAGCATTGGGTTGCCAAATTTTGCGAGAGAAATGAGCAGTCAGGTCTATGAAAATGTTACTGCATGCGTTGTGCCCTGACAAAACAGTGAGGCATCAAACCATTGTGGGGTTTATAGCCGAGGCTAATTTGCAACGACAGTCCCTGGTTAGGCCTTTTTATATAAATATTCACCTAATAAAAAAGAAATTACGAAAGGACATGGAGCTCTAATCTAAACAAGTATGAAAATACATTTATATCTGCAAAGTAACTAAAGTTTTCAAATAATTGTAGTGGAGTAAAAGTACAAGATTTGCCTATGAGCTGTAGTGGAGTAGAAAATTATTACCATTATAATGTAATTATATATATAATAATAATAATAATAATAATAATAGAAAGACGTGGAAAAACAAGCCCAAAGTCGCTTAGAATAAGCAGACATGGCAACATGGCCACAGCAAAGTCTGCTGTCTACGGGCCGCTCTGTGGGGGGTCTCGAGGTGTAAAGTGCTCTAGGGAGGGGGAGAGAGGGGGAGAGCGATCAATTTAGCCGAAATAAAACGGCTGGGATGGGATACATGGTATGTATTTCATATTTATAATGAGTTAAAAAAAAAAGTAGTAGTATCAATATGCTGGGGGGAACATTGGCCTAAAATATTAGATCTACAAGCTAACAACACCGAACACTGCAATGTGTTGTGACTATGAGCGAGTATAAAGGCTGTTTTAGCAGAAGAGATTCAGGTTAGAGGGGAATAAAGAGCGGACCAAGTACAGACACAACCCCAGTCAATTTACCAATTATAAAGGATTTAAGTTGTTAAACTATATTTCACTGACTTTCAGGAAAACATTAGCTATCACAAAATGCCTATAAATGAAGCAGCATTGCAATGCTTACTGTAAATGTTTAATCTGTACATTTAATTATGCAAATACTGTAGGTTCCATCGATGGAGATAGCAGCAAAAACAAGGATAAGGTAAGATCAAGTTGTTTTTTGGTGTCTCAAGATTGTTAAGGCTGGAAAACATGCTCACATGTGGTTGAGTCCATGTGTGTTTGATGTCTGTGTTTGTTTGTTTGTTCGTAGTTGTGAGTACATGTGTTTACGGTTATGAATGTGTTAGTGTATTGTTGTGTATTTTCTTTGTGTATCTATTTCATAAAACAAATCAGATTATCAGCCTCTATGCAAAGCTTAAGTACAACAGAGGTTTAAAGACATGTCCTGTTTTCTTAGAGTGACCTCAAAGCTGTTGATGCTGGAAGCTCAGACATAACAGATAGTGTTGGAGAAGATGACAACACAACACCTGAAAACAAGTCTTCAGATCCCAGCAGCACTGTTCCTGCTCCAAGTGAGACAGGTAAACACCTGCATTCAATAAGGGCGGATTCAGACTGGGTCCGATTGCTTCGAACCGTTCCAGAGTACGATTGGCCTCTACCAGCTGGCCAGCATTCACATTGGCCAAAATTATTCCGTACTCGAGTACACGTCATGCAACAGTAATGGTAAATATGTGCCTCATGGGGGCTCTGTTGACTATGGGGCTTTGGGAGATAGAGAATGTCTTTCGCAGAAGAAGAGTCACTTGTCAGAGTTTAAAGTGAATAATAAAGTTTGACTGTGTTCCTGACGTTGTCTTGAGTTATGATAATAACAGAATAACAATACACAACCAAAGCAGTGTGTGCATTGGTCTTTGAAACCTCAAAATGTAACGTTGTCTCTCGCGTCTTCGTTATTATCAATATGATAGTCACGTCACTGATGCATCCTTGGTATTTTAGCAGTGACGTCACAGACTAATCCTTGGTATATTTATCCTTATATACGTTCGCCACACATGTGTTTTTCGTTTATTATTTGTCACGGCTCACGCTACTCAAACACTAGCGGGATTATTATTTCTTGTCAACATTCAAGTAGAACTATGAGAAGGTATAACCCAGCTAAAATAATACGTCATTATGAAAATATATAAATGATATATGATTAGCAGTCCACTTCCTTCTCTTGGTACGGATGGTTTCACACTGCCGCGTTCCGTTCCTGAGTCCGCAGCAATCGGACCCGAGACTACCTCCCCAGGTGGTTTCGGGTACAGTACGGTGATGCGTTACGGGGAACGGTACGGTACGTTCTCACTACCACAACATCTGCCATGTGGTCCGGGATGCGCACCCGGGACCATAGTCTGAATCCGCCCTAAGGGCGGCTTCACACTGGGTCCGATTGAATCGAACCGTTCCCGAGTGCGGTTCGCCTCTCCCAGCAGGGCCAGCATTCACATTGGCCAAAATCCTTCAGTACTCCAGACCATTTAAATTAACAGTAATGGTAAATATGTGCCTCATGGGGAAGCTGTTGACTATGGGGCTTTGGGAGATGGGAGAATGTCATTCACAGAAGAAGAGTGACTTGTCAGAGTGTAGAGTGAATAATAAAGTTTGACTGTGTTCCTGACGTTGTCTTGAGTTATAACAATAACAGAACAACAATACACAACCAAAGCAGTGTGTGCGTTGGTCTTTGAAACCTCAAAATGTAACGGTGTCTCTCGCGTCTCTGTTATTATCAATATGATAACGATGTCACTAATGCATCCTTGGTATTTTAGCAGTGACGTCACCGACTAATTCTTGGCATATTTATCCTAGTGGCAGCGTTCGCTACACATGTGTTTTTTGTTTGTTTTTTCACAGCTCGCGCTACTCAAACACTAGCGGGATTATTATTTCTTGTCAACATTCAAGTAGAACTATGAGAAGGTATAACACAGCTAAAATAATGTGTCAATATAAAAATATATAAATGATATATGATTAGCAGTCCACTTCCTCCTGTTGGTACGGATGGATTCACATGTTCCGTACCCGAGCACGCATGATCCGGATCCAAGACTACCTCGAGAGACGGTCTCGGGTACGGTACGGTACGGTGATCCGTTTCGGGGAACGATACGCAACGTTCACACTACCACAACATCAGCCAAGTGGTCCAGGGTGCGCACCCGGGACCATAGTGTGAAACCGGCCTAAGTTACTACTTGGATGTTCCAACAGTCATGAACACTCAACACATTCTAACTACTGAACATATTATTAAAGTGGATTATGAAAGCAATCTGTAATAACGGAGCACCTCAAAGTTTATTGTACTGACTTCCAGGAAAAACAAGAAAATATTAAATTATAAAGATAAGTTGAGTGACTCACTGCATACGTACCCATATGTATACGTACCCTGTATCTTTAGGTTCCATTGGTGAAGATAGCACTGAGGACAAGGATAAGGTAAGATCATTTTATTTGTATTTGGTGGCATAAGACCTTTGAAACCTTTTCTCCTATGGGTATTATTTAAGCTTTTTTTTTTTACCGTTTACCTTTCTCTTTTCTATTATTGCATTTTTTACAAGATAGATTAAAGGGATAGTTCACCCCCAAAATGACTTTTTTTCTATCAATTACTCACCCCATGGAAACTTGAATTCATGGATATTGTTTAGTTTTTGTCACAATGACCAGCAGCGGTTTCGTATGGGGACACAAAGGAGACTCTTTGTATACAACTGCTGCCGGTCATCGAATTGCCTTAGGAATGCCACAAAAACTAAAACATACCATGAATTCAAGTTTCCATGGGGTGAGTAATCGATAGAAAAAAAGTCATTTTGGGGGTGAACTATCCCTTTAACATGTTATTGGAATGTAAATTTAAATATGAATTAAATAATATGATGATGCAATTTTGACTTTCCAAACATGCAAATACTAAGCTCCCTATATTTTCCAACCGAGTACATTTACATGAGTACTGCACTTAAGTAAAACAAATGTGAGTGTCTGTACCTTATTTGATTTAATGTTTTTATTTATTTTTAATTGTCTAATCTTATGACTTTAACTCCCCTACAAGTACCTGGTACCAACACAAAAAGGCATTTACATTTGTATTAGTTTTTGGAAAGATTCTTAATTGCAATACAGAAATACATACACATTATAATAAAATGTAATGGTGCAAAGGTGAAAAGTGCCATTTGTGCTTTTGAATACTTAAGTATTTTTAAAAGCAAGTGCTCCACAAATTAAACTCAAGTACAAATTTGAATGAACAACTCTCACTTATAGTTTAGTAATATTTGACGGGGAGTATCTATACTTTGACTCAACTACTAGTGCTTATTTGTCCACCACTGGGCGTCACCAAGTAAGATTGTCAGCCATTATACAGTTGTGATACACAACAAAGTTACAAGCTGCTTGTAATGTAGATTATTCAGATGTGAAATTGATACATGTTCTTAGAGTCAACCCAAAGCTGTTGATGCTGGAAGCTCAGAGATCAAAGAAGATGACAACACAAGTGAAAACAAGTCTTCAGATACCAGCAGCACTGTTCCTGCTCCAGGTGAGACAGGTAAAACCTCCATTAAATAATTCACTACTTGGATGTTCCAAAAGTTAAGAACACATATTCTCACAACTGAACATACTTAACGATTATTAGAATAATCTGTAATAACAGAACACTTTAACCACTTCAATCGTAGCATCCATATTCTGGGGTGAACATTAGTCTAAAATAACAGACCCTACAAGCTCTCAATAGACCAATTATTCTTTATTATTATTGAGACTGGACGCACAGGTGATTGTTTCACGCAATCAATTCTCAGCCTGTTGTTTCGGGGTGCGCTGGTTTCAGCACACCCCAACCCCCTCTTGCGTGTTGGCTAGTGAGGCGCGTCCTAGCGAGACCTGACAGAATGGGTTTCATTGAGCGCATACTGGATGCCCGCATACTGGTTCTTATCAGTGTGACGTCGTCTGTTAATGGGTCTATACTTTGCGCCACAATGTGTTGGTAGTTAAAGGCTATTGTGCTGAAGAGATTCATAGGAATAAAGAGCGGACCAAGTACAGACACGACCCCAGTCAATTTACTGATTATAAAGGATTTAAGTTGTTAAACTATATTTCACTCACTTTCAGGAAAACATTAGCTATCACAAAATGCCTTTAAATGAATCAGAATTGAGATTCTTACAGTAAATGTTTAAAATGTATATTTAATTATGCAAATACTCTAGGTTCCATCGATGGAGATAGCACCAAAAACAAGGATAAGGTAAGATCAATTCCTTTTTTTCGTGTCACAAGAACGTTAAGGCTATTTGCACCGTTTTACTAATAACTTTTAACAGCAATTTTTACCATTTAGTTTTTGAATCAAACAAGAAGTCCCCCACACTGTATCTTGCTGTGGCAACTCACTTTTTTAATTTAATGACAAACGTTTCGGTCCATCTGGACCTTCTTCAATAGTGTCTTACAATACTGATCACTTTGTGCTCTTATATACAAACACTCCATCTGGTTAACAGGTGTGAGACAATCACACTCCCAATGGGAGTGTCACTCAATGATTGTCTCTAGTGTGTGAGCTTGTCGATTTGCCCAGACTCAACATATATACATCCATTATTTAAAAATATTCACAAATGTTTTTACAGAAACAAACTTAAGAAATGAAAACATCGGCCTTGCGGCTTTCATAAGTCACTCTTAACTTTGCATTAGAGCTTGGTTTTGCCCAGACAATGAATATATATAGTATTACAGAGTTTTCAAATGCATAGTCCCACAATGAATTACAACATCACATGCCATGGAATTTCATCGTTCAACCCTTTTGGGAATAATGTTAGTAGGGTATAAATCCAATAAACTTCTCTTTTGTTTAGTATTTCATCTATGTTTCCCCATCTCTCAGATAGACTCATTTTTTCAATCCCTTGGAATTTGAACGATGAGATGTCATGTTTCAAGTCATTAAAATGTATCTGCTACTGGGTAGTTCCTGTCATTTCTCCTTATTGTGCTTTTATGCTCACTCATTCTTTGTTTGAGCTGGCGTGATGTTTTTCCGCACATACACCAGTCCGCATGGACATTTAATCAAATAAATAACATGTGTAGTGGTACAAGTAATGACATCATTGATAGAATATTTCTTCCCAGTATGGGGGTGAGTAAAGTAGTTACCTTTGACCATATTGTTGCACTGGGCACAACCTCTACATTTATAGCAACCATTCGGAAGAGGTGCTAACAATGATTGTGTTTCCCTCAGCGTTTCCCTTTTACCACAGCGAGGCAGAGGCTGAGGCAACCCTCAAAGCAGAAAAAAGTCTGCAGACGTGGAAAACGAGCCAACAAGAAGAGGTGGCCACAGACACATGACACGACACTACACCACAAAGATGCGGTAATCAACCTCTCCAAAAGTGAATTGACAGATGTACATATTTCTGTTCTATCAAAAGGTCTTTCATTTGTCCCCACTACGGTGGATAGGCAATTTGATACAAGAGTTGACTTGCTTAAGTTTTTCCGAAAAATCAAACTAAAACAATTATATTCAAGCAAAACTATAGACCAAGATCAACCTTGTATTCAGGAAATTGGTAACATCACACCCTTTAAGCCTAAGAGTACTTTTAGTCCATTTGTGAATAATGCTTCTATAAATACATACTGCAGACTAGTGGAACAAGAGGCCATGTCAGAGTACGGCAAATTCCGTCCCCACCCACCAAGAAACCTATCCAGAGAAGAAGAGAAGGCATTAAATGATTTGAAAAAAGACTCCACTATTGTGATAAAACCTGCAGACAAGGGTGGCGCTATTGTCGTCCAGGACTATGACAAGTATAAAGAAGAGATTATTAGACAGATTGGAAATGAGAAATTCTATAGAAAGCTGAGTGGAGACCCCACCCCAGGCTTTCAAAGAGACATTTTTGTGTATTTGGAGAATGCCCATATGAACAAAGTGATATCAAAGAAAGAATTGGAATACCTTAAATGTAATCATCCTGTACGCCCAGTATTGTACACATTGCCGAAATCACATAAACCTAGAACGCTACAAAACAATTTTCCAGGTAGACCAGTGGTAGCTGGTATCGGTTCATTATTAGAACCTATACCTAGAAAATATCGTCAAACAAATGATATGCCACCTAATGAATTCATCCTGCAGTTAGCAGAATTTGTATTAAGAAACAACTATTTCAAGTTTGAAGATGACTATTATCTCCAGGTCAATGGTTGTTCAATGGGCAGCACGGTAGCTCCAAGCTATGCCAATTTATATGTTGGTCTATTTGAAGAAAAGTTTGTGTATAATCTCACAGAGAACCCTTTCATTAACAAGGTTATTAAATGGTATCGTTACATTGATGACATCTACTGTCTGTTTGAAGGTACTGTAACTGAAATGAGTGAGTTTGTTACTCTGCTCAATGAGAAAGACCCAACTCTGAAGTTTACAGCTGAATATGCTAGAGACAGAGTCCATTTCCTAGACATGTGGGTTGAGAAGAAGGCTGGTTCACTATGTACCACTTTGTATAGAAAAGATACAGATCGAAACACCTTACTAATGGCCAATAGTTATCATCCCATACCCCTCAAACGAGGCTTACCACGAAGCCAATTTTTGGACATAGAGCTAGAGCTCTGTCCCTATAAACTGTTTTTTGTCCCTAGGGACCTTGGCCCCGCCCACCTATATAACTTAACGGGAGTGCACGCCCACAATTCGACGTCGGAGACATTCCAATGGCATTCCAACTAGAGACAGAGAGAGAGGCAGTCCTGTTTCTCTCGCAGCGCTTAAAGGCCCGCCCCTCCCCCTCTACAGTCACTCACACTCACACACACACACACACACACACACACACACACACACACACACACACACACACACACACACACACACACACACACACACACACACACACACACACACACACACACAGACACAGAAGATACATACACAGGCAGAGCAAGTGAGGCTGTTCTATTGGTGGCGTTGTATAACTAGTGTAGTGTTTAAGTAAATGAAATACATCCTACTTATAAACTACCAAAAGTAATGCACATATAAGTGGCTACACCAGGCAAACTAAATGGGGGTGGGGGGTATGTGGATAGCCGCGGTGTGAATGACATGACCGAGGTCGTCAAAACGCAACATGTACTTGCCAGTCAAAACGATCTCCAAACTACAAAGCATCCATCCCCAGTTAAATCATATCAAGATCTTAACCCGACACCCAAGTGCTGGGCTCAGCTATAGGACTTAGGAGTGTGTCGGTGTCGTGCGCAGTAAATAGCAGATCTACAAGCTCACAACGTGTCATGAATAGGAGGCGTTGTGAGCTTGTAGATCTGCTATTTACAGCACGCAACACCATTGTGCAATTAAGTGTTGAACGCGTTACTGTAACGCTGTTATTTTTTCCAGTAACTAGTACTCTAACACATTCTTTTTTTAATTCAGTAACTCAGTTACCGTTATTACATGGTGCGTTACTCCGGTATTTTTTATATAGTATGTATATATACAGCAAGGCGAAAAGTGACTGTGAATTGTACTTAAGTACAGCACTCGAGTAAATGTACGCATCGTATCGTAGCGTATACCTTCCGAAAAAAACTAGAACACAACACTGACTTTACACCAGTCTGTGTTGCGGAGACGCGCTGTGCTCGGCTTTGGAAGCTCTCTCTCTCTCGCTCGCTCTTTCTTTCTCTCTCTCTTAACAGCGTGTGTGTGTTTCTGTCGTCAGGAAAGTTACACGAGTCGACTCACTCGCCCAGGTGGTGTTAATAATAGTCTACTAATCACCGTAATCGTAACAAAATTCAGAATCACAGCGCTGCCTGTTTCGGATTCCGCACGTTTAAGTAATGAATTAATTTGTTCGTCTATTTATTAACTGCGTCTGCTACTGCAGTCTGTAGCCTGTGGTACATGAAAACTCCTGTTACAGTCAAGGATCACCTTCAACCTGGTGTTTGCACATCTATATAAAACGTTCAGATTTCAAATATAAAGTGCTTACCCCATGGCCACGGATGTTACAATTATGCACAGGACTCTCAAAAGTACCCGTATATTCTGTATTGTTCAATGAAAAGCATTTTAATCCGATCAGTGGCCATTTTTTCATAATGTATCGGAGGGCAATACACCTACCAACCGAAAGGGTCACTCAGCTGAAAGCATGTGGAGAAAATGGCCACCGATCAGATTAAAATGCTTTTTATTGAACAATACCAATGATACAGGTACTTGAGAGTCCGTATACATGTAACATCCGTCGCCATGGGATAAGCACTTTATATTTGAAATATGAACGTTTATGTAGATGTACGGGCCATAAATGGAGAAAGTGTAAACACCAGGTTGAAGTTCATCCATGACGGTCGTGACAGTCGACCGTTGTGTATCCATTACTCCCTCTTAACATTTCCCATGTTTTTAGTTTATTGAAATAATGTCATGCACATTTGTCCAGTGCATAGCCTACTGCAGGCCTTGTTGACTAGATTTAGAAGAGATTTTGAAGCTCTTGCTCCTGAAATGATCGATTATTTTTAAGGGAAAAAGCCATCATTTAACATGCAAGTCAATGGGTGAGAAGCAGAGATTGCCAGGCGCAAATGGTAACCACTAGATAGATGGTGGGTTACTCCAGTTGGGTACGAGACCCGGTCAGACCGGGTGCGGGTGTAGTACATTTGTATTAACCTCGGTTCGTTTCGGAACGGGTCCAGTTTTCCTCGGTCCCGTTTCGGGCCGGGTCCAGTATTTTAGAATGTTTTGTCGGTTCCGTTCGGACCGCTCTCCCTCGCGATTGAGATCCCCCCCCCCCACACACACACACACACACACACACACACACACAACTTTTCACTGTTAATGCAGCTATTTGTCTGCTGCCGACAGAAGGGCTATAGCTTACTTGATTCCTAAAATAGCAGACCTACTGTACAAGCTGACAACGCGTCGTGGATGCGACGCATTGTGAGCTTGTAGGTCTGCTATGTTTTTAAAACATAATAAATAAATAAAAATAGCATACTGGATTAAATGTATATAATGATACAATCCAGGACCCAGGTCCAGGGTCTTCAACGTTTGTCAGGTCAAGGACCCCTTAGCTGAGAGAGAGATCAAGCAGGGACCCCCAGTAGACTACATAGGCTTGTATAAAACTGTGTTGCAGACTTTCTTTCGTTTAGGCTGTTTCTGCAACCTCAAGAGGACACATATGGAACCAAATGGACCCCGACGTGAAATAGGGCGCTAAATTCGCCTATAATAACTTCAGAAAAGCTCAGCATTCATTTTATGTTCTACTCCTATTGTTGGTGTCAATATACAAAAAAATATGGTTTATTGGGTGGGGGGGGCATGCATTTTCCTCCAGTCACTCGGGGGCGGGGGGTACAGAAAAGTATTTGGAGGTCGGGGGGGAGGGGGCAAGGAAATAAAAAGACATACATTACATCTGGAACACCCCCCCCCCCCCCCCCAACTAAATAACAAACAGTCCCTAACAGCATACATTTCCATTACAAATGAGGGGCTAAATACATATAATACCCCCCCCCCCCCCCCACCCACAATTACAGTACATTGAGGGCCCAATACAGAATATTTGAATACATTTAGGAGTAAATGACAGATTTCTTTGATATAGACCTCTCCCATGCTCAGTGTTGCCATGTCCTCTAATTATAAGCGACATGCCCTTGTTTTTCTGTGAAGGTACTTGTAAAGACTGGTGGTTGGGCTTTGCCCCTGTTTCTAAAACGTTGATATTTGGCATGCATTTATGGCTCATTTTATATTTATGTTGATAGCTTGTAGATCTGCTATTTTCTACTACCACCACCACTAGTAATAATATTAAGAACTAGAAAAAGTGCTCCTCGGAGCACAGGTCTCCACCAGGTCAGGTAGGTTATTATGGCCTCCTGGTGGCGCTATAATAGGCCAATGTGAAAAGGGTGGCATTTCTTCTTAGGCCTTTTACGGCAAACGGACACTTCATTCATGATTTGAGGCATTTTGTTCCAAAAATGTGTATTGCTAAGTTGTATGGATTTAAACTTGTAACAGAGTATTTCTATTTTGCAATATTGGTACTTAACTTAAGTTACCACTTTGAGTACTTTTTCCACCACTGCCAAAATATATCGCCTATACATAGTAAACTATAATAGCTGTTCAAACAGCTTTTCAGGTAATAATGGTGCTTCAAGGTGATGCCTTTCTGTGCTATTGAAGTGGTGCTAATCACAGCATATGGAAGTTTCGAAGTAGTTCACACGTCTGTTTACCAATAGATATGTTACACTTAATCAGTATTCACATTCCACGTACATCACCAGCACAATAGAGATGGGATGTATGGCTCTTTTAAGGAATTCGTTCCTTTTACAGAGCCGTTCAAAAGACTGGCTCATTTATGGCTCATTTGTATATTTATATATTTAAAAAACATATATAAATGTATATAAATATATATACATATTTTTATATTTATATCTCATAACGTTATTTATATTTATATTATATGCATATGATCTAATTGATGTTATATCATATATACAATATCATAAAACATTATAATAATATATTATTATATTTAAAAATATATAATAATATAATAGATTACATCATTAATACAATATTTATTATATTATAATATATCATATACATTATAATACATATTATTATAATATATAAAATTATAATCTAACATTTTATTACAATAATTAATTTAATATATCTCTGCTGTCCAACAGGAACCAGCTACCTCCAAAACACTCATCTTTTTAGTTAGCTGGTTCCTGCTGGACAGCGACAATATAATAAATGTATATATAACTAGAAGTTCGGGCCGCTACGCGGCCCGAACGTCTAGCGTGACGCGTCGTTCACTTTGCAGTGCCACCTTACAGGCACCTCACAGTGTGAGAGAGAGTTTTGTGCTCTCCTAAATCCACGGCAGGCTTTGAAAGTACCCACTTCAGAAAGAGGTGACGTGCATCACCTCTCCAATGACCAAAACCCACTTTGTGATTACTCAGACCTGGTATGGCAGACCTGTGGGGAGTGTGCAGTGGTGTACAATGTGAAAAGATAGTTGAAATCGCAGGAGATGAAGTTAGCAGTTTATTTGTGTAAAGGGTCGTCGGCGTGGGTTGTGTTGAGGATGGAAGCCGTCGAACTGGTGCATCCTACCTATTTATAGGTAGGATGTGATGTCATGCTGTCGTGAGATTACGTCACACTGGCGTGTCTCATCGTGATGTCACGACCGTGATGTCATATGACGTCACACTGGCTACATACAACGTTACAGACAACCGACATGGCGCAGGATTCAAATTGTATATATACTAGAAGTTCGGGCCGCTATGCGGCCCGAACGTCTAGCGTGACGCGTCGTTCACTTTGCAGTGCCACCTTACAGGCACCTCACAGTGTGAGAGAGAGTTATGTGCTCTCCTAAATCCACGGCAGGCTTTGAAAGTACCCACTTCAGAAAGAGGTGACGTGCATCACCTCTCCAATGACCAAAACCCACTTTGTGATTACTCAGACCTGGTATGGCAGACCTGTGGGGAGTGTGCAGTGGTGTACAATGTGAAAAGATAGTTGAAATCGCAGGAGATGAAGTTAGCAGTTTATTTGTGTAAAGGGTCGTCGGCGTGGGTTGTGTTGAGGATGGAAGCCGTCGAACTGGTGCATCCTACCTATTTATAGGTAGGATGTGATGTCATGCTGTCGTGAGATTACGTCACACTGGCGTGTCTCATCGTGATGTCACGACCGTGATGTCATATGACGTCACACTGGCTACATACATACATACATACTGACAACCGACATGGCGCAGGATTCAAATTGTTCGCTATGCGGCCCGAACGTCTAGCGTGACGCGTCGTTCACTTTGCAGTGCCACCTTACAGGCACCTCACAGTGTGAGAGAGAGTTTTGTGCTCTCCTAAATCCACGGCAGGCTTTGAAAGTACCCACTTCAGAAAGAGGTGACGTGCATCACCTCTCCAATGACCAAAACCCACTATGGAAGCCGTCGAACTGGTGCGATCTGACGGCATCCTAGAATTTATAGGTAGGATGTGATGTCATGCGTGATGTCATGCTGTCGTGAACTGACGTCACACTGGCGTGATGTCAGATTACGTCACACTGGCCACATACAACGTTCGTACATACTGACAACCGACATGGCGCAGGATTCAAATTGTATATATACTAGAAGTTCGGGCCGCTACGCGGCCCGAACGTCTAGCGTGACGCGTCGTTCACTTTGCAGTGCCACCTTACAGGCACCTCACAGTGTGAGAGAGAGTTTTGTGCTCTCCTAAATCCACGGCAGGCTTTGAAAGTACCCGCTTCAGAAAGAGGTGACGTGCATCACCTCTCCAATGACCAAAACCCACTTTGTGATTACTCAGACCTGGTATGGCAGACCTGTGGGGAGTGTGCAGTGGTGTACAATGTGAAAAGATAGTTGAAATCGCAGGAGATGAAGTTAGCAGTTTATTTGTGTAAAGGGTGGATAAGAATGAAATGGTGTGAAAGACAGTGGCGACGTCGTCAGGTCCACAGGTTGTCATGGCAGAGCCTGCAGAATGGGAGAAAAGGAGAAGGCAGGAGTCAAGCAGACAATGTGAGAAGTCCACCATGGATCATGTGATAGTGAAGGCAGTGGTTTTTGTGTGAAGTTGTAGGCATTGTTGGTTATGTTGAGCAATGAGAAATGACACATGGAAGAATGCAACAGCCTTACCTCAGTGGGGAAGAAGCACTTTTGTGAAAACCACGTTTTCCGTGACGTTTTCAGTGTGGTTTTCCTGCTGGTGTATGGCATACTTTAGGCGTGCTGGGTCACCCGTTCTTGAGCTGGCAACATATAGTTGTCCGTGAGTGAAGACAGGGGATCGAAGCCAGACCCCAACTGTTGTAAGTGTCTGGCCTTGTGATTTGTTGATGGTGGTGGCGAAAGCAGTGCGGACTGGAAACTGTCGCCTGGCCCAGTCAAAAGTGAAAAGTCCAGCATCTGGGATGATGACTTGAATGATGCAGATTTATGCAGGCTGCATATTCTGCTTAAAGAAGAAACAAACAAAAAGCGACAGAGATATATGCCATATATGGGCATAAAAGGACACATACAAACAGATACATAGATCCCCATATATGGGCATGAAAGGGAAACAGACAGACAGATCCAGAGATCTCCATAATAAAGTCAAAACGGGTGTCTGCTTAAAGAAGAAACAAACAAAAAGCGACAGAGATATATGCCATATATGGGCATAAAAGGACACATACAAACAGATACATAGATCCCCATATATGGGCATGAAAGGGAAACAGACAGACAGATCCAGAGATCTCCATAATAAAGTCAAAACGGGTCCAATGTGATGTCATGCTGTCGTGAGATTACGTCACACTGGCGTTGTGTCCATATTCGGGACGACCGTCTCATCGTCATCGTCGTCTTGGTAACAGGTTGGTTTGTTGTGATGATGTAGTGTAAAGTTTCAGACAGACAGTAAGAGTGATGCAGTGTTGCATCACTCTTGCCAGATTGCAACGTACATACATACATACATACAACGGACAACCGACGTGGCGCAGGATTCAAATTGTAAGGTAGATAGATAGACTAGAAGTAATATACTATGTTATAACTACGCATGCCAAACACATCAATCACCTACATAGCAGAAATCACACACCCTCACAAACCCGCATCCTACAAGTAACCAGCCACTGCCAACTCTTGTTAGAATAGAAGGCCAAAACTTGTTTGGCCTTCTATTGTTTTCCTGTTTGATCTCCTTCCCACTTGCCCCCCACCCCTCTTCTTCTTCTCTCTCCCCACTCTTCTTTCTATGGAAATTAACGTTGCGATGGGAATGATGTACAAAAACGAATTTCACCCACTTTTTTACCTTGTAAACCTGTGATGTGACAATAAACCTGATTCTGATTCTCTCTGTCCACCATATGACATCATTCTTGATGTCATTTTTTCTTGTTCAGACTTAGATGGATCTGTCACACCACTGAAGATTTTATGGCTAAATCACTTGACATGAAACAGAGGTTTATAGAACGAGGTTATCCTATTGAATGTGTTGAAGAAGCGTACCAAATGTCTCTGGATAAAACAAGAAATGAACTGTTAAAAAATACTATTACAGAGAAAAAGAAACATTCAATCATGTTCAGTACAACCTACACCCCTAACAGCTATATATTGGGGCCCATAATTAAAAAACATTGGCACATACTATCCTCAGACCCTACCATATCAACAGATTTAAAAGATCCACCTCTAATAGTGTATAGAAGAGGACACAATCTGAGAGATAGCCTAGTTCGTGCACATATAAAAACAAGGAAAAGGGAAACACAATCATTGTTAGCACCTCTTCCGAATGGTTGCTATAAATGTAGAGGTTGTGCCCAGTGCAACAATATGGTCAAAGGTAACTACTTTACTCACCCCCATACTGGGAAGAAATATTCTATCAATGATGTCATTACTTGTACCACTACACATGTTATTTATTTGATTAAATGTCCATGCGGACTGGTGTATGTGGGAAAAACATCACGCCAGCTCAAACAAAGAATGAGTTAGCATAAAAGCACATTAAGGAGAAATGACAGGAACTACCCAGTAGCAGTACATTTTAATGACTTCAAACATGACGTCTCATCGTTCAAATTCCAGGGGATTGAAAAAATGTGTCTACCTGAGAGATGGGGAAACCTAGATGAAATACTAAACAAAAGAGAAATGTATTGGATTTATACCCTACAAACATTATTCCCAAAAGGGTTGAACGATGAAATTCCATGGCATGTGATGTTGTAATTCATTGTGGGACTATGCATTTGAAAACTTTGTACTATATATATTAATTGTCTGGGCAAAACCAAGCTCTAATGCAAAGTTAAGAGTGACTTATGAAAGCCGCAAGGCCGATGTTTTCATTTCTTAAGTTTGTTTCTGTAAAAATAATTGTGAATATTTGTTAATAATGGATGTATATATGTTGAGTCTGGGCAAATCGACAAGCTCACACACTAGACACAATCATTGAGTGACACTCCCATTGGGAGTGTGATTGTCTCACACCTGTGAACCAGATGGAGTGTTTGTATATAAGAGCACAAAGTGATCAGTATTGTAAGACACTATTGAAGAAGGTCCAGATGGACCGAAACGTTTGTCATTAAATAAAAAAAGTGAGTTGCCACAGCAAGATACAGTGTGGGGGACTTCTTGTTTGATTCAGATTATCTACTATCCAACGCACCTGAAATAAGTAACAGTGGATGTGCGATTATTCTCTCTACATACCATTTAGTTTTTAAAAGTTTGCATTTATCAGATAATGAACAGATTTGTTAGAAGGAAGTGGTTTGCATAGTTTCCTATGTGCTACATTCTATTGGAGGGTCAATGGAGAACATTCCTGTAATACACAGACTGGTAGAGACTATCCTTTGTGCCAACAGCTATCAGACTATACAATGTATGAGAACTCCCTGCCCGTATTCATTAATCATGGACTGTTCATCCCATTGTGGACTGTTTAACAACTGTTATGGAGTTACAGACTGTTGAACAACTGGTTATATGTGTAGTATGTGTTGGTTTGCTCACATGTGGTTGAGTCCATGTGTGTTTGATGTCTGTGTTTGTTTGTTTGTAGTTGTGAGTACATGTGTTTACGGTTATGAATGTATTAGTGTATTGTTGTGTATTGTTTTTGTGCATCTATTTCATGAAACAAATCAGATTATCAGCCTATATGCAAAGCTTAAGTACAACAGAGGTTTAAAGACATGTCCTGTTTTCTTAGAGTGACCTCAAAGCTGTTGATGCCGGAAGCTTGGACATAACAGATAGTGTTGGAGAAGATGAAAACACAACACCTGAAAACAAGTCTTCAGATACCAGCAGCACTGTTCCTGCTCCAAGTGAGACAGGTAAACACCTGCATTCAATTAGTCACTACTTGGATGTTCCAACAGTTATGAACACTCAACATATTCTAACTACTGAACATATTATTAAAGTGGATTATGAAAGCAATCTGTAATAACGGAACATATCAAAGTTTATTGTACTGACTTACAGGAAAAACAAAAAAATATAAAATTACAAAGTTGAGTGACTCACTGCATATACGTACGTAACCTGTATCTTTAGGTTCCATTGGTGAAGATAGCACTGAGGACAAGGATAAGGTAAGATCATTTGTATTTGGTGGCATAAGACCTTTGAAACCTTTTCTCCTATGGGTATTATTTAAGCTTTCTTTTTACCGTTTACTTTTCTCTTTTCTATTATTGCATTTTTTACAAGATAGTTTAAAGGGATAGTTCACCCCCAAAATGACTTTTTTGCTATCAATTACTCACCCCATGGAGACTTGAATTAATGGATATGTTTTAGTTTTTGTCACATTCCTTAGCCAATAATTTCATGATCGGCGGTTTCGTGTAGGGACACAAAGGAGACTCTTTGTGTACAACTGCTGCCGGTCATCAAATTGGCTTAGGAATGCCACACAAACTAAAACATACCATGAATTCAAGTCTCCATGGGGTGAGTAATTGATAGAAAAAAAGTCATTTTGGGGGTGAACTATCCCTTTAACATGTTATTGGAATGTAAATTTAAATATGAATTAAATAATATGATGATGCAATTTTGACTTTCCAAACATGCAAATACTAAGCTCCCTATATATTCCAACCGAGTACATTTACATGAGTACTGCACTTAAGTAAAACAAATGTGAGTGTGACCTTATTTGATTTAATGTTTTTATTTATTTTTAATTGTCTAATCTTATGACTTTAACTCCCCTACAAGTACCTGGTACCAAAACAAAAATGCATTTACATTGTATTAGTTTTTGGAAAGATTCTTAATTGCAATACAGAAATACATACACATTATAATAAAATGTATTGGTGCAAATGTGCAAAAGTGCCATTTGTGCTTTTGAATACTTAAGTATTTTTAAAAGCAAGTGCTCCACAAATTAAACTCAAGTACAAATTTGAATGAACAACTCTCACTTATAGTTTAGTAATATTTGACGGGGAGTATCTATACTTTGACTCAACTACTGGAGTTGAGTGCTTATTTGTCCACCACTGGGCGTCACCAAGTAAGATTCTCAGCCATTATACAGTTGTGATACACAACAAAGTTACAAGTTGCTTGTAATGTAGATCATTCAGATGTGAAATTGATATATGTTCTTAGAGTCAACCCAAAGCTGTTGATGCTGGAACCTCAGAGATCAAAGAAGATGACAACACAAGTGAAAACAAGTCTTCAGATCCCAGCAGCACTGTTCCTGCAGGTGAGACAGATAAAACCTGCATTAAATAATTCACTACTTGGATGTTCCAAAAGTTAAGAACACAATAAATCCAGAGAACATAACATACTGACTGCTTAATAAAACAACCTGTAATATCGGAATAATTTAGAATGATTTAAATATACTTTCAGTAATACATATTGCTATCATCAAATGCATGTAAATAAAGCAGCATTGAGATACTGTTGTATCTGGACCAGACACACGCATGCACGCACGCACGCACGTGCGCACACACACACACACACACACACACACACACACACACACACACACACACACACACACACACACACACACACACACACACACACACACACACACACACACACACACACACACACACACAGCACACACGTGACAGCTCATGTGTACTAGATTGATGACCCCTAGTAACATCTGGTTTGCATTACCGCCTAATCACACACACACACACACACACACACACACACACACACACACACACACACACACACACACACACACACACACACACACACACACACACACACACACACACACACACACACACACACATACAAGAGAAATACTGTAGCACACACTTATATAGATCTGTGCACATCCAACACACATCAATGCAGCCTATGCAAGTGCATAGACACACCTGTGGGGTCTGCATATATATACGGCGAAGGACAAAGAAACCGGCCCCTGTTACCCGGCCCCTTGCACCGGCCACACCATGTAACAGCAAGGCAGTATATTAACTCATGTACTCTGTACTCTGTTTGTATCTAATAAATCAACTTAATTGGGAACATTACTGGTCTGGACCTTTCAACTAGGTTTCACAGTACTTGTACAATATACAGCAATACTTACTGTAAATGTTTAACGTGTATATTTAATAATGCAAATGTTGTAGGTTCCATCGATGAAGATAGCAACAAGAGCAAGGATGAGGTAAGATAACTATTTTGGTGTCACAAGATCTTTAGGGGTATTTTGTGCTTCATATCTGATTTTATTAGTTGACTATTACAGTTCTCCATTTTTGTTAATGTTAAAGGTTGTCAAAGGAGAACAATCTGTGAAGAATTCTCAAGAAATCAGCCCAGAAAAACTGCTTTCCAGACTTAACCTCAAAGACAACTATCAAGTTAAGTTGTCAACTGCAGACTTTCTGAAAATAGGTCCTTCCATAAAAAAGCCTCATGAGATAACTGAGAAAGATCTAGCTCATGCATTCCTTCAGAAGTTGTTGATGCTAGACCATAGAGCCAGGTACATTCCAGTAACAGTAGACAATACAGAAGAAGACAATTTAAAAGACACTCCAGATTCTGACATGGTTGCTACAGAAGAAAGTTTATTTGATATTCTAAGCATGGCCAATGTAAACACTGATCAGAGTGTTAAACAATGTCATGTCCATCCAATGGATGTTCAGATGGCTGTGTTTCACTGCTCAGATAGCTTTCTCAGGCAGAATGTGATAACCAAATTATCACAGTGTCAATATGCCTTACCTTTGCTTGTGCCTGACCCATTCACAAGGGACATTCAGTGTCCTTTGTGGACATTTAGGCAAGTTAAAAAAACTTGGAAGGTAACTGATAAGTCAGGTGACATCACATGTAGGAACATGCCTATTTTCCAAGCTAAGACACATATGGTGTCATTTTTACGCCTTGGCTCAGTGTCATCATCTAAATCTCAGCTGATGAATACCTTAATTAATGACCGTCACAGCACGTTCTTTCATAGGAATTGTCCAGGTGCCACCAAATCTCACTGCCTGATAGATGGCATGGCAGAGATTGCCTGGTACTTCCCTGCTGGAAAACCAAATGATGCTTTCTCTGACTGTGTTGCCTTCTGTAATCTTCATGGAGATGCTCTATCACTTGAAAAACAGCGTGAAATACTGATCGATAAGGCTTCAGTCAATGTTGTCCTTTTACCTACTCTGGGAAGAGGTGACAAAAGTATGACAATGGTGGAAGACCTTTTTAAGGGTCCAAAACCTCTCATTTGTCTCCTTGCTGATAATGACTCTGATGCAAAACAGATAAAACTAGGAAAGTATACAGTGGGTGTGAAGGATAGAAGTCAGTCAGATGTGGCTGAAGAATTGAAAGGTATCATTAGAAACATATTGTCAACATCAAAAGCATCCTTCCAACTTGAAAGCATGGGAAATGCTTCTGGGATCAAAACAGATGAAGAAGTCCCTGAATGCCAAACAGGGAAATCTGCTGCTTTGAAGATTGTAGATTTGCTTGAAAGAACAGAGCTTTCAAAGATCAAAGACACATTTCTACCACGTCATGGGCACTTGTGGTATGAGTGGTGCAGAGTGAATAAAGAGCGGTACCGCCTCAGCGGAAACATTGAGAAGGACAAATGTGAAAAAGAAAAGAAGATGACACAAATAAGACAGGAACAATGTGACAAACCATCCAGTGAGCTGATGCAGATGTTTATTAAAAACATACAGTCTCCGAAATTGAATGAAAGACTCTACTTCTTAAAATGGATTGGATTCTTTCTTGATAACGTCTTCACAGATAAACTTTCTGAAATCAACCAGGCATATGATGCAAAGTGGTCTGAGGTCTTGGCTTTGAAAAAGAAGAAAGAGCAGGGCACATCACAGCTGCTGAAGGACAAGCAAAAGGAGTTGGGGGACATTTCAGATAAACTACAGTCAGCAACTGTTGGAGTTGAGCACATCTTGAGAGAAATAGGACAAATCTATGAAGCCCATGCATCTATTAGTAATATGAAGAACTTAGCAGGACAGCCAACGGAACTGATGGATGGAAATGCAGCTCATCTTCCTTTAATGCCTAATTACCCTAAGCTGGCTGCAGAGCTTATGATAGCAGGACAGCCAATGGAACTGATGGATGGAGATGCAGCTCATGTTCCTTTAACATGGATTACTAGTGTTCTAGATGAGGTCATCAAGACACTCGGAGACAAGAGAGTTTTTGTTTTGTCAGTTTTAGGCATCCAGAGCAGTGGAAAATCTACCATGCTGAATGCAATGTTTGGATTGCAGTTTGCGGTGAGTGCTGGCAGATGCACTAGAGGGGCCTTCATGCAGCTAGTGGAAGTGTCAGAGGAGATCCAGGAAGTCTACAAATTTGACTATGTCCTGGTTGTGGACACTGAAGGACTGCATGCTCCTGAGCTGGCAGGGCAGGACACTCGTCACCATGACAATGAATTGGCAACATTTGTCATTGGACTGGGAAACATGACTTTGATCAACATCTTAGGAGAGAATCCATCTGAGATGCAAGATGTTCTTCATATTGCTGTTCAGGCCTTCATGAGAATGAAGAAAGTTAAACTGTCTCCAAGTTGTCTGTTCGTTCACCAGAATGTTGCAGCTATTGAAGCTGGTGACAAAAACAAGGTGGGAAAGAGACGTCTACAAGAACAACTTGATGAGATGACCAAGCTAGCCGCCAAAGAGGAAGGGGTCATTGCCGAGTTCTTCAGTGATGTCATTGCATTTGATGTAGAAACAGATGTGAAATACATTTCTCAGCTCTGGGAAGGCAATCCACCCATGGCCCCTCCAAACCCAGGTTATAGTGAGAGCATCCAAGAGCTGAAGAACACAATCCTCTCAAAAGCATCTAAGTCTAATGGATTGACACTTTCAGAATTCAAAAGCACCATTAAAGACCTTTGGGATGCCCTGCTGAATGAAAACTTTGTTTTCAGTTTCAAGAACACACAAGAAATTGCATTGTACAGAAAACTTGAAGAAGAATATGGGAAATGGACCTGGGAATTAAGGCAAGCAATGTTGACAACTGAAAACCAACTTTTCAACAGAATTGAAAATGAAAGACTTGACAAAATTGAGCAGAATGGTCTTGTTGAAGAAATTAATAAGACTCGTAAAGAAGTGGACAAAAAAATTAAAAAGCATTTTGATGATAACAGGGTTAAAGATACACTGTTTCAATGGAAAGGACGATTTGAAATCAACATTGAGAACTTCCACAAAGACCTGGTGAAAGGAGCGAAACACAAGCTTGAGAAAATTATTCAGCAGAGAGCTGCTCGAAAAATGCTGGATGACAAGAGGACAGAGTATGAGAACAAGCTCATAAAGAAGAGCCAAGAGCTTGCCCACAAATTAAAAGACAAGGCAAAGGATGAAAATGAACTAAAAAAGGAATTCAACACTGTTTGGAAACAGTGGGTTACTGACTTCACTGTGGAAAATACTCCCATAAAGGAGATCAACATTCAAGAGGATGTGGTTTCTGTCCTTAATCTGAAATTAGACATCCCGAGGGTTGATATAAATAGCTGCAAAAAACGAAACAAGAAAATATCACAAATTAAGGAATTTTCTGACTATGTAAACATAAGAAAGAATGCACTAAAACGATTTGGCAACAGCATAGGGATTGGTTCAAAATTTTCATATGAATATGGTCAAATGATAAAAACACTCATTAATGCTGTTGATGACGAATCCATTGCCTTAATTAAGGCCAAACCTGTTAAAATGACAGGCTATGATATCAGCTACATGCATGAAGTAGCAGATATGGTCAAAAACAAAGTGAAAAATTTCACATTTGGAACTGATGAATATGTCCTGAAAACTGAGTTCACAGTAGATCTTTTACTTCATGTATTTGCAATTGCAGAGTGCCTGCTTTTAGAGTCTCACAAAGAATTCAAGAAGAATAACGATGCACTCATTTATTTGGAAAACAAAAAGGAACAATACTTCAACATGTTCAAAAGCTCTTGTGAAGGTAACTCCTCTGCTGCCGTGCTCGGTGAACTGCTTTGCAGTGAAATTAAGAAGTCTGCAATTCATGCTGTCTATGACAAGACTGCAATTCAATTGGCTGATGAGCTGAAATGTAGTCGCCCCGCCTTCAGTGGAAATAGGCTGAACTTAGAAAAACATGTTTTAACATCACTAGCAAAGGAAGAGAACTTTGGCAGATACAAGAACTACATCAACCATCCACGGAGAGAAGTAGAGCAATTCATTAAAACAACTGTTAAGGAATACATTTCCACCAATGAGGACAAGGTACGCAGCATCATGAAGAATAATGTGGAGGATATATTCAGGCTTCTGAATCAAGCAGTGCATGAGGCAACAGAAAAAGTCAAAACTCAGAGTCAACTCAAAGACACCAAAAACTGGTTGAGGGAGTTTTCCATTCTGTTAAATTATGACCTAAGATTTTCCACCAACTGCTATGATCCTTTCATTGATATAGACGACTTTGACTTTCTTACAGAGGAGATTAAGAAAGGCTTTGATTCCATGAAGGATGATTTGAACAACCTCCCAATCAATGTGGTGGATGTCCGTGTCAAGCCAGAGGAAAATCTTATTGACCAATTTTGCAAGTGTTGCTGGGTACAGTGTCCATTCTGTAGTGCCACTTGTACCAACACCCTTGAGGATCACACTCCAGATGATCACAACGTTCCTTTTCATCGCCCATGTGGAATTGATGGATGGCACAATAAACATACTAAGGCACTAAGCATTACTTTCTGCACAACAAACGTTGCAAGTGATCTAGAGTTCTTTCCTCCACCAGATTCAGAGAAGAGCATTCCATACAAAGAGTATCGAAATGGTGGTCCAAAGTATGCCAACTGGAGAATTACCCATGATGAATCAAAACTGACTTACTGGAAATGGTTTGTCTGTACATTTCAAAAGCAACTGGAGGATTATCATGAATTAAAATTTGAGGCCGGTGGAGAAATTCCTAACGAATGGAGAGAGTATACAACAGAGGAAGCTATCCAAAGCTTAGAGAACATGTAGTCTGTGAACGGCCCACAAACAACTACATCACTCTTTTAGAAAACTCTAACTGCAACTTATAAATGAATGCGGCCGACTGCCTGATTCAAAAGTTTAGTTTAATTCATGAAAAGTGAACAAATTCACTGACACGGTTGAAAGAATCATAGAGCATCTATATATCCTTATCTATCTAACATTTGTCATTATGTTTATTTTGCTTGATTTTTCTTTTCTTTTTTTTTGACAGTCGTAATATTTCCTTAACAAAATAAGAAGTTGAACTTGAAAGAATATGTCACATCTTCATGTGAGAAGATTTCATTTGAAGTAAGAATGGAGAATCAATTGTTTACTTTTTAACATCACAAATTGTTGATGAAAGACATTGAGACAATTTAAAACATGTATTTACATTGTATAAGTGATACAAAGTTGCTATATTGTTCACGTTGTTTGGACTATTATGCTGTCATTTTCATGGATTAATCTTCAATAAACCTTTGTGTAATTGCCAAAACTGTCTCTTCTCTGCATAACATAGTAATAGCAGATTATATTTACTAGTGGATGCATATCAAGCTGTTCTTCAATATCTTATTTTCGTTTTTTTTTGTTTACAAAAGTCTGAAAAGGGTTGCATACATCTTAAATATCCCATTGGACAATAACACATGTGCATACAGTAGCATAATCCTATCCATTGGTTAGTGTAATTTAAGTAAGTCTATAAGTCTCCTCTAACTCCGATGTAACTGATGATGATGTCATGATGACATCATGTATGAGAAATTGAACATATCTCCATCCAGCTTCACAACAATGTAACAGAAACAAATACATATCTATATGTATCTAGTTGTTAGAGATATACTAGCAGATATACAAACTCACAATGCGCTGCAGTGCGTGAGTGCGACATGTTATGAGCTTGTAAATCCACTATTTTCACTGCATGATGACACCCAACTAAGTAGAGTTTGTCCACATTCACCTTCCCTTCAGAGCCTCGGCAAATGGTTGTGTTCCATTTCTCATCACCCCTGCAACCATCAGGCCTGATTTATACATCGATATGATAATAGCAGATCTACAAACTCACAACACATCACAGCACTTCACATTGTGAGCTTATAGATCTGCTATATTCAACCAGGTATAAATCAGGTTTCAGTCATTGAGTTGCACACAAGCTCACAAGCCGAGTTCAATCCTCTACCTGAATGAAGATTTATGGCATGTAAGAACATTTTGTTTGCAGCATAGCAGCAGATATTCTTCCTGGGATCCACAAACAACTTTTCATTGTGACAGTGTTACAACAACTTACATCATAACACATGACATACAAGACATCATATTGCATAACATTATACAAATAAATATCCCTACAGTACAATAATCCAAACATATGAGTGCATAACAATCCAGTATGTATACATATTTTTCATACACTCCTAATACCACAAATTATGCATAACATTATAATACAGTAAACTTGATTAATAAAATCCTTGTCAAAAGATACTCTTTTAATAAATAATACATTTGAACTTAATTTGTTTTCTTTTGTGATACAGTATGTCTGGGGAGCAGATTCATGCATAGCTCATACATGTTTGTTTAATTGAGTTTGATCTTGCTTTTGGTAATGTGAAATTTCATCCTAGCATGTCTAGGGTTAGGGTTAGGGCCAAGTAATCATGTTTATCTGAAAACAAATATTATATATTACGTATATAAGATAGGAGATTTCCTAACAGAGATACTGCTTATGAATTCAAGTAATGAATAAAGTTCTGATCTGTTTTAACAAAATAGCCAAGATAGGCAATTAGGCATAACAACATTAGTATTCACAATGACATGCTAAACCTCTACTCTGTTTTGTACCATTTGTATATGATTTGTGTTATCCATTGAATTAAGCACTATACTAGCCCATACTGCTGATAAATAATCAAGATTATTATTTTTAGCAATAGTTTTGTGTCAGAAATTGTGCACAGTTCAGAGACATAACATTCTCCATCCTAGAACTATCGTCATGTTTCTCTTTACAGTTTGATTCGTTTTTCTGCCCTGCACCTTGTTTCCTTTTCCTCTTCCTGAAACAACAATAAATGGAGCTTGTGCAAAACAATATTTTTCTTTACACCTGTAAACCTATTGATGTGACAATAAAGTTGATTCTAATTCTGACACTATATGCGTACAGTATAATACTGACTGTACACACACTCTTCTTCCTGTGAAATTACACATTGCCCATAAAAACTTTTGCTTAAGCAAAATCCTTTTTGAAGAGACGTCAACATTCTCCATTGGAGAGAGTGAATTATTATTGAATATGCACGTAGTTGCATGTACAGTAGGTTTAGCTGTCAACGTCATGTGAAATCAGATCATTCAGTGTCAGCTGATCTCCAGCTCTCAGGGTCTCATTCTTCACTTCAAGTTCCTGAAAAACACACATAGAGATGAAGGAACATCATGAACACAGTAATCTCTCAAGAACAGATTCTTCGCTGCGTGAAAAACAGTAGAGGTCACTGTTTTTCTTTTTTATTTGACGATGGGTTCCCAGATTGTTAACACAGTAGAGATGGAGGAAGAGGAACACAGCTGGACTGTCTAGATCACACATGATGAAAGGAAGTGATTGCATAATGGTTTAGGAGCATCTATGAATGTAAAAAATATTTATTTCAGATAATAGTTTACTTACAATCAACATTATTATTATAAGTTAAGTATGTATAAAGATCACTATTTCACTTCAGCCAAAGGAGACATAGACATTCAGTGCAGTAGTCAATATTCCCAAAAGCAGTCACTTGTCAATACGGACCCACATTGTGATTTGTGCAGCTTCATGCATAAACTGCACAAATGGTAACTTATTATTGATAGCTGCAATTTGGACATGGAAGCCATGCAGTTTGTTTTGTTGCCCCCAGTGTAAAGTCAATTGGCCCTGTGACATTAAACCTCTGAGTCCTTCTTTGTTCCCCATTTCCATTAACAATCAGAGTTACAAGAAATGGAAAACTTCTACAACACTAAGGGGCTGATATATACTGTCACCTTCTGGCGGAACAGTTAAACTGCAGTGCCTCCAGTAATAGGCACTGCACTGAGTTTACTCCCACACCCTGTGAGGTGGGTTCCCACAGCCCTGCAGGGCCCTGCATCACAGCAATGCAAATCAATACATATACATTAGGCTACATACCCAAAACACTGTACATTATGATACATATGGTACATTTACAACACTGACTTTGATTATATTGCAGGTGTAAAGTTAAAAGTTAAAAGTTAGTTGCGTGCGTGCGTGCGTGCGTGCGTTTAGAATAAAATTAAAAAAATCTGAAATGTTTTAGTTTTCGGATAGTTTTAGTTGACTAAATAACATATGATTCTAGTCACCTAAATCTACAGTTGATTTAGTCCACTAAAATGTATTTCAGGAGGCCTTGATGGCGTCCTAATGCCTGATTTATACTTAGCTGAGGATTTTAATTTTGTAAACAGCAACGTATAGTCATCTCCAGGGCGCATGCACCGGACAGTCATATAAACAGTGAAATTGAAAATGTCTTCAAATCACATAGCCTACAGTTTGGTGTTATTTTGTGTAGTTTGACCAGTTTATTCCCACATAATCTCGCAAACAATGTAGTGTGCTAAGTGCATGTTCCACAGTGTGCCAGAAATATGCATGACTGGGCCACGGGGGAATGCATTCACATGGATAAAGGGGGGACTCGAAAGTCCGTAGGTACATGCTGCCACGCCAGGTAAAGTGTCAGACATCCGTGGGGTTGTATACAATATTGCTTTAATATTATTGCATTAACGGGGTGCCATTGCATTAACGGTCGGTTGCAGCCGTTATATTTATGAACACACGGTCCGTCCATTGGTACGCTGTGATTTACAGTGTACACCTGCTTGATAAATTGCACATGAGCCCCGTCTGTAAGATGATTCCTGGGCTCGAATGTAAGCTGGTTTCTACGTTCCATTGATAAATGAGGGCCATCGTGTATAGCAGTAATAGCAACAGTTACCTTTAGCAACAGAAATAACATCAACTTAACATTAAAGAGAAAATATGCAGAAATTAGGCATGACCAGGGCAGGAAATTCAGGGAGGCCACGAAGGCCATGGCAGTCGTTGCTCCTCAGTTTCGCCTTTTGCCCCTCAAAAAAATGGCAGGCCCTAAGGCCCCAGTGGCCTTAATGCCCCAGCTGACTGTACCACTCTCCTCTCTTTCTTTCCAGTGTCTTTTGTTGAGATTCTGAATTCTTAACTCCCCTGAGTCCCCATCTTTAAACGAATCCAGTAACTTTGATTGGGGCAGGGCTGAGCATGGATCAGATTGTAATTAAATACCATCATTTATTTATTTCACTGCAGATAGTCTACATATTACATTTAAAATCATTCTTAACCCTTAAATTGTATTAATTCTGTCAATGGACTACAATCTTGTTTTATTTGATGGCCTTCCTGGCCTGGCATTTGGCTTTTGTGAAAAAAATTGACAACACCAAAGGCCAAGTGGCCTTGCCCCTAAAATGACAAAATTCCAATACCTTGAATAAGAAAAAATAATTAAACTTACATTATTATGCAGTACATTGTTGGGGATGTAATACCCTTTACTACAAACATGGGTTCTATAAATTAAATGGATTAATAATTATAGTTCAGTTACCTGTGAATTGTATTATGTAGCGCAGCAGCAGTCTGACAACCGGACGTGTTTCGGCTACTCAGGCCTCCATCAGCGTTTTTCATTCCTATGTTAATTCATGCTGTTGACACTCGGCAGCTTTTGTATGCTTTGAGGTGTGAATGGTTTGTTTTTGATCGATAACGCCAGGTAGACGCACTCTCACTGGTACGCACGTGCTCCTGCTCAAAAGAATGAGCACTGCACCACTGCTTATAATCACTTTATAATGAATTATAACAGTGATTATAATACATTATAATGTTATTATAACTATGGAAAAGTATTACAACAATGGCAAATGGCAATTATAATACACCAATTCTAAAACAAATGTCTATGAGTGTCCAGCAATGATGAAACATTATGATACTTGACCTTACAAGTCATTATAAAATCACCCATAGGTGGTGCAAGCCCAGGATTTCTGGGACTGTTCCAGAGGCGAGGGGGTTCCATTCCATTCATTTTCAAACATAAATATCAAACAGTCTACATTTCCTAAAAGGAAATGTGTGCATTTAATACAGTCTGACCATTAGCAGGGCTAAAACATAAATCCACCGGCCATAAAATGGGCGGGGGGGGGTTATCAAAAGCAGAGGCATGGACCCCCATTCTCTTTTTTTTTAAAATTTTTATCCCACGATTTTTGTAATCCATTTTTTTCACCCAGTGCCAACTTCCTAAGTGATCCTGGGCGCTACACCAGCCCTACACCAGCGCTACACCAGTCCCCCACAGCCAGGGAGGCCAGGGCTGAGCTCATGCTTCCTTCAGTGCATGAGAGCCAACTGACCTTCTTGTCACCTGACAGGGGAGAGTTTCCCTGGTTGGACGTAGCGCGTGGAAGGAACGCGTTATTCCAACCAGTTCCCTTCCCCTCCATCAGGCGCCCCGGCTGTCATGGGGGAGGCGGTATAGCAACCAGGATTACTACATGTTTTTGTGAGGGTATTAACTACTAGGAGACACAGGAGAACATGCAAACTCCCGGACCCCCATTCTCAAACACCGTGGTATGGACCCCCACTCTCGCCATTACCCCCAGAAAATCCAACCCTATCCACTTGTACTGAGAGCCATAACTCCACTCTTAATCCAATAGAAGATGTCGAGTGAGAGTCTCACTTACGTTATTCTACATAGTTAAGGGTATGCCAACTCATGGCGACATCTGCCATTGTCACAGAGGTGTAACCCATAGATATATAGATACCATACTGGCTGCTTCTGTTTATAGGGGCGATGCGTCAACGTGGCCGCCATATTGGTCTGTCAGCGCTTCGTAATGCATGTATGTCCCATGGATGTCTATTGAAGCAGCATGTCAATTTAAATCATGATGAATTTTACATTGTCAAATTGCTTGGTTTGTTACAAATGCCAGACATGTAAAGTTACTGTATATTATGATACAGGATACATACCAAAACATCTTATTTTAAATGTAGTAATGTTATAAAAGAAAAAGAGTACAAGTTTTGGTCTCCAGGTTATGCAACTCAAGCCAGAGCACAATGTGTGGCTAATCCTAAGAAAGTTCAATCAAAGAGGAAGTGCAATCTCATTCAGCAGTTGTGTTGCTGTGTGTGTGTGTGTGTGTGTGTGTGTGTGTGTGTGTGTGTGTGTGTGTGTGTGTGTGTGTGTGTGCGTGCGTGCTTTTTACTCCACTACAATGACTTGAACACTTTAGTTTATAGAGCTGTATATGGGGTTGAAGTGCGTGGTTAATGAATGTTTTTTAATAATAATCTAAATCTGTAAAGTAACTAGTAACTAAAGCTTTCCAGTAATTGTAGTGGAGTAAAAAGTGCCAGTACTTTTTCCACCACTGTGTAGGCCTTTCACTGCTGTGGACAGCTAACGAAGATTTAGTCTCGGTATAGGGGAGGGGTTACCAGAGACCAGAAGCTCCACTTTTTCCAGGAAGGGAGTGTGTGTGTGTTTAGAGTTTGAGACGGACCAGCGAGAGTGTGAAGAGAGAGAGACAGAGTGTGTGAGCCAGAGGTCGAGGAAGACAGACGATCAGCAGTAGCAAGAGCTTCTTCTTCTCCTCCACCTCAACCTCCATCAACCCCAACCAGAAGGTCTCCGGTATGGTCTCCGGCATCAGCAAGTGAGTTTTTCCTCCCCCTAAGGAGTGAGTGAGAGTGTGTGTGTGTGTGTGTGTGTGTGTGTGTGTGTGTGTGTGTGTGTGTGTGTGTGTGTGTGTGTGTGTGTGTGTGTGTGTGTGTGTGTGTGTGTGTGTGTGTGCGTGCGTGCGTGCGTGCGTGCGTGCGTGCGTGCGTGCGTGCGTGCGTGCGTGCGTGCGTGCGTGCGTGCGTGCGTGCGTGCGTGCGTGCGCGCATAATAATAATAATAATAATAATAATAATAATAATAATAATGATAATACATCAGACTTATATAGCGCTTTTCTCGTACCCAAAGTCGCTTTACTAAACAGCTTAAAAACTATTGTATTAGGAGCCCAAAAAAATGAAAAACGTTAAAAGGCTAAAAACAATAAGCTAAGACTAAGAAAGGAAAGCAAGTCTGAAAAGGTGTCATCATCTAAATCTCAGCTGATGAATACCTTAATTAATGACCGTCACAGCACGTTCTTTCATAGGAATTGTCCAGGTGCCACCAAATCTCACTGCCTGATAGATGGCATGGCAGAGATTGCCTGGTACTTCCCTGCTGGAAAACCAAATGATGCTTTCTCTGACTGTGTTGCCTTCTGTAATCTTCATGGAGATGCTCTATCACTTGAAAAACAGCGTGAAATACTGATCGATAAGGCTTCAGTCAATGTTGTCCTTTTACCTACTCTGGGAAGAGGTGACAAAAGTATGACAATGGTGGAAGACCTTTTTAAGGGTCCAAAACCTCTCATTTGTCTCCTTGCTGATAATGACTCTGATGCAAAACAGATAAAACTAGGAAAGTATACAGTGGGTGTGAAGGATAGAAGTCAGTCAGATGTGGCTGAAGAATTGAAAGGTATCATTAGAAACATATTGTCAACATCAAAAGCATCCTTCCAACTTGAAAGCATGGGAAATGCTTCTGGGATCAAAACAGATGAAGAAGTCCCTGAATGCCAAACAGGGAAATCTGCTGCTTTGAAGATTGTAGATTTGCTTGAAAGAACAGAGCTTTCAAAGATCAAAGACACATTTCTACCACGTCATGGGCACTTGTGGTATGAGTGGTGCAGAGTGAATAAAGAGCGGTACCGCCTCAGCGGAAACATTGAGAAGGACAAATGTGAAAAAGAAAAGAAGATGACACAAATAAGACAGGAACAATGTGACAAACCATCCAGTGAGCTGATGCAGATGTTTATTAAAAACATACAGTCTCCGAAATTGAATGAAAGACTCTACTTCTTAAAATGGATTGGATTCTTTCTTGATAACGTCTTCACAGATAAACTTTCTGAAATCAACCAGGCATATGATGCAAAGTGGTCTGAGGTCTTGGCTTTGAAAAAGAAGAAAGAGCAGGGCACATCACAGCTGCTGAAGGACAAGCAAAAGGAGTTGGGGGACATTTCAGATAAACTACAGTCAGCAACTGTTGGAGTTGAGCACATCTTGAGAGAAATAGGACAAATCTATGAAGCCCATGCATCTATTAGTAATATGAAGAACTTAGCAGGACAGCCAACGGAACTGATGGATGGAAATGCAGCTCATCTTCCTTTAATGCCTAATTACCCTAAGCTGGCTGCAGAGCTTATGATAGCAGGACAGCCAATGGAACTGATGGATGGAGATGCAGCTCATGTTCCTTTAACATGGATTACTAGTGTTCTAGATGAGGTCATCAAGACACTCGGAGACAAGAGAGTTTTTGTTTTGTCAGTTTTAGGCATCCAGAGCAGTGGAAAATCTACCATGCTGAATGCAATGTTTGGATTGCAGTTTGCGGTGAGTGCTGGCAGATGCACTAGAGGGGCCTTCATGCAGCTAGTGGAAGTGTCAGAGGAGATCCAGGAAGTCTACAAATTTGACTATGTCCTGGTTGTGGACACTGAAGGACTGCATGCTCCTGAGCTGGCAGGGCAGGACACTCGTCACCATGACAATGAATTGGCAACATTTGTCATTGGACTGGGAAACATGACTTTGATCAACATCTTAGGAGAGAATCCATCTGAGATGCAAGATGTTCTTCATATTGCTGTTCAGGCCTTCATGAGAATGAAGAAAGTTAAACTGTCTCCAAGTTGTCTGTTCGTTCACCAGAATGTTGCAGCTATTGAAGCTGGTGACAAAAACAAGGTGGGAAAGAGACGTCTACAAGAACAACTTGATGAGATGACCAAGCTAGCCGCCAAAGAGGAAGGGGTCATTGCCGAGTTCTTCAGTGATGTCATTGCATTTGATGTAGAAACAGATGTGAAATACATTTCTCAGCTCTGGGAAGGCAATCCACCCATGGCCCCTCCAAACCCAGGTTATAGTGAGAGCATCCAAGAGCTGAAGAACACAATCCTCTCAAAAGCATCTAAGTCTAATGGATTGACACTTTCAGAATTCAAAAGCACCATTAAAGACCTTTGGGATGCCCTGCTGAATGAAAACTTTGTTTTCAGTTTCAAGAACACACAAGAAATTGCATTGTACAGAAAACTTGAAGAAGAATATGGGAAATGGACCTGGGAATTAAGGCAAGCAATGTTGACAACTGAAAACCAACTTTTCAACAGAATTGAAAATGAAAGACTTGACAAAATTGAGCAGAATGGTCTTGTTGAAGAAATTAATAAGACTCGTAAAGAAGTGGACAAAAAAATTAAAAAGCATTTTGATGATAACAGGGTTAAAGATACACTGTTTCAATGGAAAGGACGATTTGAAATCAACATTGAGAACTTCCACAAAGACCTGGTGAAAGGAGCGAAACACAAGCTTGAGAAAATTATTCAGCAGAGAGCTGCTCGAAAAATGCTGGATGACAAGAGGACAGAGTATGAGAACAAGCTCATAAAGAAGAGCCAAGAGCTTGCCCACAAATTAAAAGACAAGGCAAAGGATGAAAATGAACTAAAAAAGGAATTCAACACTGTTTGGAAACAGTGGGTTACTGACTTCACTGTGGAAAATACTCCCATAAAGGAGATCAACATTCAAGAGGATGTGGTTTCTGTCCTTAATCTGAAATTAGACATCCCGAGGGTTGATATAAATAGCTGCAAAAAACGAAACAAGAAAATATCACAAATTAAGGAATTTTCTGACTATGTAAACATAAGAAAGAATGCACTAAAACGATTTGGCAACAGCATAGGGATTGGTTCAAAATTTTCATATGAATATGGTCAAATGATAAAAACACTCATTAATGCTGTTGATGACGAATCCATTGCCTTAATTAAGGCCAAACCTGTTAAAATGACAGGCTATGATATCAGCTACATGCATGAAGTAGCAGATATGGTCAAAAACAAAGTGAAAAATTTCACATTTGGAACTGATGAATATGTCCTGAAAACTGAGTTCACAGTAGATCTTTTACTTCATGTATTTGCAATTGCAGAGTGCCTGCTTTTAGAGTCTCACAAAGAATTCAAGAAGAATAACGATGCACTCATTTATTTGGAAAACAAAAAGGAACAATACTTCAACATGTTCAAAAGCTCTTGTGAAGGTAACTCCTCTGCTGCCGTGCTCGGTGAACTGCTTTGCAGTGAAATTAAGAAGTCTGCAATTCATGCTGTCTATGACAAGACTGCAATTCAATTGGCTGATGAGCTGAAATGTAGTCGCCCCGCCTTCAGTGGAAATAGGCTGAACTTAGAAAAACATGTTTTAACATCACTAGCAAAGGAAGAGAACTTTGGCAGATACAAGAACTACATCAACCATCCACGGAGAGAAGTAGAGCAATTCATTAAAACAACTGTTAAGGAATACATTTCCACCAATGAGGACAAGGTACGCAGCATCATGAAGAATAATGTGGAGGATATATTCAGGCTTCTGAATCAAGCAGTGCATGAGGCAACAGAAAAAGTCAAAACTCAGAGTCAACTCAAAGACACCAAAAACTGGTTGAGGGAGTTTTCCATTCTGTTAAATTATGACCTAAGATTTTCCACCAACTGCTATGATCCTTTCATTGATATAGACGACTTTGACTTTCTTACAGAGGAGATTAAGAAAGGCTTTGATTCCATGAAGGATGATTTGAACAACCTCCCAATCAATGTGGTGGATGTCCGTGTCAAGCCAGAGGAAAATCTTATTGACCAATTTTGCAAGTGTTGCTGGGTACAGTGTCCATTCTGTAGTGCCACTTGTACCAACACCCTTGAGGATCACACTCCAGATGATCACAACGTTCCTTTTCATCGCCCATGTGGAATTGATGGATGGCACAATAAACATACTAAGGCACTAAGCATTACTTTCTGCACAACAAACGTTGCAAGTGATCTAGAGTTCTTTCCTCCACCAGATTCAGAGAAGAGCATTCCATACAAAGAGTATCGAAATGGTGGTCCAAAGTATGCCAACTGGAGAATTACCCATGATGAATCAAAACTGACTTACTGGAAATGGTTTGTCTGTACATTTCAAAAGCAACTGGAGGATTATCATGAATTAAAATTTGAGGCCGGTGGAGAAATTCCTAACGAATGGAGAGAGTATACAACAGAGGAAGCTATCCAAAGCTTAGAGAACATGTAGTCTGTGAACGGCCCACAAACAACTACATCACTCTTTTAGAAAACTCTAACTGCAACTTATAAATGAATGCGGCCGACTGCCTGATTCAAAAGTTTAGTTTAATTCATGAAAAGTGAACAAATTCACTGACACGGTTGAAAGAATCATAGAGCATCTATATATCCTTATCTATCTAACATTTGTCATTATGTTTATTTTGCTTGATTTTTCTTTTCTTTTTTTTTGACAGTCGTAATATTTCCTTAACAAAATAAGAAGTTGAACTTGAAAGAATATGTCACATCTTCATGTGAGAAGATTTCATTTGAAGTAAGAATGGAGAATCAATTGTTTACTTTTTAACATCACAAATTGTTGATGAAAGACATTGAGACAATTTAAAACATGTATTTACATTGTATAAGTGATACAAAGTTGCTATATTGTTCACGTTGTTTGGACTATTATGCTGTCATTTTCATGGATTAATCTTCAATAAACCTTTGTGTAATTGCCAAAACTGTCTCTTCTCTGCATAACATAGTAATAGCAGATTATATTTACTAGTGGATGCATATCAAGCTGTTCTTCAATATCTTATTTTCGTTTTTTTTTGTTTACAAAAGTCTGAAAAGGGTTGCATACATCTTAAATATCCCATTGGACAATAACACATGTGCATACAGTAGCATAATCCTATCCATTGGTTAGTGTAATTTAAGTAAGTCTATAAGTCTCCTCTAACTCCGATGTAACTGATGATGATGTCATGATGACATCATGTATGAGAAATTGAACATATCTCCATCCAGCTTCACAACAATGTAACAGAAACAAATACATATCTATATGTATCTAGTTGTTAGAGATATACTAGCAGATATACAAACTCACAATGCGCTGCAGTGCGTGAGTGCGACATGTTATGAGCTTGTAAATCCACTATTTTCACTGCATGATGACACCCAACTAAGTAGAGTTTGTCCACATTCACCTTCCCTTCAGAGCCTCGGCAAATGGTTGTGTTCCATTTCTCATCACCCCTGCAACCATCAGGCCTGATTTATACATCGATATGATAATAGCAGATCTACAAACTCACAACACATCACAGCACTTCACATTGTGAGCTTATAGATCTGCTATATTCAACCAGGTATAAATCAGGTTTCAGTCATTGAGTTGCACACAAGCTCACAAGCCGAGTTCAATCCTCTACCTGAATGAAGATTTATGGCATGTAAGAACATTTTGTTTGCAGCATAGCAGCAGATATTCTTCCTGGGATCCACAAACAACTTTTCATTGTGACAGTGTTACAACAACTTACATCATAACACATGACATACAAGACATCATATTGCATAACATTATACAAATAAATATCCCTACAGTACAATAATCCAAACATATGAGTGCATAACAATCCAGTATGTATACATATTTTTCATACACTCCTAATACCACAAATTATGCATAACATTATAATACAGTAAACTTGATTAATAAAATCCTTGTCAAAAGATACTCTTTTAATAAATAATACATTTGAACTTAATTTGTTTTCTTTTGTGATACAGTATGTCTGGGGAGCAGATTCATGCATAGCTCATACATGTTTGTTTAATTGAGTTTGATCTTGCTTTTGGTAATGTGAAATTTCATCCTAGCATGTCTAGGGTTAGGGTTAGGGCCAAGTAATCATGTTTATCTGAAAACAAATATTATATATTACGTATATAAGATAGGAGATTTCCTAACAGAGATACTGCTTATGAATTCAAGTAATGAATAAAGTTCTGATCTGTTTTAACAAAATAGCCAAGATAGGCAATTAGGCATAACAACATTAGTATTCACAATGACATGCTAAACCTCTACTCTGTTTTGTACCATTTGTATATGATTTGTGTTATCCATTGAATTAAGCACTATACTAGCCCATACTGCTGATAAATAATCAAGATTATTATTTTTAGCAATAGTTTTGTGTCAGAAATTGTGCACAGTTCAGAGACATAACATTCTCCATCCTAGAACTATCGTCATGTTTCTCTTTACAGTTTGATTCGTTTTTCTGCCCTGCACCTTGTTTCCTTTTCCTCTTCCTGAAACAACAATAAATGGAGCTTGTGCAAAACAATATTTTTCTTTACACCTGTAAACCTATTGATGTGACAATAAAGTTGATTCTAATTCTGACACTATATGCGTACAGTATAATACTGACTGTACACACACTCTTCTTCCTGTGAAATTACACATTGCCCATAAAAACTTTTGCTTAAGCAAAATCCTTTTTGAAGAGACGTCAACATTCTCCATTGGAGAGAGTGAATTATTATTGAATATGCACGTAGTTGCATGTACAGTAGGTTTAGCTGTCAACGTCATGTGAAATCAGATCATTCAGTGTCAGCTGATCTCCAGCTCTCAGGGTCTCATTCTTCACTTCAAGTTCCTGAAAAACACACATAGAGATGAAGGAACATCATGAACACAGTAATCTCTCAAGAACAGATTCTTCGCTGCGTGAAAAACAGTAGAGGTCACTGTTTTTCTTTTTTATTTGACGATGGGTTCCCAGATTGTTAACACAGTAGAGATGGAGGAAGAGGAACACAGCTGGACTGTCTAGATCACACATGATGAAAGGAAGTGATTGCATAATGGTTTAGGAGCATCTATGAATGTAAAAAATATTTATTTCAGATAATAGTTTACTTACAATCAACATTATTATTATAAGTTAAGTATGTATAAAGATCACTATTTCACTTCAGCCAAAGGAGACATAGACATTCAGTGCAGTAGTCAATATTCCCAAAAGCAGTCACTTGTCAATACGGACCCACATTGTGATTTGTGCAGCTTCATGCATAAACTGCACAAATGGTAACTTATTATTGATAGCTGCAATTTGGACATGGAAGCCATGCAGTTTGTTTTGTTGCCCCCAGTGTAAAGTCAATTGGCCCTGTGACATTAAACCTCTGAGTCCTTCTTTGTTCCCCATTTCCATTAACAATCAGAGTTACAAGAAATGGAAAACTTCTACAACACTAAGGGGCTGATATATACTGTCACCTTCTGGCGGAACAGTTAAACTGCAGTGCCTCCAGTAATAGGCACTGCACTGAGTTTACTCCCACACCCTGTGAGGTGGGTTCCCACAGCCCTGCAGGGCCCTGCATCACAGCAATGCAAATCAATACATATACATTAGGCTACATACCCAAAACACTGTACATTATGATACATATGGTACATTTACAACACTGACTTTGATTATATTGCAGGTGTAAAGTTAAAAGTTAAAAGTTAGTTGCGTGCGTGCGTGCGTGCGTGCGTTTAGAATAAAATTAAAAAAATCTGAAATGTTTTAGTTTTCGGATAGTTTTAGTTGACTAAATAACATATGATTCTAGTCACCTAAATCTACAGTTGATTTAGTCCACTAAAATGTATTTCAGGAGGCCTTGATGGCGTCCTAATGCCTGATTTATACTTAGCTGAGGATTTTAATTTTGTAAACAGCAACGTATAGTCATCTCCAGGGCGCATGCACCGGACAGTCATATAAACAGTGAAATTGAAAATGTCTTCAAATCACATAGCCTACAGTTTGGTGTTATTTTGTGTAGTTTGACCAGTTTATTCCCACATAATCTCGCAAACAATGTAGTGTGCTAAGTGCATGTTCCACAGTGTGCCAGAAATATGCATGACTGGGCCACGGGGGAATGCATTCACATGGATAAAGGGGGGACTCGAAAGTCCGTAGGTACATGCTGCCACGCCAGGTAAAGTGTCAGACATCCGTGGGGTTGTATACAATATTGCTTTAATATTATTGCATTAACGGGGTGCCATTGCATTAACGGTCGGTTGCAGCCGTTATATTTATGAACACACGGTCCGTCCATTGGTACGCTGTGATTTACAGTGTACACCTGCTTGATAAATTGCACATGAGCCCCGTCTGTAAGATGATTCCTGGGCTCGAATGTAAGCTGGTTTCTACGTTCCATTGATAAATGAGGGCCATCGTGTATAGCAGTAATAGCAACAGTTACCTTTAGCAACAGAAATAACATCAACTTAACATTAAAGAGAAAATATGCAGAAATTAGGCATGACCAGGGCAGGAAATTCAGGGAGGCCACGAAGGCCATGGCAGTCGTTGCTCCTCAGTTTCGCCTTTTGCCCCTCAAAAAAATGGCAGGCCCTAAGGCCCCAGTGGCCTTAATGCCCCAGCTGACTGTACCACTCTCCTCTCTTTCTTTCCAGTGTCTTTTGTTGAGATTCTGAATTCTTAACTCCCCTGAGTCCCCATCTTTAAACGAATCCAGTAACTTTGATTGGGGCAGGGCTGAGCATGGATCAGATTGTAATTAAATACCATCATTTATTTATTTCACTGCAGATAGTCTACATATTACATTTAAAATCATTCTTAACCCTTAAATTGTATTAATTCTGTCAATGGACTACAATCTTGTTTTATTTGATGGCCTTCCTGGCCTGGCATTTGGCTTTTGTGAAAAAAATTGACAACACCAAAGGCCAAGTGGCCTTGCCCCTAAAATGACAAAATTCCAATACCTTGAATAAGAAAAAATAATTAAACTTACATTATTATGCAGTACATTGTTGGGGATGTAATACCCTTTACTACAAACATGGGTTCTATAAATTAAATGGATTAATAATTATAGTTCAGTTACCTGTGAATTGTATTATGTAGCGCAGCAGCAGTCTGACAACCGGACGTGTTTCGGCTACTCAGGCCTCCATCAGCGTTTTTCATTCCTATGTTAATTCATGCTGTTGACACTCGGCAGCTTTTGTATGCTTTGAGGTGTGAATGGTTTGTTTTTGATCGATAACGCCAGGTAGACGCACTCTCACTGGTACGCACGTGCTCCTGCTCAAAAGAATGAGCACTGCACCACTGCTTATAATCACTTTATAATGAATTATAACAGTGATTATAATACATTATAATGTTATTATAACTATGGAAAAGTATTACAACAATGGCAAATGGCAATTATAATACACCAATTCTAAAACAAATGTCTATGAGTGTCCAGCAATGATGAAACATTATGATACTTGACCTTACAAGTCATTATAAAATCACCCATAGGTGGTGCAAGCCCAGGATTTCTGGGACTGTTCCAGAGGCGAGGGGGTTCCATTCCATTCATTTTCAAACATAAATATCAAACAGTCTACATTTCCTAAAAGGAAATGTGTGCATTTAATACAGTCTGACCATTAGCAGGGCTAAAACATAAATCCACCGGCCATAAAATGGGCGGGGGGGGGTTATCAAAAGCAGAGGCATGGACCCCCATTCTCTTTTTTTTTTAAATTTTTATCCCACGATTTTTGTAATCCATTTTTTTCACCCAGTGCCAACTTCCTAAGTGATCCTGGGCGCTACACCAGCCCTACACCAGCGCTACACCAGTCCCCCACAGCCAGGGAGGCCAGGGCTGAGCTCATGCTTCCTTCAGTGCATGAGAGCCAACTGACCTTCTTGTCACCTGACAGGGGAGAGTTTCCCTGGTTGGACGTAGCGCGTGGAAGGAACGCGTTATTCCAACCAGTTCCCTTCCCCTCCATCAGGCGCCCCGGCTGTCATGGGGGAGGCGGTATAGCAACCAGGATTACTACATGTTTTTGTGAGGGTATTAACTACTAGGAGACACAGGAGAACATGCAAACTCCCGGACCCCCATTCTCAAACACCGTGGTATGGACCCCCACTCTCGCCATTACCCCCAGAAAATCCAACCCTATCCACTTGTACTGAGAGCCATAACTCCACTCTTAATCCAATAGAAGATGTCGAGTGAGAGTCTCACTTACGTTATTCTACATAGTTAAGGGTATGCCAACTCATGGCGACATCTGCCATTGTCACAGAGGTGTAACCCATAGATATATAGATACCATACTGGCTGCTTCTGTTTATAGGGGCGATGCGTCAACGTGGCCGCCATATTGGTCTGTCAGCGCTTCGTAATGCATGTATGTCCCATGGATGTCTATTGAAGCAGCATGTCAATTTAAATCATGATGAATTTTACATTGTCAAATTGCTTGGTTTGTTACAAATGCCAGACATGTAAAGTTACTGTATATTATGATACAGGATACATACCAAAACATCTTATTTTAAATGTAGTAATGTTATAAAAGAAAAAGAGTACAAGTTTTGGTCTCCAGGTTATGCAACTCAAGCCAGAGCACAATGTGTGGCTAATCCTAAGAAAGTTCAATCAAAGAGGAAGTGCAATCTCATTCAGCAGTTGTGTTGCTGTGTGTGTGTGTGTGTGTGTGTGTGTGTGTGTGTGTGTGTGTGTGTGTGTGTGTGTGTGTGTGTGTGTGCGTGCGTGCTTTTTACTCCACTACAATGACTTGAACACTTTAGTTTATAGAGCTGTATATGGGGTTGAAGTGCGTGGTTAATGAATGTTTTTTAATAATAATCTAAATCTGTAAAGTAACTAGTAACTAAAGCTTTCCAGTAATTGTAGTGGAGTAAAAAGTGCCAGTACTTTTTCCACCACTGTGTAGGCCTTTCACTGCTGTGGACAGCTAACGAAGATTTAGTCTCGGTATAGGGGAGGGGTTACCAGAGACCAGAAGCTCCACTTTTTCCAGGAAGGGAGTGTGTGTGTGTTTAGAGTTTGAGACGGACCAGCGAGAGTGTGAAGAGAGAGAGACAGAGTGTGTGAGCCAGAGGTCGAGGAAGACAGACGATCAGCAGTAGCAAGAGCTTCTTCTTCTCCTCCACCTCAACCTCCATCAACCCCAACCAGAAGGTCTCCGGTATGGTCTCCGGCATCAGCAAGTGAGTTTTTCCTCCCCCTAAGGAGTGAGAGAGAGTGTGTGAGAGTGTGTGTGTGTGTGTGTGTGTGTGTGTGTGTGTGTGTGTGTGTGTGCGTGCGTGCGTGCGTGCGTGCGTGCGTGCGTGCGTGCGTGCGCGCATGCATTCATAATAATAATAATAAAATAATAATAATAATGATAATACATCAGACTTATAGCTATAGCGCTCTTCTCGTACCCAAAGTCGCTTTACTAAACAGCTTAAAAACTATTGTATTAGAGCCCAAAAAAATGAAAAACGTTAAAAGGCTAAAAACAATAAGCTAAGACTAAGAAGAAGAAAGGGAGATTTGGTTTGGGTTAGGCAGGGAAAGCAAGTCTGAAAAGGTGGGTTTTGAGGGAGGCTTTGAACACGGCAAGAGTGGGGGCGGCTTTGATGTGAGGTGGGAGTGGGTTTAGATGCCTCTAAAGTGATGCACATGTAGTATGTAGCACAAGTATTCAAAATAAACCTTAGATTTGTGTTTTGGGAGACACAGCATACAAACAGCTCCCATAAACAATAGCATACAGTATGTCATGTCTTAAATAAACCTAGTAAATGTTCTTATGACCCATTTCAAACACTTGACATTCACCACCAGTATGTCAGGATGAAGGTGTGCTCTGTAACATCATATAATATCTGAAAACATGGTTATGCTGTTAAAAGAAATATATAGTTCAGGGTACAAAAAGAGCCATTGCCATTTTAATGATACTGTCAATACAATATTGGTTGTAATCATGATTTCTATGGTCTTAATTCATGATAAGCAAAAAATGTGCAACTCACATCCATGCAGGGCCTTTGAAAAATATTGGATTTTGTGGTATTGTAGCTGGTATTTAAATGGCTTTCAATACAATATGGAGCAGTGCTGTGGATACATTTAAACTGCTGACATGTGCCTTGAAAAATGCAACATGGTGCATAATGTATTAGCCTGGAATCCAGACTGATTGCTACGTTCGGTGTGTTTTTTTTAAGTGAGTAAAAAACGAACCTAGCGAGTCTGGATTCCAGGTTAATAATGTATGCCATCACTGTTCTTTTGACCAAACATTAAATTCATATGTATGCAGTGATTTGGGGCTTCAAAGGGATGAATAAAGAGACACAATTAGTTTTGATAGGAGTGAAGGGAGGAAACAGTTTATTTTCCTTTGACACCCACATACTTTTAGTCTCTTGGCACTTGAAAAATGGCTCCCGCAATTTTTAAATGCTTCTGCCTAACAGTCTATATTTCCAAAGCTCTGGAAATGAGTTGTAAATTAAGCGGATTCTTCAAATACCCTTCTGATCTGAAGAGCAGATGCCAGCTTCCTGTTCTCAACTTTTATGAGGCGGAATTACAGACTCTATAGCATTCGAAGATTGTGAAAGAGACTGTCTGGCTTGAGAGACTAATGCTCTTTTGAAATCACATAATGGGGTTGATATCATACACCACTGTGTTTTAGTGCATAGGTTTAGACCCACTTAAGACCTGAAAAGCTTTACACATCCTGGTCAAGTAGGGTCATCGGCAGGTGGTTGACCATCGGCCATTTTACTCTCTCTATCTTTGAAGAAGCTCCTCTGCCCTTCGATGGCCTTTTGTAGAATGGCTAGGTTCACACCGGCAACGCAGTTCAGAACACGAGCACGGACCATCACACCACCCCCTGTTGCCAAATTAAGGGAAACAAATTAACCGATGAAGACCTGAGGCCGATTCTACAAATGTCTTCTAAATCCTAACCTTTTTCTGAAAAACATGTTGCCATATCAGTGGTTCTCAAACATTTTCATTTCAAGGCGGACCCCCAAAATTATATGACCCCCCATCTCAAAATATGTTGTTCCAGGGACACCCAGAAGCAAAGATTTGAGTTAAAGATGTTCGCCTTAAAAATATAATATAATTATAATATATATATATAAAAAAGATTATATATATTTTTAAATCGAGCATTTTTTTTCCTCAAATCTTTGCTGTTGGGGGTCCCTGGAAAAAATATTTTGAGACGGGGGTCCGTGGCCAAATGGGTTAATAAAGTTGAAGAGTGCACATCCATAAAAAGGTGCAACCAACAGTGTCATAGCTTGCAATAATTGTTCAGTGTTTAATGTTTGGTTGTCATGGAAGTGAAGTAAATAAAGTATGTCGGATTCTGGTACAGTAGGTGTCCTAGTTATAAACACGTCAGACTACCTCCATCATTTACATCATTGGTTCTCAAAGTGGGGTCCGGGAGGCGGGGACCCCCAGGGGTCCTCAGAAGGGTACCAGGGGTCTCCAGCAAAAGTAGTTTATGTCACACTCATTGTAACCACTTTAACCATATTTTATACTTTGGTTATTCAAAAATAGCAGATATACAACAGAAATACATATATACAGTACGTCACTTCATACCACACTATGAGCATGTAGATCTGCTATTTTTTTTAAATCGTTAACATTTGTGCAAATCTTTGAATATATATATATTTTTAAGTGGACATTTTTTACTTAAATCTTTGCTTCTGGAAGTCCTTGGCACAAAACATTTTCAGATGGGGATCCGTGGCCATATATATATATATCAATTTGGGGGTCCTTGGCACAACAACGTTTGAGAACCACTGATTTACATGGTAACATCACAAGCAGTGTTGGGCAAGTTACTTTTAAAAAGTTATAGTTACTAGTTACTGCTCCAAACGTAAGCAGTAACTAGTTACTTTACTAGTTACTAAATTATGAAAGTACTTTACTTTACTTTTTAGAAAAATATATAAAATAAAATAAAAATATATATATTATTTCCAAATGATTTTGATAGGCTATACATAACGTTTATTTGTTTTTTCTTTAGAAATATTTTCTTTCACATCAGGATGTAATGATCATTAGACGCAATAACCCACCTATCTCCCACACTCCCTCCCCAGTCAGAGTTATCAGTTTGAATGAAGTTTATGTAATTTGCATATAGATGTGAATGGACTTAATTTAACTGACTAAACCTTTTTTTAATTTTAAAATAAAAAACCTTTCACACACTTAAGCCAGTGTGCCAGTGGCATAGTCTGCATAGTCGATGTCAGTAATCATGATGGGAGTTACTAGCTTATCAATCAATCAATCAATCAATCAATCAATCAATCAATCAATCAATCAATCAATCAATCAATCAATCAACCAAACTGTATTTATAGAGCACATTTTCAAACAACATTAGTTGACCAAGGTGCTGCACAGGTAAAAGCAAAGCAATACATCAAATCAAAGAACAAAAACACACAACATGTATAAAACACATAACATACATGCATATAGGAGACACAGATACAGAGCGAGATTGTACATTTACACCTATGTACACAGAAGGTAGGAGTTAGATAGGAGTTAAAATTGGATAGGAGTGGATGTTGTTAAAAGCCAGAGAGAAAAGGTGAGGTAAGGTTTTTAATAAGCACTTAAAAATCTCGATGGACTTTGCAGATCTGATGTGGGGGGAGATTGTTCCACAGCTCTGGGGCCGCCACTTAGTCTTCCTCGGGACCAGCGTGAACCCCAGTTTCTCAAAATATTATCATTTTCTCTCTGACAAAGCTGCACTCAGATCACATAAATTATATTCCAGTTCTTAATGTACTTTGGTGATAAATAACATCTATTTGGTACAAATTCTCAGATCCAGGACCATCAACTGTGACCTTTTTTGTCAAGATACAATAATATTCAGCTTCAAAGATTAGGACATGGAGATAACTTTAAACTGAGGCCATCTGTTCTAAAAATAATAATAATAATTCAATTCATAGTAACTGTTATGAAGGGCGTTTTGATTACCGTGATTACACATATTTCTTCACCAGATTATAAGTAACATCTGTCAATACCTTACATGCTCATTCTGCATACATACAGTTGACATAGAAAACAGAACATTGGGCCTCATTCAGCAACGGTACTTAAGAGGAAATTTCTTCTTAAACCCACTTAAGATAGTTTTTAAGAAGATGTTGGTATTCTCCAATGTTTTCTTAGCTGTGATCTGTTCTTAGGTAAGAACAGAATCTACGCACACTTTCTTAAGAGGATTTTTTTTTCTTATACCCATTTAAGAGGTTTTTAAGAAGATTTTGGTATACTCCAATGTTTTCTTAGCTGTGATCTGTTCTCAGGTAAGAACAGAATCTACACACACTGATGAGCACTCTTAGGCTGACCTTTGAGTTTTGAGTGTGACATATTTGTGCAAAAATAATTAATTCTCGAAGTTTCTTCAATTCTACAGTTGTATAATATAGGATTTAAATTACAATAATATTTTTATCATATCTTTAGAGCAGTGGTTCTCAAAGTGTGGTCTGGGGACCCCCAGGGGTCTTTCAGGGAGTTTCAGGGGGTCCACAGCAAACGAAGAACAGTTTAATCACTTTAACCCTATTTTATACTTTGTTTGAAAATAGCCGATCTACAAGCTCACAACACGTCCCATTACTGGCCATTTTGAGCTTGTAGATCGGCTATTTTCGAGACATTTTGATAAATCTTGAAACATTTTCCCTGGCAGAAAATATTTTCAGGTGGGGGTCTGCAGCCAAATGCATGTCAATTTGGGGGTCCTTGACATGAAAATGTTTGAGACGGGTCTGAAATTACAATCTAACCCAAACGGACCCTGTTGAGTTGAAGCACAAGCCCCATATCTACCCCATAACCCACCACCCAACCCACCCTCATCACCCCCCATACCCCCACCCCCATATCCCCGACATTCGCCACACCCCCATTTTCCAGTCCCCTTCCTACCTGAAAGCCCCCCTATACCCACCCGTCATACCCCCCACATAGCCCCCTACACCCCTACTTGCACCACCATATCACCCACCACACCCCTATTTCCACCCCATTACATACCAAGCAGCTGCTACCTTAAAGACCCTCCATATCCACCCACCAGCTTTCAGTAATAAAATGTTTTATATCCACTACTAACGCTACTCCTGAACATGAAATATGGATAAAATTTTTAACAGCTAATTTCAGCAAATTTCATTTATGTCTAGTGGTGATATGTTGATTAATGTGAGAGAAATAATAAAATACATTAATTAATTAAATTAAATAATTTGCTGTTCACTTCAGAAGTACCTGCACATAACTATTAATTTACTTATTTTTATGTTTGGAGTCTGGTGTTCCACCATAGTTTAGGTATTCTTTACTTCATTCTCTCAATTTTATTTCTGTGTGTGATTTCCTGTCATTTCTGTGTGCAGCAATCGCACACAGGTGTGACTGCAGGCAGAGCCATGCAGTCATGCCTTATATGGGGATTGGTGGGGCGGCTCCCTATGGTAATTAGGATGAACTGGCACACCCCTTCAAGTGACGAGGATTGGGATTCATCATCATCAAGAACATAGTTACGAACAATTGTGCCTTTTAAGAACGTTTCATGAATCTGACTCAACTTCTCTTAGGAATTCACTTAGGAAGAAATTTAAGAGGAAACATTAGGAACTTATTGCTGCATGAGGCCCATTGTCTCTGTTTAGTGTATGTGACCTGAGTGTGTATAATAAGCTCTGGTATTGTGTGTTATTGTGAACAGATTTCTGTCATTCAAACTCTTTCCCTGTAATGTCAGTTATGGTTTCATCATCAGCCAATAATCAAATTGTATGACTTGAAAAATCACACCCAGTGTGAAGTGAGTCGTGCCTAATATTAGCCTAAGACTGCTCTAAAATAACTTTATGACGGCAGAAACACAGAAACAAAAGTATTTTTACTCAATTTATTTACTTTTAAATGTGTACTCACTGAAGTAACTTTTAAGTACTTAAAGTATTTTACTGAAATTGTAGATGGGTCATTTTAGTGTGTGTGTGTGTGTGTGTGTGTGTGTGTGTGTGTGTGTGTGTGTGTGTGTGTGTGTGCGTGCGTGCGTGCGTGCGTGCGTGCGTGCGTGCGTGTGCAAGTATGTTTTACTCAATTTAGTAACTTTCAAGGGGTTTTACCTAAATGAGTTACTTTTTACAGACTTTGATGAGTTTTAAGTATTTTCACTCATTATAACATCTTTTATTTTTACTAATTTTAGGTACTTTAAATTATTTATACTAATGTAAAGTATTTTTACTCAATGTATTGACTTTATTTTAAGTACTTTTACTCCAAAGTGTGCGTGCGCACGTGTGCGTGTGTGTGTGTGTGTGTGTGTGTGTGTGTGTGTGTGTGTGTGTGTGTGTTTGCGCGTGCGTGCGCGCACTAAAGCCAGCCTGCGCGCGCGTGTGTGTGTGTGCATGTCTTTAAGTGGCGCATGAGTTGCACTCCTGTTTGTGTTTACTTAGTGTAACTGGTTGCATCTTTGTGTTGCAATCAGCTGCAGCTGTTGAGGCCGTGCTCAAACATAAGGACGGACACCCGGACACCCGGATGGACAGACATACACACGGTCAAATGTAGAAGTGGAAAGGTCCTTTTGCACACCTACTGGGACAGGTGCATATTAGCAAGCAGCCAGTGCATGAGACAGGACAGAATGGTGATCGCGCACACTGTCTTGACTTACAGCAAAAAAGCATGTTATTGCGAGTACAATGATTCCAACTGACATTCATCAGGTATTTCTGATTAAGGGGTTAAAACTTGGTGGATGTGGGTGTGTGACTTGTTGTTGAGTACCCTACACACCCAACATAAATCGGCATCCATGCCTGCAGAGATGGTGGTTGCAGAGAGGCAGGGTTTGTTTGCAAGGGGGCTGTGGCTCAGTAGCAGAGTGGCCGGTATAGTGGCCGGATGGGACCCGCAGGGTTCCAAGTTCTATCCCGGGCTCGGGCTCAAGTTAGTGTCGAAGTGTCCTTGAGCAAGACGCTGAACCCCTAATTGCTCCCGATGAGCAGGTTGGTGCCTTGCTTGGTTTCCTCTGCCATGAGTGTGGGTGAATGGGTGAATGTAATGCACAATCTATGTAAATCGCTTTGGATAAAAGTGCTATATAAATGTACCATTTACCAAGGCATGTGGTTATTTGTGACCACATCCGCTGCTCTCAGCAGAGGAAAAGCTGTTATCTGCATTTTAATATGTTCCCACACACACAACCGTTAACTTCATGTTGTCAAAACAAGATGACGCCGACATGCGTCAAAAAAGCAAAAAAGCATGTTATTGCGAATACAATTATTCCAACTGATATTCATCAGGTATTTCTGATTAGGGGGTTAAAACTTGGTTGATGTCTGTGTGACTTGTCTTTGAGTACCCTACACACCCAACATAAATCGGCATCCATGCCTGCAGAGATGGTGGTTGCACAGAGGCAGGATTTGTTTGCAAGGGGGGCAGTGGCTCAGGGGTAGAGAGTGGCCGGTAGAGCAGCTGGATTGAAACCGCAAGGTTCCCAGTTAGGTCCCGGGCTCCCCCAGAGTTAGTGTGGAAGTCTCCTTGAGCAAGACGTTGAACCCCTAATTGCTCCCGATGAGCAGGTTAGTGCCTTGTATGAGTGTGTGTGAATGGGTGAATGTAATGCACAATCTATGTAAAGCGCTTTGTATAAAAGCGTTATATAAATGCACCATTTGCCATTTACCAAGGCATGTGGTTCTTTGTGACCACATCCTTTGCTCTCATGAGAGCAGAGGATGTGGTCACAAATAAGAAGCTGTTATCTGCATTTTCATATGTACCCACACGCCCAACCGTTAACGTCATCTGGTCAAAACAAGATGACGCCAACATGCACAGCGGCGAACTTCACCCTGTCAAAACAAGATGGCACAGAGACAAGTCGACTTGCTTGTTCTCCATACGCACAACCTTTGATTTCCTATACTAACACATCTAGTCAAAATTCATGTCAGATCCTGTGTTTAGGTGAGACATGACCTTTGACACGATCTAAATGTCTCAATAGAAGAGCAGAGGCGTCGCTAGGTCTCTACTAGGTTGGGGGCTTAGCCCACCAGGCAACGGTGCCCCCTGGGCCCCCCTGGGCCCAGGGGGGCACATGGTAATGGTCAATGGCTGTGTGCAAATTCAGATAAATTTTGGCCTCACCACCACTACACCACCACTACAGAGCTTTGTTGCGACCGTAGGTCGCACTTACTACAGAAAGCTGCTCCAGGTGTCCGTCCGTCACTCCGTCACTCCGTCACACACGTCACACTTTTGCCCTGCTCATATCTCCGCACCCGTTGCCCCGATCCATGCCAGATTTTGCACACACACTCCTTACCTGCCAAACTACACCCTCCAAGGACCCCCGGAGCTCCAGGGAGCCCCAACTGCCTCGGGGACCCCCAAGTGTAAAAAATGAGCACATGTGGACAAATTACCAAATGACCACCCCAACGGGGCTGCTCACGGGGCATTCCCGGGGACCACCCACTCCTGGTGCTCCAGAACGGATGCAAAAGTGGTGGCGCCCCCAGTGGAGGACCCCCTGCCACTGCAGCTCACATAAAATGCCGTAACTCGGGGGCTTGCCCCCCACAAACAATCCCTCCTTTCCCCTATAAACACACTCTCTCTCCCACACCACACACACACACACCAACAGCTCTTGCCTGCACACCGCTAACCCCACATTTAGACCACCAAACAAAACTATACATTGCCCACACAACTAGGAACCAATCGCCGTTACAGCCCTCTTCTGTATACATGTGACCTACGGTCGCTTATCTCCCGATTAGGGAGTCTTGCTGGTAGAATTATTGTAGGATTAACATACTCTACCATACAGATTGGACAAAATTGCATTTTATTAATTTAAAAAAAGTTACATAGTGCCTCTTTAAGTAGATCTCATGTCATTCTTTTTTTACAGTACATGCTTTAAAAAAATTACTTAATGTAAAAGTAAAAGTTTCATTTCTTAATTTTTATATCAATGAATTGCTGTAATGTTTTCACAATGAATTTATAGGACCTTACAACTCTTGTTTCAGAGAAGTAACTCTCTGAAACCACCTGCACTGCATGCACTGATGTTACACTATGTTATACAAAGCCTGCAGAAACACCTATAAAAACGAAAATAGAAATGACTGAGAACCAGAACTAAATACTTTTACTCCTATACCCATACAAGATGTAACAAAGAGGCGAGCGGAGGGGGAAGCCAGAAACACGGCTAATGTGAGCGCAAAAGTGTGGCTAATTGCATTTTCGGGAAGAAAGAAACCAGTACTCAGTGCTTTACAGCCTTATTATTATTATTATTATTATTGTTCAATCGCATTTACATTTCATCTCCAGGTGTGCTCATTCTATGACCAAATGAAAAAGCAAAAGATAATTACATTTAATTTACATTTTCAAAATAACCTTTTCATTTTACTATTGTCCATTATTTAGCAGGGCATTTTTTGAAAATGTTAAATCAAATGACCTTTTATATATTCATTTAATTCTGTCATAGAATGATCACACCTGAAGATTAAATGTAAACGCCATTGGATTATACATTCATTTTTGTCTCAAAACATTTGTCAATTATCTGAAGATTAAAATGCATTTCTCTTATTTCGTTTTCATTTTCAAAATTGCATTTTCATTTTGATATTGTCCACTATTTAGCGGGTATTTTTTTGAAAATTGCAAATCAAATTATCTTTAATTTATCGATTTAATTCTGTCATAGAATGAGCACACCTGTAGATTAAATGCAAATGCTATTGCATTTTACATTTATTTTTGTTTCAAAAAATATGTTAATTTCCTTAAGATTGAAAAGCTTTTCTCTTATTTCAATTGCATTTTTTATTTTGCCATTTAAATTGAATGATGGCATGCATTCGCTTCCATAATTATTTTGGCCTCAGCCGTCAGTCATATTTTGGTTATCAGCAATCAAGACTAGTTCAAATCAAACACTGTTTCCCCTTCAGAGAGTGATTGTTTAAGCAGGCGTGTAGAGACTCGTAAATGTCACACATTTTTCTCGGTTCACTTGAACAAGACATGACAGAAATAGGCAACCTTTCTGCTTCAACCTGGCACACAATGAGAGTTGACAGAAAGCAGTGTTTAATTGAGGCTAAGCTCCCCTTGAACTGTCATTTAAACACAGCAAGTATGAGGATTTCCTTCGCTTTCATAGGTGCACATGCTCAAATGGCAAACAGTGTCAGGGAAATATGCCCACTATCACATGTCACAGTCTCATTTCCTTTGAATGTGCTGAGCGTGAGATATTAATGAAAGGTGTGTCCAGTTGTATGGGCATAAACCAGGGGTCTTCAACAGGGGGTCCGGGACCCCTAGGGGGTCCTCAGAGTTACTACAGGGGGTCTGCCAAATCTTTGTGTGATGTGATATTTTTTTTTACCTTAACCACTTGAACCCTAGCATCCCTTTTCTGAGGAGAACTTTAGAGGTGTTTGGCAAAGAGGTGTTTGGTGTGGAGGGAAAAAAGAGCAGACCAAGTAAACCAAAAAAGTTAAATCTGAAACACAATTTTATACAATATAGAGGGGGTCCCTGCTTCATCTCTCTCTCAGCTAGGGGGTCCTTGGCCTGAAAACGTTGAAGACCCCTGGTATAAACTCATATTCATAAGGAAATACTGGTGCATTTTGATGACAGAATACAATCATGTGCTCTGCTCCCAAATATACTGCGTAAAACTGTGTTCCTAAATAGATTGAATTTTGAGTAAACATAAAGGTCACTTTATACAAATGCTCAAGGGCACTTTGTGACAAACACATTTGACTTGACAACCAGAATATGCTGTGTACTGTACATGTTGGATGAAAAGGTTGTAGTGTGTAAATGGATGTTTGGTTCAATGTAGTGCTTTTCTGCTCTCAGCTGATCGATGGATCTGTGTCTAAACACCTACAATACAGGCAGTGTGTGTGGGTCTCAGAGTGATAAGTGAGGACACAGGCATGTCTCCTTACCGGCCCTCTCAGAGGGCTTTGCAAAGATCCCTTACAGTATTGAAGTGGAAAAGTAGAAAATGGTCACTGACTTTGTGTGTCTCATGCTGCACAAGCAACGACATGCTCCCAAGTAATTTTCAATGGAAACCAGCGTTAGCCAGTTTGTGCTATTTAACCCTAACCTTTTCATTTACAGTGTGGCTTGAGCAACACTTCAGTGACGATTCAGTCGCTGTTAGTGTGATTGCAGCTTTAAAGACGCGGAGAAAGATACAAATTCTCCATTATTACATAGTGTACAGTATGATTTGTAAAGCCTCTTTTAACGTGTGTGTGTGTGTGTGTGTGTGTGTGTGTGTGTGTGTGTGTGTGTGTGTGTGTGTGTGTGTGTGTGTGTGTGTGTGTGTGTGTGTGTGTGTGTGTGTGTGTGTGTGTGTGTGTGTGTGTGTGTGTGTGTGTGCGTGCCATGCTGATTGGCATATGTGGATGAGGAAGCATGAAGCATGAGACTCAGCACACTGTGGCTGACCTGAATGATTGTAGAGCTTTAAAGGCCGATACATACTACACTTTTAGTGCCGAAATAAAATCGGTTTGGGATGTGTCCCCGACCCGATTTTATTTTGTGAACAAAAAGTGAACATATTTGCAAGTTTCCTGATAAATGACTGAATTCTCTTGTATAAGATTTATTTTCAGTACTATGTTTATTTTGATGTTTATGTCCAATGCTGTTATTGTGCATGGTTCATTGATGTTGTACATTTTCACTTGTTCAGACAACAAAAGCGGTTGTCAACCTTGAGGGGCTTTTGATTTCCATCCATGGGTGAAAAGTTGGAAACTATAGTAAATAAAGCTTTTAAAGATGAGTTTGTGAAGGTTTAGCAGCTCACACTGTGGCTGTGGGTGTTCAAAGCATTAGGGTCACTTGGTATTTCCATGAAACTGAAAAGTGAATTCAGGTGAAAGCTCCAGTATTACAAGTGTAAATATGAATTCATTTTTGTTTTGCCTGTGTACAAATATGATATAACATCAATACCTGATACGTTTTCTCTCTTTTCAACAGTGGAACAGGAGCAGATTCAGAAGAGAACCTTCACTAACTGGGTGAACGCTCAGCTGTCCAAGGTGAGCGCATAATCTGATTCAGTACAGGGTGACACAGTTTACAATTTAAACATTCATTGCTCTTTATCTAGAGCAGGGATTCCCAAACTGCATACTCATACCATACCCATCTGTCCAAAACCTCGGTGTAACCCTTGATAGTGCAGTCAAATTTACTCAACATATCAGCTCTGTGGTTAAAACTAGCTTTTTTCAGTTAAGGCTTCTGGCCAAGATTAAGCCTTATCTCCCTCGCCACCAACTGGAGATGGCTATCCATGCCTTCATCTCATCTAGACTAGACTACTGCAACTCTCTATATACCGGCATAGACCATACATCACTCAGGCGCGACTCTTGAACAGCCTGCCCCTCCACATCCGATCCCCCCAATCCCCAATACATATTCTCCTCCCCTCTTTTACGTTGTCTTTTAAAGTGTCTTCCTTTGTTGCTCTGAAATGTTTTGTGAACTTGCTCTGTCGTTTTGCATTGATGTATTTGAATTGCCTGTACAGCACTTTGGTTCAGCTTGCCGGTTTGTAAACGTGCTATATAAATAAAGCTTGATTTGATTTGATACATACATACATACAGACACTTTCCTTGGCGTGGCTCGTACAGTAGAGTGCCGTGCTCGAAGCAGTGGAGCAGCCCAAAGAAATTCCACCATGGCCCGAGCATATTTGGCCACGCTCATTCAGTGTTTGCCAGTGGATTGCAATGTATTCAGTGATGGGATAGGCTTATACTTGTCATGAATCACACCGAAATGTTTGTCATGATTTGAATAAAGCCTACCGTATGCATTTAACAAGTAGGTAATTTCACAGAGGACATTTATCGGACGTCTGATAAAAAGTCATAGATATTTTTAAGCATTAATGACAAGCAGGTGCGTAAATGCAACCTAACACTTACAGCATGATATTTTGGATTGAACTGTTTGAACATAATTAGTAATATCCACCTTTTATAGCAGGGTCATCTTGCACAAATACATTAATTACCTACATTACCATTTGCGCATTGAGCGCATGCAGCGTGCGTAATGGCTTCTCAATATTCCGTTGCGTTTAACTTCGAACACATTTCCTTCAGAATAACAAACAATCAAAGGGTAGCCTACTGTACAGGAATGGGTACTTAGATTAATCATTCATAACGCGGCTCAGCTGAGCCGTTAAGGCAATAAATTATAGGCTACTCACAGGATATACTGTAATAGATAGGCAGGGAATGCAGTCCCTGCGTCTGGTTAGGACAGCTTTTGGGGAAAGTTGATAAAGCATGTGGGAACCTTGTGGGAACGTGTCCACCTTTATGATTAACGTTGTGTTTCATCTGGATGCGACAGTCCAGTGTGGATATAGCTTTTGTGAAGTCTTTAGGTATCCGTGTTTGTTTGATGTTTCATCTTCAAATGCATGTGCATTGTTGTTAATTTGTGGTTGGACGACATGCCAACTTTACGCACAAGTGCCCTCTCATTTGAAAGTGTCGTCTGTGACGTATTCTAACTAATGATACAACTTGTTTTGACTGTTCAATACACAACTTAATAACCGTGCGGACTGGCCGGCGATCTCACATTTAGAATGCCGACAACATAACTCTAGTCTAGTCTACGTACGCGACAACTTCCCAGTAAGAACAACTCTCCTGTTTCGGTCTCAGCTTCACAATAAAGTGTCTCCCGTTTACCTCTCGCAACGCAGCTCATTTTACACAGGTTATTATTAACAGGAAATAGGTGTAACTTAACCATTAAGTTAGAACTTAACAGCGTGTGAGAGAGAGAGAGAGAGAGAGAGAGAGAGAGAGAGAGAGAGAGAGAGAGAGAGAGAGAGAGAGAGAGAGAGAGAGAGAGAGAGAGAGAATAAGATACAGAGAGAGAGAGAGAGAGGACTTCTGACGGCCCTCTCGACGCCCGTGAAAAGACTCTCTGCTGTGTGGAAAGTGAGATTAGCTCGGGTCCTTACAGTGCAGCCTGAAAACATACTATTTTCCAAACTAATTTTGCCCAAATAAGGGAGTTGTGCACCCTTCCTTGTCCCACCACGTCTAGGACAGCCTGGAAAGGCTGGCATGATGAAAGCTCTGGCAAAGATATGGCATTTGAACATAGGTTTCTCTAATTATGATACAGCTCAATGCCAAGTTGGGAGACGTCACTCTCCAGGAAAATATCGCAGCGGTCTCGAATATCTCGAGTCGTGCAGCCTGGGATACACGCTGTTTTAATATGCCAGAGTAGCCAGATTCCATTATATTAAGGTACAGAGATCTAAAAGATTGTCAATGCTCTTGTTTAGATATATGATGGGGATCTACAGTATATTGTAAATATATTGTTAATGTTGTTGTGTCTTTGTATTCGTTATGTTGTCATACTGTATAGAGCAGCATACGGGTGCTCAGATACAAACATGGTAACACTTTACTGCTCCAAATTGGAGAAATCTCACTTCAGTGATAAGTTAACAAGGACATGCTACAAAGTAACTAGTATTGAGTCTGAAGAAGTGGGGTTTTAGACATAAGGTTGAGCACATTGTTATTGTTTATGATAGGTTAATAGCACAGAGTTAAATTAAGCCACAACATTTTAGCGGTATTAATTACACACTCTGGCCCAAAAAAATATTCTATGCCAAGAAATATCTTTAATTCCAGCTGGCATGCGTGATGTGTTTTGCACTTTCACTGAAGCTGAGTATTTATTTTGCTTAGTGGCTGATAAAGCACTAAGCGAAAGAAAGGCACAGCCTGAGCAAAACGCATTGCTCATGCCATCTTGAATGAAAGATCCTTGTTAATTTTTCGCCAGAGCGTTGAGTTTGTCCACAATTCTCGCTTATTTTAACTGATTACTTTCTTGCAGTTCTGTGTACCTCTTGTATGCTGTGTGTTTAGCTGTTTTCATTTTACTTCTATGTAAGTCTGCCCAGCTTTAGTGTTATTTTTGGTTTATTAACTAACTTTCACATGTACTGTATATGTTGCCATTTATTTTTGCCTATCTATGTGGTAGGTATAAGGAAGATTATAATACTAACATGAAGGATTGTTAATGTCAGTTGTTTTCGTTTTGTGTAATGTGTCCTATAATCCCATATAGGATAGGCCAAAATGGTGGCATGACACGTAAATAAATAAAAAAACATTAATTAATTCATATACAAAGCCAAGAAACAATGTTCCTGTTTTTCTGTACTGGATAATTGATATTATGAGGAGTTTTCCAACTGCTTTTCACATGTATACAGGGGTCATATTTCACATGCATGGACATGTTGTGATTGTGATGCTATGTCCTATGTGTAGTGTCGTGAAAAAATAGTGTGGAGGAGCAAGGTTCACAGCAACCAGACAGCGACAGACGGCCAACCCCCGCCCCCTACACTACACCAGTGATTCTCACACTTTTTTTTATGTCAAGGACCCCCACTTTAATAATTATGCATAAGGCCATGGCATGGACCCCAAGTTTTTTTAAGTTATGTTTTCGGGGCATTTTTTTAATACTTGAATTGACAGAGACAGTGGATAGAAATGTGGAATGAGAGTAGGGGAATGATATTCAGAAAAATGGTTCGGCCGACTGGGAATCACACAGGGACTCGCTGATCAGGGCCTTGGAAGGGTTCATTTAGTTCCATTTGTGCACTCTTGGAGTGACAGACCAATGAGGGCCCATTTGGTTCCTATCAATCATTATTAACTGGGGAGCTCTTTCAATGCTGACAGAGCTGAGAACGCAAGAATTGAGAACTGAAACAGAAATGGCAATAGTTTTCTGTTAATTGTGATATGCCAGCCCTAGTTATGCATGTAACCTTAGCTTTTCAGACATGATTCTGGTGAAATAATGAAGCTGTGTAAAGGCTAAAGCAGGCCTGGTTAGCTCAGTCGGCAGAGCATGAGACTCTTAATCTCAGGGTCGGGAGTTCGAGCCCCACATCGGGTGCAGACAATCGTTATTTGATGGACTGGCAGTGGTGTTCAAACGATAATGAGACATTTCAATCTGTACATAAGGTCTTCTCCCTGTACACAAAAATGTGTTAATAATTCTCCAGTTTACAAAGTGCAGAAAATGTGTCATGCACTGCCCTCTACAGGTTGAATATGTCCATTAGATTGTGATGTTGGCAACAGTTCCAATCATAATGGAAAAATGTCTCTGTTTTGTTTTTATTGTGTAAAATATAGCATGAAAGTGGACAGATGCATTAGTTTGGAACTTTAATGATGAATGTACTTGATCAGAGCATTGCATTTTGTATCTCAAACATCAGTCCTTTAGACACAGGTACTGTGGCTTAGCTGGTGAAAGCGCCTGTTTCGTGAACAGGAGATCCTGGGTTGAAATCCCAGCAGTACCTCTAAAGTCAAGTACTAAATTACAATGGGCCTCATTCAGCAATAAATTCGTAAGTTGTCTTCTTAAATTTCTTCCTAAGTGAATTCCTAAGAGAAGTCGAGTCAGATTCATGAAACGTTCTTAAAAGGCAGAATTGTTCGTAACTATGTTCTTGATGATGATGAATCACAATCCTCGTAACTTGAAGGGGTGTGCCAGTTAATCCTAATTACCATGGGGAGCCTCCCCACCAATCCCCATATAAGGCATGACTGCATGGCTCTGCCTGCAGTCACACCTGTGTGTGATTGCTGCACACAGAAATCACAGGAAATCACACAGAGAAATAAAGTTGAGAGAATGAAGTAAATAATACCTAAACTAAAGCCTAAAGATGTTGGAACACCAGACTCCAAACATAAAAATAAATAAATATTTCTGCGGAGTAGCGTTAGTAGTGGATATAAAACATTTTAGTACTGAAAGCTGGTGGGTGGATATAGAGGGTCTTTAAGGTAGCAGCTGCTTGGTATGTAATGGGGTGGAAATAGGGGTGTGGTGGGTGATATGGTGGTGCAAGGAGGGGTGTAGGGGGCTGTGTGGGGGGTATGGGGATGGGTGTGACGGGTGGGTATAGGGGGGCTTTCAGGTAGGAAGGGGACTTGAAAATGGGGGTGTGGCGAATGTCGGGATATGGGGGTGGGGGTATGGGGGGGCGATGAGGGTGGGTTGGGTGGGGGGTTATGGGGTGGGTATGGGGCTTGGGCTTCAACTCAACCGGGTCTGTTTGGGTTAGATGCATTTGGCTGCAGACCCCCACCTGAAAATATTTTCTGCTAGGGAAATGTTTTCAAGATTTATCAAAATGTTTCGAAAATAGCCGATCTACAAAAAAATTGCCAGTAATGGTACGCGTTGTCAGCTATTTTCAAACAAAGTATAAAATAGGGTTAAAGTGATTAAACTGTTCCTCGTTTGCTGTGGACCCCCTGGAACAGCTTCAAGGACCCCTGGGGGTCCCCAGACCACACCTTTGAGAACCCTTTTTGCTCTAAAGATATGATAAAAAATATTATTGTAATTTAAATCCTATATTATACAACTGTAGAATTGAATTAATTATTTTTGCACAAACATATCACACTTAAGAACTCAAAGGCCACCCTAAGAGTGCTCTCTAGTATGCGTAGATTTCTTCTTAACTTAAGAACAAATCACAGCTAAGAAAACATTTGTGAATGCCAAAATCTCTTATAAAACTTCTTAAGTGGGTCTAAGAACAAATTTGTTCGTAAGTACGGTTCATGAATCGGGCCCATTGTTCTTGTTTATTTCTCACTATATATTTCTTTCAAAAACCTCTTGAAATGATTGTAAAGCGGTCTGTGAGCGTCAGCCAACAAACTAGAGCCAATTGGATGGTGGAGAGAAATACCACAGCTGTGGCCCGTTCACAGTATGAGTTCACACTATAATGGAAACTCACATTTCAATATGTAATATTATACAACAGGTATTCCGACCAAGCAATCTGATTGGTTGAAATAGCTATCTAGCCATGCTTCAAACCAGCATGATAGCACGGGCCTAATCACATTAATAAATCACTCCGCACGCATTCCGCACCTGATTAGACCATATATGGCACAGCTGTGCTGTGACGCCACGCTGTCCCACGGTAGGAAAACAAACAGACGAAAACAGCACGGCGAAAATAGCCGATCTACAAGTTCACAACGCGTAGACAGGTATCGTACGGCAAAAATAGCCGATCTACAAGTTCACAACGCGTCGCCATCGCGACGTGTTGTCAGCTTGTAGATCAGTTATTTTGACCACGTGACACGGTCGTGGGAGCATATAGCCTACTGGAATTCATTCCACTGCGCAAGCATTGATAGCTCAGCTGTGTTGATGAGACGGTGCCTCAAAGCGCTGCTACAGGGACTATTTAATGTCTCAGTCAAAAACTCTTCTCTTTACAGGGAAACAGATAATAGCGAAACATTTTATTATGGATTGCCCCACAATATGAATACATTTGGATGTGTTTTGTTGGTAACTGTTGTATAATTGCAATATTACACTCGAGGGTGTGCTTTACCTACATTATTGGCACTTCAGTGATGCTCGCGGAACTCGTTCCTGACCGCATCACTGGCGTGCCAATAATGACGGTAAAGCACACCCTCTCGTGTAATATTGCTTAATTATTATATACATATCGCACATGTTATAGCCTAATGGGCCGACGGTGGGTGGATGTCACAAATGTAATATCCAGAATTGCGAGGCACACCATTGTGCACCAAACTTGGCACAAACACTGATCAGGGGTCTGCCATTAAAATAGGCAGGCTGCGTAGTCATAACTCAATGACCATTGCTCTGATCAGTGCAATATAGGACTAATCTATTACATAACTAGAACAAGTGCTCCTCAGAGCACAGGTCTCCGCCAGGTCAGGTAGGTTGTTGTGGGCCAGCAATGTTCAAAATTCGCCAATCAGGATGGAATATGAACAATTGGACAGATCTGTCTTCCTCACAACTATCATGGCTATAGAGATACCGATTTGCGTGATGTTTGGACAAAATCTGTAGGAGTAATATAAAAAGAATTGTTTAACAAAAAACAGGCCTCATGGTGGTTCTATAACAGGACAATGTGAAAAAGGATGGCATGTGTTCCTCTGCTTAGTCGGAATGTGCTGTTCAGGAATGGAATATGAAAAATCCGACAGATCTATTTGGTTTAATGACTATAGAGATACTGTGTACCGATGTGCATGATGTTTGGACACAATCTGTAGGAGTAATGACCTATCAATATATAAACATTTTGAACATTAGAACTTTACCGTACAGTATGTACACTGGAGAAACTAGTCCCTTTGCGAATTACAGTGTCATTTATTATACTATACGTGTGTGTGTGTGTGTGTGTGTGTGTGTGTGTGTGTGTGTGTGTGTGTGTGTGTGTGTGTGTGTGTGTGTGTGTGTGTGTGTGTGTGTGTGTGTGTGTGTGTGTGTGTGTGTGTGTGTATTGTGACAGAGGGAGCCACCATGTACATTGGTGCAGGACCTGTTCAATGACTTTCGTGACGGCTCTAGGCTGCTGGATCTGCTGGAGGTGATGAGTGGGCAGCAAATAGTAAGTCTGTCTACATGTACGTCTGTCTTTCTCAGCCCAGTCCGGCTCAGCTCAGCGTAGCACTAAACAGCGTCTGTTCTTTCATCCGATTGATTGCATTGTCTCTTCCAGGGTCGTGAGAGAGGCAGAAGTATGTATCATCAGAGGAGCAATATTGAGACAGCTCTGTCCTTCTTAAGGAAGAAATCAGTAAGTGCCATTATGTGTGCGTGCGTGCGTGCGTGCGTGCGTGCGTGCGTGCGTGCGTGTGAGCGTGCATTCAGTACATGTGCAATCCTTTCCTATTCATTATATTCTTCCTGGTAAGAAAGAATATGTTTTCTCTTCCCAGATCAAGCTAGTCAATATTAACACTTCCGACATCATCAAGGGTAAGCCCTCCATCATCCTGGGACTCATATGGACCATCATTCGACAATATCATGTAAGATTCAAAGAACACGAGAGAGAGATTGCTGTGTTTTGTTCAGTGTTTACCTCAGTTTTTCAGGTATTAAACATTATTGGGTTATGAGAGCATTACATATACCCTTAAAAGTCACACACAATTTTTGTTTATTGTCTCCGCCAGGCCGAAAGGCATGGCGAGAGTATGATTTGCACCCTGTCCGTCCGTCCGTGTGTCCGCGTGTCCGTCTGTGAACAGCTAATCTCCGGCACCGTTGGCCCGGTCGCTGCGAAACTGTGCGCACACACTCCCTGGATGCCAAAGCCGAACCTCGCCCCAATTTGTTCAGATTGGCCTGTTATAGCGCCACCAGGAGGCCGGTTTTTGCAAAACACATTTTTTGACAGTACTCCTACAGCATTTGTCCAAACAACACGCAAATCGGTACACAGTATCTCTATAGTCATTAAACAAAACAGATTTTTCATATTCCATCCTGATTGGCTAAAAATGGCTTTCAGAGGTTGCAGGAGTGCTCCGTTTTGAACAAAATGCCTCAAATCATGAACACAGTATGCAATTTCCGTGAAATTTTGCACGCACATTCCCACTGTGCCGAGGAATAAATGCCACAAATGTTTTTTTAAATCAGCCTCATGGTGGCGCTATAACAGGCCGATTCGTGTTTTTACCTATAACTGCAACGATCTGTGTAAAACTTTGTATGCGCACTCCCTAGAGGTCAAGGAAAAACCTTTGCCCTGCATGTTTCACATCTGCCTTTTATAGTGCTACCAGGAGGCCAACTTTTGTAAAACATTTTTTTTTACATTACTCCTTCCAAATTCATCCACATTTCACGCAAATCGTTACACATGATCTCTATAGTCATGTGATGAAGACAGATCTGTTCGATTTTTCATATTTCATCCTGATAAGATTCACATCCAAAGTTTGCAGTTGTGGCTTGTTTTTAACAAAATGCCGCAAATCATGAACGCAGCGTCCGATTGCGGTCAAACTTTGCACACACACTATGTTGAGGAACAAATGCCACCCTTTTAACATTGACCTGTCATAGCTACACCAGCAGGTCTAATTTAGCAAAACACATTTTTGGAACAAAATGCTTCAAATCATGAATGCAGTGTCTGATTGCCGTGCAAGGCCTATTGGCCTATTATAGCGCCACCAGGAGGCCACAATAACCTAACTGACCTTCACGCAGTAGTGTCTGCATTAAACATCCCCTAAATGCCTAAAACTCAAAGTCTAGCCAGTAACATAAATTCCATGAAATGGAAACTAAAATCCTGTGTAAATGTATCCTTTTGTAACTCAGAGAGGGTACAAACGTAATGACATTGACATTTGAATACATTTGTTTCATCTCAGAGTTAAACGAACAGGATTTGACTGTTTACCCTTGTGCTGTTTTTGCAGGTTGAGGAGCTGGCCAGTAGTCTGTCGTTCAGCTCCCGTCAGTCGTCTATGAAGTCCCTGGCCGGTCTGGACAGTCGCTCCACCTCCACGTTGTCTCCTCGAAGCTCCCCACTACACAGCCACTCCGCCGACAAAGCCCTGCTTCTCTGGGTCAGAGGACAGTGTCATAAGTATGTACCCGCTGGCTGAGTATCCTTCAGTTTACAGATAGATCCATAACAATGCTTTAACTATCTTCTATCTATATATACAATTTGAATCCTGCGCCATGTCGGTTGTCTGTAACGTTGTATGTAGCCAGTGTGACGTCATATGACATCACGGTCGTGACATCACGATGAGACACGCCAGTGTGACGTAATCTCACGACAGCATGACATCACATCCTACCTATAAATAGGTAGGATGCACCAGTTCGACGGCTTCCATCCTCAACACAACCCACGCCGACGACCCTTTACACAAATAAACTTCATCTCCTGCGATTTCAACTATCTTTTCACATTGTACACCACTGCACACTCCCCACAGGTCTGCCATACCAGGTCTGAGTAATCACAAAGTGGGTTTTGGTCATTGGAGAGGTGATGCACGTCACCTCTTTCTGAAGTGGGTACTTTCAAAGCCTGCCGTGGATTTAGGAGAGCACAAAACTCTCTCTCACACTGTGAGGTGCCTGTAAGGTGGCACTGCAAAGTGAACGACGCGCGCGGCCCGAACTTCTAGTATAATACATTTCACAAACCAAAACCCATAATTTCCCCGTGTCATTGTGTCGCACTAAACACAACAACAACATATCAATGTCACTAACAACACAAGCCACAACGCGCTCAATTACTTCACGCAGTCCGTAGGCTACTTTTCACTGCTCAGCACACATCTGCCCCCTCGAAGCATAATTAATTGCGGCCAACACAAACTCACAACATTACGGTCGACCATGTTGTTTCTTAGCGTCATCGCTGACCACCGCCCAGCGACACCGAAACACCGCGAGCCGGACAACATTTCGTGTACACCATTTTTTTCCCTTTAGCCATGAGCACGCAGTTGCCAGGTTGCGCGCGCCAAATAAGCAATAGGTTCTGTGAATTTTCCTCCATTTGACTCCATTCCTCCTCGCTCAAAATCGCTTCCAAGTCGCTTACAATAACAGGACATGGCAACACTGGCCTATAACAGGGCTCGCTGTCTGTCTCTCTGTCTGTCTGTCTCTCTCTTTCTCTCTCTCTCTCGCTACCCGTGGCCCACGGTGGGCGAAAGAAAGAGAGAGAGAGAAAGAAAGAAAGACGCGTGCAACACACACACACACACACACACACACACACACACACACACACACACACACACACACACACACACACACACACACACACACACACACACACACACACACACACACACGAGAGAGGGGGAGAGAGAGAAAGAAAGAAAGACGCACACACACACACACACACACACACACACACACACACACACACACACACAGAGGGAGAAAGACGGCAGGGGCGCTGGAAGTCATTTATGCCAATGTTTTTTCACCTTTTTCAACAAATATTGTATTCCCCAAAGTTAAATACATCATTGTTTTAATATATAAGTGTGTATATAGACTTTACAAATGATATATATCCTACTATAATTCTAGTAACCTCTGTGCGTGCGTTTGTAGTGGTGGTGGTGAAGCTACCCGGTTCTCCCCACTGGCTGGACCAATTGCTCTGATTTTGCACACAGCCATTGACCATTACCATCTGAACTTAACTGTGAAGCCCGTTTTTCAATTTCATCAAATCTCAGCTTCTTATTAGCGTTTTGGTGTCAAAGAATGTCGTCCCATAGCTGCGGCTGCCCAGCTATGGGACAAACTGCCTCCCGGGTTGCCAGATCATGTGCGCATATCCCCCCACGGATGCGCTGCGCCGACCGGGTATGGTCTAGTTTGTTTAATTTACACAAAAAAAAAATCAAAATGTTTTCCAATTTTTTTCTTTCTCTTCCCCACTACCAGGGATGCTGCAGCACCCTCAGCATAAATATGCTATGATAAATATTGAATTAATGATGTTATATATTATATAACATCAAATATAATAATACATTATTATATCATAATGTCATATGCTGTATTACAGTACACAACACATATTTAACATATACATTATATCTACAAGATACATATACATAGGCCTACTATTATGACATATGAATACATTCATTCAAATATATATTTAAAATAAATATAACATACACATGAGCCATAAATGAGCCAGTCATTACAACGGCTCTTTCAAATGGGTTTGCGATGTTTTCATTTGTATCCAGCTATTTTGTTGGCTAGGGGGCTAGGGGGAAGGGCGCCCGTATAGGGCGCCCTGACCTCTAGTACAGTACAAGTGAACTTGATGTCAGAGCTCCACTCATAGGTTATTGTTAGAACTGATGAAGTTTCCAGATATTAGATCTAACATTAGAGCATTATGGCAGTATACAACTACCACCAGTAGTACTAATAATATATCAGTGTAATTCTCCGACCTGTATCTCCATCTTCAGGGCTGGCTGTACTCTGAATGTGAAGGACTTTAAGGCCAGTTGGAGCAGCGGGGTAGTGTTCCTGGCCATCCTTAATGCCCTGCGACCAGACCTGGTGGACCTTTCCACAGCCAGGACCAGATCCAACAAGCAGAACCTGGAGGAGGCCTTTCGCACTGCCGAGAGAGAGCTACGGATCCCCAGATTGCTGGAACCTGACGGTACGCCACTTTGTTCACATTCTGACACATACTGTAGCATGTAAACAACAAGTATAGTACATTCTTATCTCTTATGTACCAGGGATCCTTCAAGACCTTGGGATTCTAGCTCTATAATTATGGAGAAGTTAGGCCTGGTCTGGTCATTCACCTGGTGTTTTATTTAATTCTAATAAGTCTAATCAGGGTCTAGTTAGGCCCGGTAGGATGGAAAACCAGCAGTACCAGGGGTCCTGAAGACTAGATTTGAACTAATTTCAGAACCACTAATTTAGTGTGTGTACCATGTAGACACCTGGTCATCCCCATATTTTTTTTGTACGTGATCTTCTGCCCTAGCAGTCATATGTCATGTTCACAGTTTAGCAGACTGTCCTACAAAGCTTGCCGGAGGGTGAGAGGGGATAATGCTACGACAGTCTGCTGACTCGCTTGGCTGTTGCTGTGATTTCATATGAAACACTTGCTTGTGTGTCTCAGTTATTCCTGACTATTCCTCAGTTATACACTTTATTTGATCAACAGGGTGTCTGATACTGTACTTGTTTTATGGTGCTGGGAAGGTTTGGTGAAAGACCAAAAATGTATAGACTGGTATAGATTAGCCTAATCTGTTATAGCACTGGCTTAAAGTAGGAACTGTCCTAGCCTATGACAGTGGGCGATTTAGTCTATATGGTGTGAGTTGGATTATGGAGGCTTGTGATTTGGATGCAGATGTGGATGTTCGCAACCCGGATGAGAAGTCCATTATGATGTACGTGGCCCAGTTCCTTCAGTATTCCAGAGACCTGCCAATACCAGAGGAGGACATTCAGGTCTGTGTACCAGTCTCTTTGCTTTCAGCCACTCCTGCTTCCACTTTAATGTAATTGTTGTCTCCTTAATATTTTTGAAATAATCATTTCTCTTCTCTTCTCTTCTCTTCTCTTCTCTTCTCTTCTCTTCTCTTCTCTTCTCTTCTCTTCTCTTCTCTTCTCTTCTCTTCTCTTCTCTTCTCTTCTCTTCTGCTTATTTTTTAAGCGATTTTGGACTTATTTGGTTGCTTCGTTTGGGCTCGTTTGCATAGACCACGCCAGCGTTTGTTTCTCGCCCGTTTCACCGATGTGGCAACACTTATTTCTCGCACATGGTGTGGTTCGCAGGGGGCAGAAATATTGTGGAAAGAAAATAACAATGTCTAAATAAACCAAGAACGTTGTGGCCAGCGTTTTACTGACATTTTAAATGTTCTTGTTGTATTGTATAACAAAACAATGAAATGATAACCAAAAATTGACTGGGACACTGATAACCGGGACACAGGGAAGCACAGACTTTTGCGCTTTGTAGTATTAGATGGATGGACTGTTCCGTTGTGGACAGTTTAACAATTGTTATAGTCACAGACTGTTGAACAACAGGTGAATGCGTGTGGTGCTGTGTTGGTTTGCTCGCAGGTTGTTGAGTTCACGTGGGTTTGATGTGTGTGCTTGTTTGTAGTAGAGTACAGTACATGTGTTATATGAATGCATTAGTGTTGTCTCCGCCAGGCCGAAAGGCATGGCGAGAGAGTATGTTTTGCACCCTGTCCGTCCGTGTGTCCGTCCGTGTGTCCTTCTGTCTGTGAGCAGCTGATTTCCGGCACCGTTGGCCCGGTCACAGAACCTCTGGCCCCAATTTTTCAGATTGGCCTGTTATAGCGCCACCATCGCGCTGTAGCGCCATCACACACATCGGTACACAGTATCTCTATAGTCATGTGATCAACACGGATCTGTCCAATTTCCCATATTCCATCCTGATTGGCTAACATTGGCTTCCAAAGTTTGCAGGATTTGTTCGTTTTGAACAAAATGCCACAAATCATGGGCGCAGCATGCAATTTCAGTGACATTTTGCACGCATATTCCCACTAGGCCGAGGAAGAAATGCCACCCTTGGTGGCATAGGCCTGTTATAGCGCCACAGGAGGCCACAATAACCTACCTGACCTGGCGGAGACCTGTGCTCCAAGGAGCACTTTTGTATAATACGTTGTGTATTGTTTTTTTGCATTTATTTCATGACACAAATCTGATTATCAGCCACTATACAAAGCTTAAGTACAATACAAAGATTTAAATACAAATTCCTGTCTTCTTAGAGTGACCTCAAAGCTGTTGATGCTGGAAGTGCAGAGATGACAGATAGTGTTGGAGAAGATGGCAACACAACACCTGGAAACAAGTCTTCAGACACTAGCAGCACTGTTCCTGCTCCAAGTGAGACAGGTAAACACCTGCATTCAATAATTCACTGCTTGGATGTTCTAAAAGTTATGAACACGCAACAAATTCTGACAACTGAACACACTGAGTGTTAACTCAACATGTAATAACTCAACGATTATTACACTGATTTCCAGGGGAAAAAAACTAAACATATCAACTTATGTTTAAATGAAGCTAAGTGGAGGTACTTACTGCATATGTTTAACCTGTATCTATAGGTGCCATTGATAAAGACATGACTAAGAACAAGGATAAGGTAAGATCATTTGTATTTGGTGGCATAAGACCGTTGAAACCTTGTGTCCAATGTACATTATTTAAGCTTAAAACCATTTTACTATTTAAGCTAATAAACCATCCTCTTTTTTACGAGATAGTATAAAATGTTATTGCAGGGGCATGTACTGAGGTCCATATTAAAGGGATATTTCACTTTCAAAAAAGCTTTTGGTCATTTTATCGTCTACTCAGGCTTTTGTAAGCCCCCCAGGCTTACAAAAGCCTTTATTTTTTATATGTTTTTTTGAAAATGAATAATTAGATACAATTAAAAAAATAAAAATGAAAAAAGTAATCGAAAAAACACGGCCCCCTCACGTATTAGGAGGGCAGGGTGAGTCAGCAGAACCAAGGACGGGTGTTTTTGATGAATCTAACAGGTTAAAAATCGTTAAAAGTAATAGTGGGTTTGTATAGGAAGGGGGCGTGTCTGATAAAATTATTATCAAATATCTAAATACTAAATCAAGCAACTTAAAAACGGTCTGGGGGGCTCACAAAAGCCTGAGTAGACGATAAAATGACCCAAAGTTTTTTTGAAAGTGAAATATCCCTTTAAATCCATCTTATGACTTTGACTCCCCTTCACTTTAAAGACAAAATATTGTACTTTTGACTCTTGCTTACAAACTTACAAAATGCATTATGCATTATTCACTTAGATAAGCTCTATTAAGAATAGTGAAAATAGCATATGTACAAGCTCAAAATGTGGTGCTAAGTGGCATGTTGTGAGCTTGTAGATCAGCTATCTTCAATATTTTTGAAACTTTTTGTGTTTTGGATATTAAAAAGAACATTTACTTTAACTTTTGCATACACAAGTATTTGCATAGCATGTACTTTTGAACAATTAAGTATTTTTAAAGCAAGTACTCCAGTACTTTAACTGTACAAATTACACATTTGAATGAACAACTTTCACTAGTAGTTGAGTAATATTTTACCAGGAGTATCTATACTTAGACTACTACTGTACTGAGGTTGAGTACTTTGCCCACCACTGGGCTTGACCAAGTAAGATTGTCAGCCATTATGCAGTTGTTATACACAACAAAGTTACAAGTTGCTTGTACTGTAGATCATTCAGATGTGAAATGTATAAATTTTCTTAGAGTCAACCCAAAGCTGTTGATGCTGGAGGCTCAGGGATCAGAGAAGATGACACAAGTGAAAACAAGTCTTCAGATACCAGCTGCACTGTTCCTGCTCCAAGTGAGACAGGTAAAAGCCTTAATAAAGATTTCATTGCAAGTTATGAACATACAACATATTCTCACAAGGGAACATACTGAATGCTTATTAAAACCAGTAAACTTGTAATGAACACCTCAAAGTTTATTACACTGACTTTCAGGGAAACATGAGTTATGATAAATTATATTCAAACAACACAGCATTGAGTTTACTGTAATGGTTTTACCTGTATTTGTTAATACATATAGGTTCCTTCAGGGAAGTTAGCATCAAGAACACGGCTAAGGTAAGATAATTGTATTTGGTGCCCAAGACCTTCAGGGCGTTTTGCTCCATATCTGATTTTATTAATAGACTGTCTGATAATAATAATTTGTTTGATTGCTCGTTTTAAAGGTCGGCCAAAGACAGCAATCTGTGAAGATTTCTAAAAAGATCAGCTCAGAAGAGGAACGTTCAAGAGAATTTCATGAACTGCTTTGCAGACTTCACCTCATCGACAACTACCTAGATAAGTTGACAACTGCTGACATTCTGCAAATAGGCTCTTCCATAAAGAAGCCCAATGAGATAACTGAGAAAGATTTAGTTCATGCTTTCCTTCAGAAATTGTTGATGCTAGACCACAGAGCCAGGTACATTCCAGTAACAGTAGAAGACACTTTAAAAGGCACTCAACATTCTGACAAGGTTTCCACAGGAGAAAGTTTCTTTGATGTTTTTGACAGGACCAATGTAAACACTGATCAGAGCACGAAGCAATGCCATATCCATCCAATGGATGTTCAGATGGCTGTGTTTCACTGCTCTGATAGCTTTCTCAGGCAGGACATGATTACCAAACTATCACAGTGTCAGTATGCCTTACCTTTGCTTGTGCCTGACCCTGTCACAATGGATATCCAGTGTCCTTTGTGGACATTTAGGCAAATAAGAAAAACATGGAAGGAAACTGATATGCATTCAGGTACCAAAACAAATAAGGATTTGCCCATTTGCCAAGCTGAGACACCTATGGTGTCATTTTTACGCTTTGGCTCAGTGTCATCATCTAAATCTCAGCTGATGAATACCTTAATCAACAACCGCCACAGCACGTTCTTTCATAGGAATTGTTCAGGTGCCACCAAGTCTCACTGTCTGATAGATGGTATGGCAGAGATTGCCTGGTACTGTCCTGCGGGAAAACCAAATGATGCTTTCTATGACTGTGTTGCCTTCTGTAATCTCCATGGAGATGCTCTAACACACGATAAACAGCGTGAAATACTGATTGATAAGGCTTCAATTAATGTTGTCCTTTTACCTACTCTGAGACGAGATGATACAATGGTGGCAGAGCTTGTTAAGGGCCCAAAACCTCTCATTTGTCTCCTTGCTGATAATGACTCTGTTGCCAAGGAGATCAAACCAGGAAAGTTCATAATGGGTGTGAAGGATAGAAGTCAGTCAAATGTGGCTGAAGAAATGACAAGAGTAATTAGAAACATTTTGTCAACAACAAATACATCCTTCCAACTTCAAAGTATGGGAAATGTCTCTGATATCAAAACAGATGAAGAAGACCCTGCATGCCAAAAAGGCAAATTAGCTGCTCAGCAGATTCTAAATTTGCTCAAAGGAAAAGAGCTTTCAGAGATCAAAGGCACATTTCTACCATGCCATGGACAATTGTGGCATGAGTGGTGCAAAGTAAAGAAAGACCTCTCCTGCCTCAAAGTAGACAGTTGTGGTGGTCAAAGTCTAGAGATGAAAAAAAGTGAAAAACTAATGAAACTGAAGCAGATAAGACAGAAACAATGTGACAAACCATCCAGTGAGTTGATGCAGATGTTTATTGAAAACCTGCAGTCTCTGGATGAGAATGAAAAACAATACTTCCTAAAATGGATTGTATTCTTTCTGGATGACAGCTTCTCAGATAAACTTTCTGAACTCAACCAGGCATATGATGCTAAGTGGTCTGAGGTCTTGCATTTGAAAAAGAATAATGGCAACTCAGATATGTTGAAGAAGAAGCAAAATGAGTTGGGGGAAATTTCAGATGAACTGCAGTCATCAACTGTTGGATTTGAGCACATCTTGAGAGAAACAGGACAACTCTATGAAGCCTCTATAGAGGCATCTACCAGCAAGAGAGGATACTGGTCTCATTACCCTAAGCTGGCGGCAGAACTTATGATATCAGGTCACCCAATGGAGCTGATGGATGGAGATGCAGCTCATGTGCCTTTAACATGGATCACTAGTGTTCTAGATGAAGTGAAAAACAAACTTGGAGACGAGAAGAGAGTTTTTGTTTTATCAGTTTTAGGCATCCAGAGCAGTGGAAAATCTACAATGCTGAATGCAATGTTTGGATTGAAGTTTGCAGTAAGTTCTGGCAGGTGCACTAGAGGAGCCTTCATGCAGCTGGTGACAGTATCAAAGGAGATCCAGGAAGACTTCAAGTTTGACTATGTCCTGGTTGTGGACACTGAAGGACTGCGTGCTCCTGAGCTGGCAGGTCAGGACACTTATCGCCATGACAATGAATTGGCAACATTTGTCATTGGTCTAGGAAATATGACTTTGATCAACATCTTTGGAGAGAATCTGTCTGAGATGCAAGATATTCTTCATATTGCTGTTCAGGCCTTCATGAGAATGAAGAAAGTTAAACTGTCTCCAAGTTGTGTGTTCGTTCACCAGAATGTTGCAGCTATTGAAGCTGGTGAAAAAAATAAGGTGGGAAAGAGACGATTACAAGAAAATCTTGATGAGATGACCAAACTAGCTGCCAAAGAGGAAGCCTTTGATGCCAAGTTCTTCAGTGACGTCATTGCATTTGATGTAGACAAAGATGTGAAATACATTTCCCAGCTCTGGGAAGGCAATCCACCCATGGCCCCTCCAAACCCAGGTTATAGTGAAAACATTCAAGAGCTGAAGAACCTGATACTCTCAAAAGCAAAACAGTCTAAAGGAATGAAACTTTCAGAATTCAACAGCACCATTAAAGACCTTTGGGATGCTCTGCTGAATGAAAACTTTGTTTTCAGTTTCAAAAACACAATGGAAATTTCATTGTACAGAAAACTTGAAGAAGAGTATGCAAAATGGACCTGGGCTTTAAGGCAAGGAATGCGGACAATTGAAAACCAACTTCACCACAGAATTGACAATGGAAGACTTGACAAGATTAATAAGAGTGATCTTGTCAAAGACATGAATAAGACTTGGGAAGAAGTGGAAAAAGCAGTGAAAGAATATTTTGAAGAAGATAAAGATGTACTGGTGCAATGGAAAACACAATTTGAAAAGAAAATTAAGGCTTTCCGCGATGAACAAGTGACAGGAGCCAAACAAAAGCTAGAGGAAATTATTCAGCAGAGGAAAGCTCGAAAAAATTGGGATGATAGGAAGACATTTTACGAAAATGAGCTTCTACACAAGAGCAAAGAGCTTGCCAGCAAGCTAAAAGGCAAGGCAAATGATGAAACGGAACTTGAAAAGGAGTTCAACACTCTCTGGAAAGGTTGGGTTACTGACCTCACTGCAGATGTTCCTCCCATAATGGAGATCAACATTCAAGAGGATGTGTATTCTATCCTTCAGGATATGGGATATGAGTGGAGTCTTATAGCCAGCCGCAAAAGCAGTAAAGACATATCCAAGCAAGGGAATTATACGGATTGCATAGCCAATATGCATAACACATTGAGCACAGGTGATGTTTTCACGAAGGCTTTCAAAAAGGTTGCTTTATGGTTTAGTTCAACGAGTTCAACAAAAGAGATTAATCATAACGATCTGCTAAAAGCCCTCATTGCCAAAGTTGAGACACAAACCAATGTCTTAATTAAGGAGAAACCTGTTGACACAGGAGGCTACCATAATAGTTACATGCAAGAAGTAGCAAAAAATGTGGAAGAACAATTGAAAGATTTTGAATCCCTCATAGGCCTCAAGAAGGAGTTCAGACTTGATCTATTACTTAATGCCTGTACAATTGCAATGGCATATTTTCAAAATGCTCACAATGAATTCCAAAAGATCAATGATGCACGTGCATATTTGGAAAACCAAAAAGGACAATTCTATAATGTATTCAGTAGCTTTTGTAGCGGTAGCTCCTCTGCCGCTGTGCTTGCTGAACTACTTTGTAGCAAACTGAAGGTGTCTGCAGTTCAGCCTATCTATGACAAGAGTGCCCTTGCCCTGGCTGGAGAGATACGATGTACTCACCCTCCCTTCAGTGCAAATAGGGTGAACTTGGAGAAACATGTTTTACAATCACTGGCAAAAGATGAAGACTTTGACAGTTACATTAACTATATCAGACATCCAAGGAAACACGTGGAGCGATTTATTAAAACATCTGTTGAGGAATACATATCCAACAATCAGAACAAAGTACTCAATATCATGAAGAAAAATGTGGAGGATATAGTCCGTCTTCTGAAGCAAGCAGTGCATGATGTAACAGAAATAGTAAAAAAGCAGAGTGGAGACACCAGCATGTGGTTGAAGGAGTTTTCCAGTCTGTTAAAAGATGACCTACGTGTTGCCACCGACTGCTATGATCATCTGAAGGACATAAACAAGTTTGACTTTCTTAAAGAGCAGATTGATAATCACCTTAAGTCTATGGAGGCAGATTTGAACAGCCTCTTAGCCAACCAGGAGGATGTCCGGTTGAAGACTGTGTGTGTGTCAATTCTTATCGACCAACTGTGCAAGTGTTGCTGGGTACAGTGTCCTTTCTGTTGCGCCATTTGTACCAACACTGTTGAGGATCACAGCCCTGATGATCACAGTGTCCCTTTTCATAGCCCGCGTGCAGTTTCTGGAGGCTCCTATAGAGGTACTAAGTTATTTGTCACTGATTTCTGCACAACGCTGGTTGCAAGTGATGACTCTTTCTTCCCTACATCAAGTTCAGAGGAGACCATTCTATACAAAGAGTATCGGAAATGTCCAGACTGCGCTAACTGGAGAATTACCCCTGATGAATCAAAACTGACATACTGGAAATGGTTTGTATGTCACTTTCAAAAGCAACTGGAGGATTATTATGGCAAAAGATTTGAGAGCCATGGAGAAATTCCTGAAGAATGGAAAGAGCATACACAACAGGACGCTATTGAAAGCTTGGAGAACATGTAGTCTGGGAATGTCCCACACACATCCACAACATGCTTCCAAAAACCATAAATATGATTAAAGTTAATGTGGGTGACAGTGTACCTATTACTGTAAAAGTTAATTAAATTGCCTGGACTGCCTGACTGTTGTGTCAGTCAATTGAAAGAAGGTAGTCAGAATACAAAAGAATATTATTTCCATCTGATTGATTAGATTAGATGTCCTTTATTATTCACAAGGGAAAATGGTTTTGCTCAGGTCAATGCATACTGTACATTCAAGACAAGATAATACATAAATATACACCACAATTATAACACCCAGCAAAGTACTTAAATTCTATAAAAGGTGTCCCTTTTACCTAATTTGAATTTAAAAGGGTCTTTAAAAGAAAGTAATGTCCTCTGCAGCCTTGTGGAACGCCCATGTTGTGTTTTTGTATGCTTTCATCATTGATTGAATTTGGTACAATAATTATACAAGTTGAACACAATATAACATACCCAGAATAGCACAAAGTATAATGAATCATTTATGTCTAATGTGGTCCTGTAGTTGTATAATTATCCTATGTGTTTATCCTAAAATATTGAAGATTGAATGAAGAGAACATATTGTCATGAACTGTTTATATTTATAATTATTTACATCATTAAGAACAATGGGCCTCATGCAGCAATAAGTTCCTAATGTTTCCTCTTACATTTCTTCCTAAGTGAATTCCTAAGAGAAGTTGAGTCAGATTCATGAAACGTTCTTAAAAGGCAGAATTGTTCGTAACTATGTTCTTGATGATGATGAATCCCAATCCTCGTAACTTGAAGGGGTGTGCCAGTTCATCCTAATTACCATAGGGAGCCGCCCCACCAAAGTATATATGGGGATATAAGGCATGCCCGCGTGGCTCTGCCTGCAGTCACACCTGTGTGTGATTGCTGCACACAGAAATCACAGGAAATCACACACATAAATAAAATTGAGAGAATGAAGTAAAGAATACATAAACTATACGTCTACAGATGGTGGAACACCAGACTGCAAACATAAAAATAAATAAATTAATAGTTCTGTGGAGGTACTTCTGAAGTGAACAGCAAATTATTTAATTTAATTAATGAATGTATTTTATTATTTCTCTCACATTAATCAACATATCACCACTAGACATCAATGTACATTTGCTGAAATTAGCTGTTAAAAATGTTATCCATACATATTTCATGTTCAGGAGTAGCGTATAGTGGATATAAAACATTTTATTACTGAAAGCTGGTGGGTGGATATGGAGGGTCTTTAAGGTAGCAGCTGCTTGGTATGTAATGGGGTGGAAATAGGGGTGTGGTGGGTGATATGGTGGTGCAAGGAGGGGTGTAGGGGGCTATGTGGGGGGTATGGGGATGGGTATGACGGGTGGGTATAGGGGGGCTTTCAGGTAGGAAGGGGACTGGAAAATGGGGGTGTGGCGAATGTCGGGGATATGGGGTGCATGGGGGTATGGGCGGTGATGAGGGTGGGTTGGATGGGGGGTTATGGGGTAGGTATGGGGCTTGGGCTTCAACTCAACCGGGTCCGTTTGGGTTAGATTGTAATTTCAGACCCGTCTCAAATATTTTCATGTCAAGGACCCCCAAAATGACATGCATTTGGCTGCAGACCCCCACCTGAAAATACTTTCTGCCAGGGAAAATGTTTCAAGATTTATCAAAATGTCTCGAAAATAGCCGATCTACAAGCTCAAAATGGCCAGTAATGGGACGTGTTGTGAGCTTGTAGATCGGCTATTTTCAAACAAAGTATAAAATAGGGTTAAAGTGAAACTCCCTGAAGGACCCCTGGGGGTCCCCAGACCACACTTTGAGAACCACTGCTCTAAAGATATGATACAAATATTATTGTAATTTAAATCCTATATTACAACTGTAGAATTGAAGAAACTGGAGAGTTAATTATTTTTGCACAAATATGTCACACTTAAGAACTAAAAGGCCAGCCTAAGAGTGCTCTTCAGTGTGTGTAGATTCTGTTCTTACCTGAGAACAGAACACAGCTAAGAAAACATTGGAGTATACCAAAATCTTCTTAAAAACCTCTTAAATGGGTCTAAGAAAAAAAAAATCCTCTTAAGAAAGTGTGCGTAGATTCTGTTCTTACCTAAGAACTGATCACAGCTAAGAAAGCATTGGAGAATACCAAAATCTTCTTAAAAACTTTTTAAGTGGGTTTAAGAAGAAATTTCCTCTTAAGTACCGTTGCTGAATGAGGCCCAATGGGCCCGATTCATGAACCGTACTTACGAACACATTTGTTCTTAGACCCACTTAAGAAGTTTTTTAAGAGATTTTGGCATTCACAAATGTTTTCTTAGCTGTGATTTGTTCTTAAGTTAAAAAGAAATCTTACTAGAGAGCACTCTTAGGCTGGCCTTTGAGTTCTTAAGTGTGACATGTTTGTGCAAAAATAATTCATTCTCGAAGTTTCTTCAATTCTACAGTTGTATAATATAGGATTTAAATTACAATAATATCTTTAGAGCAAAAAAGGTTCTCAAAAGTGTGGTCTGGGGACCCCCAGGGGTCCTTGAGGGAGTTCCAGGGGGTCCACAGCAAACAAGGAACCTGGTTGAGTTGAAGCCCAGGCCCCATACCCACCCCATAACCCCCCACCCAACCCACCCTCATCGCCCCCCCCCCCCCCCCCATACCCCCCCATATCCCCGACATTCGCCACACCCCCATTTTCCCGTCCCCTTCTTACCCGAAAGCCCCCCTATACCCACCCATCACACCCATCCCCATAACCCTCACACAGCCCCCTACACCCCTCCTTGCACCACCATATCACCCACCACACCCCTATTTCCACCCCATTACATACCAAGCAGCTGCTACCTTAAAGACCCTCCATATCCACCCACCAGCTTTCAGTAATAAAATGTTTTATATCCACTACTAACGCTACTACTGAACATGAAATATGGATAACATGGTAATTTCAGCAAATTTACATTGATGTCTAGTGGTGATATGTTGATTAATGTGAGAGAAATAATAAAATACATTCATTAATTAAATTAAATAATTTGCTGTTCACTTCAGAAGTACCTCCACAGAACTATTGATTTATTTATTTTTATGTTTGGAGTCTGGTGTTCAACCATCTTTAGACTTTAGTTTAGGTATTCTTTACTTCATTCTCTCAACTTTATTTCTGTGTGATTTCCTGTGATGTCTGTGAGCAGCAATCACACACAGGTGTGACTGCAGGCAGGGCCATGCAGTCATGCCTTATATGGGTATTGGTGGAGCGGCTACCTATGGTAATTTGGATTAACTGGCACACCCCTTCAAGTTACGAGGACTGGGATTCATCATCATAAGAACATAAGTTATGAACAATTCTGCCATTTAAGAACGCTTCATGAATCTAAAATTAAATTTGTCCCTGAGCAAGACTCTTAACCCCTAATTGCTTACAGGCCCTCATTGGAAACAAGACCGCAAGGACTTTCATGAACGGACCTGTTAAAGGAATTATCTTAGATCTTAGATCAGCTATTTTCACTGAACGTTCACCTATTATGACATAACCAGAATAGGGTTCATGTGGTTGAACATGTAAAGTTCAGGATAAAGTGAAAATCCAATTGATACATTGTGATGGACAAAATTCATATAACAATCATTTTGGTATTGATTAATGTAATGTACTTGCAATTCTGACTTGGTGTGACAAAGACATGCTATGCTCTTAAGTATACAACCCTCCCAAACAGGTGAACAACAGCTGATTCTCATATTACCTTTTTCTGTGTCAGTTCCTTGCCAACAGTTGTTTCACACCAATCTATTAACAAAATATCCGACCTAAACTGTATGTTCCCCCAAAGTGCCGATAAGGGCTGTGCTGTAAGTAACTATTGTGGGTGTCAGCTACTGTATACAATAGGCCCATGCCCATGTAAGGAGTTACCATGTGCTACCTCTGTTTACTGCTCCTGCCTGTATACATATGTGGGGGACATTTGTGTTGGGAGGGACCTGGGAGGCAGGCATGATGCTTCTCTGTAACCTGATGATGACTACAAATAAACAAAGGATTGATCCCTAAAGATGGTTTTGCTGCTGCATTTTCCTTCTCTGCATGCTGAATCTTATTAAGTGACATAGAAAAGATGCCATTACAACATGTCTCCATTCAGCTTCACAACAATGTAGCAGAAACACAAACATAATAATGAGCCTGTATATCTGAATAATAATAATGTTGTTGTTGTTCTTAACACATTCCCAGAGGCTTTACTGATTATTAGTGTCAGATGATTCTAATGCCAGTCTGTAGAGCATCAGGACCAGTTGAATGAGGGAAGTCTGTTCTTTTGGCTTTTGAGGGATGTGTAATGATGGTTTTGGGGTCACTCATTTTACTAAACATAATATGTTCATTACTTACTGTAGTGATTATCATACAATGAGTGTGCGTTATACATTAGGTCATGGATAAGACTTGCATTTAACATTAGGTAATGGAATGTCCTGCATGAAAACATGCTATAATTCATAACTGTATGCGTATGACTTTGGCTAACCTAAACATGTCGTTAAAGGCCCTAGCACCTTCATCATAGAGTAAATCATGTGTTGCACTATGCCGAGGGTGCAGGGCTCTCACTGACAGGGGTACTTCAGAAGGTTAATTTCCTGTCTTATCTTAGTTTATATCAATTAGCGTTAACACCTAGTATAGGAACATTAACAAGTTCGCAGAAAGAACACGATTATCTACAAGGACCATCTGCTTAACTTCCGGTGGAGTCAGGGGGGCCATCTGCACCCTGCAACGCTGGAATACAAGGAGGCCAAGAGCACCTTGCATCACTGAGTAGGCAAGCTATAGCGACTCAGAGCACAGCACCTGTCATGGCACTTCCTGTGACCCTAACAGACAGGATGTCTGTGCGCTACCGATGCTGCATGTTCTACCAGCGACTTCACCATTAACTTTTGCACTTCGGGTCATACATAAACATATAGAGCGCTACCTTATTGTAACCAGTTTAACCCTTCCCTTTTGAGCCCGCCTCAAATGGGATGTTCCACAATGTTTAACTTCTATGTATATATATCACTGTCCTGTCGTTAATAAAGTAAGAACTCTGTTGAATCGAGACTCCTCGTCTTCTTCCAATGCAGTTCCCAGATGCGCATTGCTTCTTTTGTTGTTGGACCTAATTCTCACTTTGTGATTACCACTCACTTCTTCATGGCCACACTCATCTGACCAGATTCTGAAAGACTTGAAAGACCTATGAGGGAGAAAATCATAACCCTCATTACATCTTTATTTGTTTTTGTTTTTGTTTTTAGTTTTGTGTCTATCAGGCAGGTAATAGAAGGGTTTTGTGGCTACTGCCCATATACCATTCATAAAGATGTATGCCAGCCCAGAATTGAGCCTGTACAGGAGGAGCCTGTTTACTGGCATATAGGGATGAAGCTCAGTCCCAGCACAGAATGGGGCCTGTACAGGAGCAAAAATAGCTAAAAGAATAAAACTTACCCAAGTTCATTTAGACACTTCAGCTCAGAAATAACCAGACCATTAATTATCCATTTACCATTTATTAACCATTACCATATTAACCATTTACCATATGCAATGATATTGCATTCAAGTTTGGCGGTGTGACTCTGATCGTGTGATATTAAAGATTCCCTGTGCAAACATGTCACAGATCTTCAATCACAAACCCCAGAGCAGAGTATAAATACAGTTTTACATACACATTGAACCTTCAATGCATAATTAAACTACCACATATCATAGTACAATCCATAGAACCACCGTACAATACACAGAATCATAGTATAATCCATAGAACCACAATACAATACACAGAATCAACCTATAACAATATGAAATATAGCTGCAAGCAGCAATGAGCGGTTTCGAGAATAATGGCAGACTGGCAGACTGTGACAGAGTGGCAGACTGGCAGACTGGCAGACTTTGACAGAGTGGCAGACTGGCAGACTGGCAGACTGTGACAGAGTGGCAGACTGGCAGACTGGCAGACTGTGACAGACTGTGGCAGACTGGCAGACTGGCAGACAGACAGACTGTGGCAGACTGGCACACTGGCAGACAGACAGACAGACAGTGACAGAGTGGCAGACTGGCAGACTGTGACAGACTGGCAGACTGGCAGACTGTGACAGAGTGGCAGACAGACAAACAGACAGACTGTGACAGAGTGGCAGAGTGGCAGAGTGGCAGACTGGCAGACAAACAGACAGTGACAGAGTGGCAGACTGGCAGACAGACAGACTGTGGCAGACTGGCAGACAGACAGACAGTGACAGAGTTGGAGACTGGCAGACAGACAGACAGACTGTGACAGAGTGGCAGACTGGCAGACTGGCAGACAGACAGACAGTGACAGAGTGGCAGACTGGCAGACAGACAGACAGTGACAGAGTGGCAGACTGGCAGACAGACAGACTGTGACAGAGTGACAGAGTGACAGAGTGGCAGACTGGCAGACTGGCAGACTGGCAGACAGACAGTGACAGAGTGGCAGACTGGCAGACAGACAGACAGTGACAGAGTGGCAGACTGGCAGACAGACAGACAGTGACAGAGTGGCAGAGAGAGAGAGAGAGAGAGAGAGAGAGAGAGAGAGAGAGAGAGAGAGAGAGAGAGAGAGAGAGAGAGAGAGAGAGAAAGAAAGAGAGAGAGAGAGGGGGGGAGAGAGAGAGAGAGAGAGAGAGAGAGAAAAGAAAGAGAGAGAGAGAGGGAGAGAGAGAGAGGGAGAGAAAAGAAAGAGGGAGAGAGAGGGAGAGAGAGAGAGGCAGTGAGAAAGAGAGGCAGTAAGAGAGAGAGCGAGAGAGAAGAAGTGAACATGCATTAATTAACAAAGTCATGATTTTTGTTCAGTAAATTATATTTGGACCGGTTAAATTGGGGTTTGAACCAGGGACCTATAGACTTGTGGGTAGACAGTGTAAAGGATAAGGATAATTCCAGGTCCGTTCATGAAAGTCCTTGCGGTCTTGTTTCCAATGAGGGCCTGTGAGCAATTAGGGGTTAAGAGTCTTGCTCAGGGACAAATTTCATTTCATCGACACATTTGCTGGCCTGGCCTGGAATCGTACCTGGGGCAACCAGGGCCTCTGGCTCCCTAGGTGGGCTCACTAACCACTCAGCTATGGCCACAGTACAGACTGAGCCATTGGATAGACAGAATTGGATTTCATATGTGGTAAGTTATCATACAGCATGGGTTGCTTATTATATACATACAAGCTCATAACGCGTCACATTGTAGATCGGCTGTATGTGGTTACTGTAGGTGTTGTATTAATAATTACATCTGCAAAGTAACAAGTAACTAAAGCTGTCATCTGCTGTAATTGTAGTAGAGTAGAGTAGTAAAGTAAAAGTACCTAAAAATTGTACTGTGCATGTGGCAGGTGTGATTGGTGATGAGTGAGAGCAGGTGAGAGGGGTGGATCCAATCCATGGGAATAGGGGGAATTCCAAATGATGATCACCTCAACGCATTGTTGGGGACAGGGATCGAACCAGCGACCTATGGATTCACAGGCTGCCTCTCTTCTCATTGAGCTAAAGATATGGCCTCCCTGATGGTGTCTGTTGATATCTATAGGTTTTTCCGTCCTATAGGTTCTTCCGGTGTGAGATTGTAGATCAGCTATTTTCACAAGAAAGTATGTCATACATAAAAAACAACTACTCTCAAAAGCAATTCATGGTATTGTTTAAAAAGTGCACATGTCTGAATTAACAGGGTCATGTTTTGTATAATGCAATTTAAATGTAAACTGTGACGAGTGGGGTTTGAACCGTGGACCTTTGGCACATGAGACTAACACTGTATTGATCAAGCTATTCAATCCACAGCCTTGGTCAGTGAGAAGGGAGAATCCAACAAAACAAAACAAAACAAAAGAGGGAATGAAGTACATCATACATTGAAAACAACTACTCTCAATAAGCGTTTCATTTAACAATTGCATGTTTATTCATTGATACAGTCATGTTGTGTGCAATGCAATTGAGTTGAGGTCTGCATGAGGTGAGATTTGAACCTGCGACCCTCTGGTATCAAGGCAGATGATTAAGCCATTGGGCCAAAAGACCCGAACTGATGAAAAGGGAGTTCACACACATGACACACTTTCACGCAAATTGCTCAGAAATACTGGATTTAAATGTTTTTCAAACTGCTCAAAATTGCAGACAATCTAAGGGCGGAGTTTACTGGTTAACAATTGCACATGCATTCATTGATACAGTCATGTTGTGTGCAATGCAATTATAATGAATTCTACATGACGTGGCATTCGAACCAGGAACCCTGTGGTTTCAAGGCAGATGATTAAGCCATTGGGCCAACAGACCTGTACTAGTGAAAAGGGAGTTCACACACACATGACACACTTTCACGCAAATTGCTCAGAAATCCTTGGTTTAAATGTTTTTCAAACTGCTCAATATATTTCGGAATGGAAACTAGTGGAAAATAGTCGATCTACAAGCTCACAACGAGTTGCTATCTAAAAAGGTGTGAGATTGTAGATCGGCTATTTTCACAAGAAAGTATGTCATACATAAAAAACAACTACTCTCAAAAGCATTTCGTGTTATTGTCTAAACATTGCACATGTCTGAATTAACAGGGTCATGTTTTGTACAATGCAATTTAAATGTGAACTGTAATAAGTGGGATTCGAACCAGGGACCTTCGGCACATGAGACTCACACTCTACTGGTGGAGCTATCCAATACACAGCCTTCGACAGTGAAAAGGGAGAATCCAACAAAACAAAACAAAAGCGCGAATGAAGTACGTCATACATTGAAAATAACTACTTTCAAGTATGCATTTCTCGTCATCTTTAACAATTGCACATGTATTCATTGATATAGTCATGTTGTGTGCAATGCAATTATAATGAAGTCTACCTGAGGTGGGATTCGAACCAGCAACCCTGTGGTTTCAAGGCAGATGATTAAGCTATCAAGCTATTGAACCTACACACCTGAACTAGTGAAAAGGGAGTTCACACACATGACACACTTTCACGCAAATTGCTCAGAAATCCTGGATTTAAATGTTTTTCAAACTGCTCAAAATTGCAGACAATCTAAGGGCAGAGCTTACTGGTCAAAGTGATACATGTGTTCCTCATGAGTCAAGGCACATGTGTAAGCAGGTTTAACGGCTGTCGGCCAAACGAGGCATGACTTTTGCCTGTTTAAAGTTTGCATTTTCAAAAAATTGCTATAGCGCCCCCCTTTGACCAATTGGAGTAAGATTGGTTTCAGTGATACTTGGAATGACCTTCTACAATATTGCAAAGTGTCAAACAAATGCGAGTCTGCATGTATGTTTTAGGGGCAGATGAATAATTGTCATAAAACTGCAATTTTCATTGGCTTATAAAAGCTTAACGTTTTCACTTATGGAAAATCCGCTTGCTCACGTCTGTCGGCATTGGTCCAAAGTTCATGTGTATACAGTTTCGTACAGATTGCTCAATCTGTACGAAGGAAGAGTCTTTTTTACTGCTTTTCATAGAATTCGAAATGGTGGGAGATCTAAAGGTCAGAGGTCAAAAGTCAGAGTGTGAAAGTTGTTAGGCATGAGGAGACGCATGTGTGCATCGAAGTTTCATGGCTGTGGGTCAAACAGGGCATGAGTTGTACCTGTTCAAAGTTGGCATATTTCAATTGAGTGCTACAGCGCCACCCTTTGGCCAATGTTTGTGAGTTTCGGGTTTTCGCCGTTTGGCATAGCCCTCTACCATATTGCCGAATTTCATAAAAAGTGACCACGCGGTTAGGCCAGAACTGGCAAAACCGGCGGAAGAATAATGAACTCTTACAGATGTAATAGGGTTCGAAGCCTGATAGGCTCTCGAAACCTAATAATAGTGAAAGCCAAGGAACCCAATAAGTTTTCGAAGCCTGATAGGCTCTCGAAACCTTAATAATAGTGAAAGCCAAGGAACCCAATAAGGCTTCGAAGCCTGATAGGCTCTCGAAACCTTAAAAAGAGGGAATGAAGTACATCATACATTGAAAACAACTACTCTCAATAAGTATTTCATTTAACAATTGCATGTTTATTCATTGATACAGTCATGTTGTGTGCAATGCAATTGAGTTGAGGTCTGCATGAGGTGAGATTTGAACCGGCGACCCTCTGGTATCAAGGCAGATGATTAAGCCATTGGGCCAATAGACCCGAACTGATGAAAAGGGAGTTCACACACATGACACACTTTCACGCAAATTGCTCAGAAATAGTGGATTTAAATGTTTTTCAAACTGCTCAAAATTGCAGACAATCTAAGGGCGGAGTTTACTGGTTAACAATTGCACATGTATTCATTGATACAGTCATGTTGTGTGCAATGCAATTATAATGAATTCTACATGACGTGGGATTCGAACCAGGAACCCTGTGGTTTCAAGGCAGATGATTAAGCCATTGGGCCAACAGACCTGTACTAGTGAAAAGGGAGTTTACACACATGACACACTTTCACGCAAATTGCTCAGAAATCCTTGGTTTAAATGTTTTTCAAACTGCTCAATATATTTCGGAATGGAAACTAGTGGAAAATAGTCGATCTACAAGCTCACAACGCGTTGCTATCTAAAAAGGTGTGAGATTGTAGATCGGCTATTTTCACAAGAAAGTATGTCATACATAAAAAACAACTACTCTCAAAAGCATTTTGTGTTATTGTCTAAACATTGCACATGTCTGAATTAACAGGGTCATGTTTTGTACAATGCAATTTAAATGTGAACTGTAATAAGTGGGATTCGAACCAGGGACCTTTGGCACATGAGACTCACACTCTACTGGTGGAGCTATCCAATACACAGCCTTAGACAGTGAAAAGGGAGAATCCAACAAAACAAAACAAAAGCGCGAATGAAGTACGTCATACATTGAAAATAACTACTTTCAAGTATTCATTTCTCGTCATCTTTAACAATTGCACATGTATTCATTGATATAGTCATGTTGTGTGCAATGCAATTATAATTAAGTCTACCTGAGGTGGGATTCGAACCGGCTACCCTATGGTTTCAAGGCAGATGATTAAGCGATCAAGCTATTGAACCAACACACCTGAACCTGTGAAAAAGGGCCTCAAACATGTATTTGACACAGTTTCATGCAAATTGCTCAGAAATCCTGGATTTAAATGTTTTTCAAACTGCTCAAAATGGCAGACAATCTAAGGGCAGAGCTTACTGGTCAAAGTGATACATGTGTTCCCCATGAGTCAAGGCACATGTGTAAGCAGGTTTAACGGCTGTCGGCCAAACGAGGCATGACTTTTGCCTGTTTAAAGTTTGCATTTTCAAAAAATTGCTATAGCGCCCCCCTTTGACCAATTGGAGTAAGATTGGTTTCAGTGATACTTGGAAGGACCCTCTACAATATTGCAAAGTGTCAAACAAATGTGAGTCTGCATGTATGTGTTAGGGGCAGATGAATAATTTAAAAAAAGCTGCAATTTTCATTGGCTTATAAAAGCTTAACGTTTTCACTTATGGAAAATCCGCTTGGTTACGTCTGTCGGCATTGGTCCAAAGTTCATGTGTATACAGTTTCGTACAGATTGCTCATAAATCCCAGGAGGAGTAGGCTTTTTACTGCTTTTTACTGCTTTTCATAGAATTCGAAATGGTGGGAGATCTAAAGGTCAGAGGTCAAAAGTCAGAGTGTGAAAGTTGTTAGGCATGAGGAGACGCATGTGTGCATCGAAGTTTCATGGCTGTGGGTCAAACAGGGCATGAGTTGTACCTGTTCAAAGTTGGCATATTTCAATTGAGTGCTACAGCGCCACCCTTTGGCCAATGTTTGTGAGTTTCGGGTTTTCGCCGTTTGGCATAGCCCTCTACCATATTGCCGAATTTCATAAAAAGTGACCACGCGGTTAGGCCAGAACTGGCAAAACCGGCGGAAGAATAATGAACTCTTACAGATGTAATAGGGTTCGAAGCCTGATAGGCTCTCGAAACCTAATAATGAAAGTGTAGAGATGTAATAGCTTTCGAAGCCTGATGGCTCTCGAAACCTAATAATAATAATGAAAGTGTAGAGATGTAATAGGGTTCGAAGCCTGATAGGCTCTCGAAACCTAATAATAATAATGAAAGTGTAGAGATGTAATAGGGTTCGAAGCCTGATAGGCTCTCGAAACCTAATAATAATAGTGAAAGTGTAGAGATGTAATAGCTTTCGAAGCCTGATGGCTCTCGAAACCTAAAAAGAGGGAATGAAGTACATCATACATTGAAAACAACTACTCTCAATAAGCATTTAATTTAACAATTGCATGTTTATTCATTGATACAGTCATGTTGTGTGCAATGCAATTGAGTTGAGGTCTGCATGAGGTGAGATTTGAACCGGCGACTCTCTGGTATCAAGGCAGATGATTAAGCCATTGGGCCAACAGACCCGAACTGATGAAAAGGGAGTTCACACACATGACACACTTTCACGCAAATTGCTCAGAAATAGTGGATTTAAATGTTTTTCAAACTGCTCAAAATTGCAGACAATCTAAGGGCGGAGTTTACTGGTTAACAATTGCACATGTATTCATTGATACAGTCATGTTGTGTGCAATGCAATTATAATGAATTCTACATGACGTGGGATTCGAACCAGGAACCCTGTGGTTTCAAGGCAGATGATTAAGCCATTGGGCCAACAGACCTGTACTAGTGAAAAGGGAGTTTACACACATGACACACTTTCACGCAAATTGCTCAGAAATCCTTGGTTTAAATGTTTTTCAAACTGCTCAATATATTTCGGAATGGAAACTAGTGGAAAATAGTAGATCTACAAGCTCACAACGCGTTGCTATCTAAAAAGGTGTGAGATTGTAGATCGGCTATTTTCACAAGAAAGTATGTCATACATAAAAAACAACTACTCTCAAAAGCATTTCGTGTTATTGTCTAAACATTGCACATGTCTGAATTAACAGGGTCATGTTTTGTACAATGCAATTTAAATGTGAACTGTAATAAGTGGGATTCGAACCAGGGACCTTTGGCACATGAGACTCACACTCTACTGGTGGAGCTATCCAATACACAGCCTTAGACAGTGAAAAGGGAGAATCCAACAAAACAAAACAAAAGCGCGAATGAAGTACGTCATACATTGAAAATAACTACTTTCAAGTATTCATTTCTCGTCATCTTTAACAATTGCACATGTATTCATTGATATAGTCATGTTGTGTGCAATGCAATTATAATTAAGTCTACCTGAGGTGGGATTCGAACCGGCTACCCTATGGTTTCAAGGCAGATGATTAAGCGATCAAGCTATTGAACCAACACACCTGAACCTGTGAAAAAGGGCCTCAAACATGTATTTGACACAGTTTCATGCAAATTGCTTAGAAATCCTGGATTTAAATGTTTTTCAAACTGCTCAAAATTGCAGACAATCTAAGGGCAGAGCTTACTGGTCAAAGTGATACATGTGTTCCTCATGAGTCAAGGCACATGTGTAAGCAGGTTTAACGGCTGTCGGCCAAACGAGGCATGACTTTTGCCTGTTTAAAGTTTGCATTTTCAAAAAATTGCTATAGCGCCCCCCTTTGACCAATTGGAGTAAGATTGGTTTCAGTGATACTTGGAAGGACCCTCTACAATATTGCAAAGTGTCAAACAAATGTGAGTCTGCATGTATGTGTTAGGGGCAGATGAATAATTTAAAAAAAGCTGCAATTTTCATTGGCTTATAAAAGCTTAACGTTTTCACTTATGGAAAATCCGCTTGGTTACGTCTGTCGGCATTGGTCCAAAGTTCATGTGTATACAGTTTCGTACAGATTGCTCATAAATCCCAGGAGGAGTAGGCTTTTTACTGCTTTTTACTGCTTTTCATAGAATTCGAAATGGTGGGAGATCTAAAGGTCAGAGGTCAAAAGTCAAACAGTGAAAGTTGTTAGGCATGAGGAGACGCATGTGTGTATCGAAGTTTCATGGCTGTAGGTCGAACAGGGCATGAGCTGTACCTGTTCAAAGTTGGCATATTTCAATTGAGTGCTACAGCGCCACCCTTTGGCCAATGTTTGTGAGTTTCGGGTTTTCGCCGTTTGGCATAGCCCTCTACCATATTGCCGAATTTCATAAAAAGTGACCACGCGGTTAGGCCAGAACTGGCAAAACCGGCGGAAGAATAATGAACTCTTACAGATGTAATAGGGTTCGAAGCCTGATAGGCTCTCGAAACCTAACTAAATGCCACAGGGAGGAGGCTGGGGAGGTGGAGGGAATTTGAAAAGCTAGCTGTACAACCTGCAAAGACAGCTAAGCATGTAGAATGAACAGAGCGCAGAAGCTGCTTAAATGACCCACCAGAGTTGCACTGTGGGTATGAGGGCGTGAGTGAGTTGGCTTGTAGCGAATGAAAATGACAAGAGGTTGAACATACTGCCTTAAAGGAGTACAACTGTATAAGCTTGTAAGCGAATGGGGGAGGACCGGGGAGAGTGAATGAGGTATATAAACATTCTGGCTTCCGTGTCTACATGAACTATTGTTACACTGAATGTATACTCTGCAGATGACTTTCATTGTATGGATGCGTGCGTGTGCGTGTGCGTGTGCGTGTGCGTGTGCGTGTGTGTGTGTCAAAAGAAAATAATATAGTGCACTGAGCCCCCAGTCTCCATGGCCTGATTATTATTTTTTTTCTCCTTGATTTTAAAATGGATCAATTTGACCTCAAGACTCTAGGTCTAAAGTTAATACAAGATATTATTTACTGACAGTCCTCCTCCATGTGGACTATCATTATTAGTTCAACAATTATGAATAAATACATACAGAATGGAGCACAAATGCACCTCACTACAGATTGAATTAAACAAACATTTTGAAAGATAATATCACCACTTTGTTTTTTCAAAACTCCAGCATGCATTCATCTCCTCATTTCGCACATGTGTCATGCACCGAAAATAGCAGATCTACAAGCTCACAAAGCACCATAGTACGTCACGTTGTGAGCTTGTAGATCTGCTATTTTTAACCATGTATAAATCAGGCTTCAGTATTTGATTTACACATGAGCACGGATCCATCTTCATCGTCATGGAAACGAGGGTTAAAGTGCAGCTCTATTTCAAAAGCATCACAGCCGAGGTCAATCCACAACCTGAATGAAGATCGTTTTGTTTAGGATCCACCATCAGCGCCATGATTCTTCCTGGAGTAAACGTGTATTATACAAGAGTCAAGAGTCTTTGCAAAAGTTATTTATTTAGGGTGCGTTTGGATATAAGGCACTGAGTGCACTGGTCCAATACAAACCAATAGGTGAGTGCGCTCCCGGTGTGCATATCCGAACGCACCCTTAATGAACAGAATAATGTGTTTAACAAATAACCAAGCTAGACAATTGTGCACTACAACAGCTTTTCTGTATTCGGAACAGAACCCTATTCCCACTGCTCTGTTTCGTACCATTCATAATGTCTTTATTTTATCCATTGTAGCACTAGATCATAATGCTGAGAAATAATACAGATTGGACAATAAAGCCTGAATCCCCTGTTTGGTTCCTTTGTATCAAACATTTTGCACATTACAGAAGTACTATTTCTCATCCGAGCAATCTTATCTATCTATCTTATTTATGTGTTTTGCCCACGGTAAGTTACTGTCTGAGATAATAGTTGGTTAATCAACATTTATGCAAATATTTAAAACTTGTTTCCTATTAAGAGAGTGGTTTGAATCAAAAAACAATGCTATAAGTCGTATTAACATTCAGAACAATTCTACTAACTTTAAAATGGTATTTAACTCATTGGCTTTAATGTGGACATAATTTGTAGAATCATATGTATCACAATATTGGCTTAATGTAAAACAAGTTACTGTACAGTATTTGTAAAAATGGTGTACAGCAAAGGCCCAAAGTTCCACACTTTACTAATCCTAAATTCTAAAGTCTTCTAACCTCTAAATAGGTTAGCAGATACTGTCCTTTTGCACAACTACTTAGAAAGGACGGGTGTGTAGGAGAGAGATAGCCTGGAAACCAAACAAATATGCCAATGCAAAAAAATTAAAATAGCCCTTGGCAGATTTGGTCTGCATGGCTCCGCTCGGTTGTGAATGGATTTCCCTGCCCCCGAGGTTGTGGGGCACCAATCAGGGCCCAGTATGCAAATGTGGGGCGGGTTTATCACCGGAGGCATTTTTTTATCCACCCCTTGGAAATGCAGGTTCCACACAGAGATTCCAGACTAATATCTACACAGTGATATTACTCCTATTTTTTTATATTACTCCTATTAAACTATTCTCACAATATTATCTGTGGAACCGAGTCAAACTAAATGTAACATCTCAACTCCTACAATTCCAAGTGCTTGTCAGGGTGGGGGGTCCCCAGTTCAAACATGATTATTTTGGGGGGTCACAGACTGAAACGTGTGGGAACCCTTGCTCTAGCCTGTATTGCTTTTTAAATTATGTTGATGAACAGTGCAAGACCAGCTTTCCAGGTGATTCCTTTGTGGTGATGAACAATATTCTCAAAAGATTAGAGAGTGTAATGTATGTCAGTCACACAACAAACATTGTGGGACATTTAAGCAGCAAAAGTAAAAGCATTAATTAATATTAGTTCCTGATTAATAGCCTACTGTCACCTTGTCTGCAGATATGCATGCCATATGCAAATAAATGATATTATCTGTTGTGCAAATCTTTCTCAATAGACGCACCAGGAGCATTTTTTTAAATGTACATAATGCTGTATTTTTCCCATTTACAGTTGTGTGAGAATCAGAATGTAGCCATGGGAAACACTAACTAAAAGCTTCTGGTAAAACAGTGAAACTGCTGTACCTCCAGGCTGTAAAGTACACCTCCACAGCCCCTGCAAGCTGGGGCCCCACAGCCCAGCAATGCAAATCAATACATAGCATAATACAAATTACAATTGCCTTGTGGGTCTATATTGGAGGTGGACAGTGGGCCTCACATACTGTATCACAGGGTGGACGGTGAACGGTGGGTGTCACAAACATAACATGCCTATACATGGAGACCACTTTAAACTAGATTTTCAGGTATTCATGAAAATCTAGTTAAAATGATCAAAATTGCACATTATGATATTGAGTATATTTATGCAGCAACATTCACTTCAACAATATATCTGCAGGTGTAAAGCTAGCTTAAATAAGATAGCAACCTGCAGCAATATGGACAGAATAAACATTCATTTTCTGATTGGTGGATTTCAAAATGAGTTGGCATTAACAAATAATATGTTATCATTGTAGATCCTGCAAGGAATAGGTTGGCCATAAAATACAATGTATCCTTCAACGTTTTTAAATATATCTCAAACACAAAGTATTCTGAGCTGAATAGCTGGTATAACAAACATGAAGGGCAAGGAGTATATTGAAGAAGGAGAGGTCACACAGAACACTTTCTAGGCACTGGGAGGCATTGAGAGCATATGAATAAACACCCTTTAAATAACCATTTCAGGAAAATAAAGAAGACATATCACACATTGAACTTCAGTCAAATGAAGTTGACAAGGGGCTGTATGAACCTTCCCTCTGTGAATTGGAACAGCCACAAAATAGGGCCCACTTGTTTAGCTGACCGTAGGCAGTAAAGCCAATTGGCCTTCTGAGGTAGCAAACAGTTGCTCTCAGGGCTTGGCAACCTTTTTGACATGATGTGCCATGTTTGTTTGTTTTTGTTAGTTTTCCGTGATAGTCAGTGTACCATAGTATACACATTACATGTAATTATGACACCTAATCAAAATCAAATATTTCCAACATAATTAGAATTTCCATATACATAATGCAATACAATTTGATCATTAGAGCAATAACCCCACCAATCTCCCAGACTCCCACCCCATCTTCTTCATCAGTCAGAATTCAGAGTTTAAACTAAATAGGATGATAGGCAGCATGAATAGCAGGAAGGATTATGTGCAGGAGATAAATTGTATGCACATTACACTAACTAGCCAGTGTGCCAGTAAGTACCCTCCCCCATGCCAAAGGTGACACCCATGCCTATGGTTGTCTAACCCTGCTCTACATTAACCATGTGAACCAGTGTCCCAATTTTTTTTTTTTTAATATCTTTTATTGGTGAAACAGGTGGTACAGGGAGAGAAGAAAGAGGTAACGGTATCAACATATCACCGTGTTTCTTTTTAACTTTTATGGGACATGACAGGACATTGACAAGACTGGGAAATGACAAGGGGCAACGAGGAACTAAACAAAACAAAAACAAAAAACGAAAGTAAACAAAACAAAACAAAACAGGACAGAGTTTTATACAAACCAAACATGAGTAAGTATGCGTGTGCGCATGCATAAGCACGTACGCACACACATACCTACACACTCACATGGTTATAACCAGGATACTTTAAGGCGGGGTTGCTGAAGTGTCAGAGGTGCTCACCTCAGTGAGGAGTATTTATTTTCTATGGAATCAGTCTGGGTCAAGGGACGAGAGGGTATTAAAGAATGTAATCAGTGGTTGCCATCTATCATAAAAAGTGGAAGTTGAGCCTCGTAGGGAGTATTTAACCTTTTCTGATGCTAGAAATGACATTAGGTCCTTGAGCCAGGAAGTGGTGGATGGTGGGTTTGGGCCTTTCCAATGCAGGAGGATACACCTACGGGCGATGAGAGAGGCAAAGGCAAGAACATCAAGTTCCTTCCTGGACATACCAGCAACTGAGTGGGGCACCCCAAAGATGGCTATCAGGGGGCATGGATCAAGGTTGATATTTAGCACGTTGCCTAGCGTGACGAAGAAGTTGGACCAGAAATCGGCCAGCCTGGGACAGGAGAAGAACATGTGGGTATGATTGGCAGGTGACAGGCCGCACCTGTCGCAGGCGTCGCTCATTCCTGGGAAAAGGTTACTGAGTTTGGCTTTTGTGAAATGGACCCTATGCAAAGTTTTAAACTGGATTAGGCTTAAGCGAGCACATGATGAAGTGTTATTGACCCTGAAGACTGCCTCTTCCCACTGTGCATCTGTCAGATCAGACTCAAGCTCCGTTTCCCATTTACCTCTGACCCCCGCGAGCGATAGCACTTTCAGAGAAGATATAATATCGTATAGTGACGAAATCCCGCCTTGTACTTTTGTGAGAGAAAGTATTTTACTAATCGCGGAGTTTGTAGGAGACTGGGGAAAGGGTGTAAAATGGGTACGGGCGTAGTCGCGAACCTGGAGGTAGCGGAACAGGTGGGAGTGAGGTAAATTGAACTTGGTGCGGAGAGCTTCAAATGAGGCAAATGAGCCCTCTGAGTATAGGTCTAGGAAATGGGTCAGACCTCTCTCTCTCCAAAGGTTGAAGGCTGAGTCTGAGCTGGAGGGTTTGAACAGATGGTTGTTGGAAATCGGGCTGTAAGGCGAGGCGGTCTGGAGCCCGAAGTGTTTTCTGAACTGGTTCCAGATTTTGAGAGTAGCGAGTACGACTGGGTTTTTTATGTAGTCAGGGCAACGAGAGGTAAGAGGGGCACAGACGAGCGCCATCAACGAAGATGGGCATGCGGAATGGCTCTCCATTATGCACCAGTTGAGGTTGGGGGAATTGTGCCAGTTCTGGATTCTCTGGAGGTTAGCTGCCCAATAATAATGTTGGAAATTTGGCAACGCTAGACCACCCTCGCTTTTGCTCTTTTGGAGAAGGGCTCTACGTGCTCTTGGGCTCTTGCCCGCCCAGATAAATGTTGAGATTGTTTTATCTAGTGAATGGAAAAATGAAGAAAGTGTCCCAATTTGGCATGTCATGAGGAAAACTTTTGGGTCCAAATGTAATTATTTATTTGGTTCACAGGTCAAATCAGCCGTCATGCTTTTGGGGGATAAATGCAATATAATGTATCTACCTTAACTTATTTGGCTGGTCAGTTGAAAACACTGTGCAGAAACTACACCTACTGTAGGCTTTTTTGGGCAGTATAGACCCCTAACAACACCAGTCAAATGTATTTGAATGAAAAGTATATAGGGTTTAAGTTAGTCAAAAAAGAAAACTCACTTTCCTCTCTTGGTGTTTATGCACAGTTAACCCTGTTTGGCTGTAGTGTACGCTCATACTGAGCATCATAATTCATTGGACAGTGACACACGTTTTGTTGCTTCTATAATCTTATCTGTTGAGTTTGACAGGATAAAGTGAAAATGAGGTTAAGCTTTAAACTGAAGGTATTTTCATGCAAGTACTGTTTAGAAATCTCATCACTATTTGTAGAGTTTAACATTATGTGCAATAAAGTAGTAATATTTGCTATTGTATCGCATACAGTGTCCTTTACATGTCATGACCTCCGCATGTCTGTGACAAATCAGCATAACCAAAGTCTCCATCTCTTATATGCACTTACAAGCCCATTAAACTCTGTGTGTGTTTTTCTGTTTGTTTTTTTGTTTAGTTTAGTTTTAGCATTTACTTTTGATACTTAAAGGTAGAGTAAGTGATATATTTTTTTAACGGTTAAAGCACTATATTCTGATAGTAATCATTACTATAGAGTGTTTGTTCAGTAACTCCCTGTCTCTCCAGCTCTTTAATAAACAGAAAATACATTTTCAGGTTAGGTTTTGTACTTGAATTCCTACAAGCTGGAACTGCTAGATCTGTGGTTCTCACACATTTTAAAATTGAGGCCCCGCAAATTAATAAGTATAGTATTAGGCCGCAAGCCCCAATCTGGAAAGATTTGGTTGCAGTGATCCCCATTAGTGAAGACGTCTGTTTAAAAAAAAGGAGAACAAATCCAGATTTGTGTATATATATATATATATATATATATATATATATATATATATATATATATATATATATATATATATATATATATATATATAGAGAACAAAAAAGGGACTCCTGCACATCCAAAAAAAAACATTGGAGGTGCAAGTCTAGTCAGCAGGTATATAATATATAAAAAAGGGGATGAACCTTCAAAGAAGAGACTGCACACTCCGGGGAACAGAGATGGACAACTTACTATTGCATAAGTATTTTATTAGCACGACGCGTTTCGCCGTGAGCTTCGTCAGGTGCTATACAAAAGTGTAAAAGTGTTTGTATAGCACCTGACGAAGCTCACGGCGAAACGCGTCGTGCTAATAAAATACTTATGCAATAGTAAGTTGTCCATCTCTGTTCACTGGAGTGTGCAGTCCCTTCTTTGAAGGTTCATCCCCTTTTTTATATTATATATATATATATATATATATATATATATATATATATATATATATATATATATATATATATATATATATATATATATATATATATATAGAAGGAGAGGTCACACAGAACACTTTCTAGGCACTGGGAGGCATTGAGAGCATATGAATAAACACCCTTTAAATAACCATTTCAGGAAAATAAAGAAGACATATCACACATTGAATTTCAGTCAAATGAAGTTGACAAGGGGCTGTATGAACCTTCCCTCTGTGAATTGGAACAGCCACAAAATAGGGCCCACTTGTTTAGCTGACCGTAGGCAGTAAAGCCAATTGGCCTTCTGAGGTAGCAAACAGTTGCTCTCAGGGCTTGGCAACCTTTTTGACATGATGTGCCATGTTTGTTTGTTTTTGTTAGTTTTCCGTGATAGTCAGTGTACCATAGTATACACATTACATGTAATTATGACACCTAATCAAAATCAAATATTTCCTACATAATTAGAATTTCCATATACATAATGCAATACAATTTGATCATTAGAGCAATAACCCCACCAATCTCCCAGACTCCCACCCCATCTTCTTCATCAGTCAGAATTCAGAGTTTAAACTAAATAGGATGATAGGCAGCATGAATAGCAGGAAGGATTATGTGCAGGAGATAAATTGTATGCACATTACACTAACTAGCCAGTGTGCCAGTAAGTACCCTCCCCCATGCCAAAGGTGACACCCATGCCTATGGTTGTCTAACCCTGCTCTACATTAACCATGTGAACCAGTGTCCCAATTTGGCATGTCATGAGGAAAACTTTTGGGTCCAAATGTAATTATTTATTTGGTTCACAGGTCAAATCAGCCGTCATGCTTTTGGGGGATAAATGCAATATAATGTATCTACCTTAACTTATTTGGCTGGTCAGTTGAAAACACTGTGCAGAAACTACACCTACTGTAGGCTTTTTTGGGCAGTATAGACCCCTAACAACACCAGTCAAATGTATTTGAATGAAAAGTATATAGGGTTTAAGTTAGTCAAAAAAGAAAACTCACTTTCCTCTCTTGGTGTTTATGCACAGTTAACCCTGTTTGGCTGTGTACGCTCATACTGAGCATCATAATTCATTGGACAGTGACACACGTTTTGTTGCTTCTATAATCTTATCTGTTGAGTTTGACAGGATAAAGTGAAAATGAGGTGAAGCTTTAAACTGAAGGTATTTTCATGCATGTACTGTTTAGAAATCTCATCACTATTTGTAGAGTTTAACATTATGTGCAATAAAGTAGTAATATTTGCTATTGTATCGCATACAGTGTCCTTTACATGTCATGACCTCCGCATGTCTGTGACAAATCAGCATAACCAAAGTCTCCATCTCTTATATGAACTTACAAGCCCATTAAACTCTGTGTGTGTTTTTCTGTTTGTTTTTTTTGTTTAGTTTAGTTTTAGCATTTACTTTTGATACTTAAAGGTAGAGTAAGTGATATATTTTTTTAACGGTTAAAGCACTATATTCTGATAGTAATCATTACTATAGAGTGTTTGTTCAGTAACTCCCTGTCTCTCCAGCTCTTTAATAAACAGAAAATACATTTTCAGGTTAGGTTTTGTACTTGAATTCCTACAAGCTGGAACTGCTAGATCTGTGGTTCTCACACATTTTAAAATTGAGGCCCCGCAAAAAGTATAGTATTAGGCCGCAAGCCCCAATCTGGAAAGATTTGGTTGCAGGGATCCACATTAGTGAAGACGTCTGTTTAAAAAAAAGGAGAACAAATCCAGATTTGTGTATATATATATATATATATATATATATATATATATATATATATATATATATATATATATATATATAGAACAAAAAAGGGACTCCTGCACATCCAAAAAAAAACATTGGAGGTGCAAGTCTAGTCAGCAGGTATATAATATATAAAAAAGGGGATGAACCTTCAAAGAAGGGACTGCACACTCCAGGGAACAGAGATGGACAACTTACTATTGCATAAGTATTTTATTAGCACGACGCGTTTCGCCGTGAGCTTCGTCAGGTGCTATACAAAAGTGTAAAAGTGTTTGTATAGCACCTGACGAAGCTCACGACGAAACGCGTCGTGCTAATAAAATACTTATGCAATAGTAAGTTGTCCATCTATGTTCACTGGAGTGTGCAGTCCCTTCTTTGAAGGTTCATCCCCTTTTTCATATTATATATATATATATATATATATATATATATATATATATATATATATATATATATATATATATATATATATATATATATATATATATATATACATATATATATACATATATATATACATATATATAGATCTATTTGAAAAGCTGAAGTATAAAATAGACTTAAAGTGGTTCAACTGATTTTGACGTTATATAAACTAATTTTGCTGGGAACCTCTTGGAACCCCTTCAGGGACCCCTGGGGGTCCCCGCACCCCACTTTGAGAACCAGTGTGCGAAACTGCTGGGCCCACCTCGCAGAATATACTATTCACCTGTTTCCTAGGCTGTGTGTTTCCACTTCCTGTCGATTTCATTGGATATCATTGGTCATCTGACCAGTTTCATTGGATTTCATTGGATCAAATCGACAGGAAGTGGAAAACACACAGCCTAGGAAACAGGTGAATACTCAGCCCTTTTCAAATAATTACTGGAGGTAACAGGAGTTCACTGTTCCACCAGAAGGTGACAGTATCTAACAGCCCAACGGGTGTACATGAATTTACATGCCAGCATGGAAATGCATGGCACCTGCGCACGCATGCGCACACACACGCACTCACACACGCACGCACGCACATTCCAGAATGATATGACTTCACTGACAGCTGCCTGAGGGCACGTGTTTAGTTTTCATGTCTTCTGCACAGTCCCATGATTCCCATGGAATTTTATAATAGTGTGTAGGTCTATGGTGTAGAATACATTTATGCGATGTATGCATTTTTAATTAATGTTAATGTGCCTATAATGAGAACATTTGCATATTTTAATACATTGCCACAAACAAGAGGTCATCAAACTTGTGTTTTGATGTTGTAAGTGAATCAATATTTAATCTCTTTCGGATATAAGGATATGCAGTGTACCCAGTGGGCATGTTTATGGTGGTTAATTAGGATACATTATGTAAAAGTAACGACTAAGCACACACATGTTCATTTTTGGTTTAATGTAACATAAAAAATACAGCAATGCTACTTGTGAAATCTGAAAAAATGGGAAACTTTCAACAACAAATCAACAACAACACACACGCACAGCAGCATAAAATATCCGGGGTTGATTGGGGATCCTTGAGGGGGTTCTATAGAGGGTCTAGGGGGGTCCCCGGCTAAACGATTGACAGTTAGGAAGAAAATGGACCCTTACGGGTCTGTAACTCCGAGAGTGTACGAATGGAACCAAATAAATATGGATTATATTTGTACACTGTCTGAGTCAAATTAACACTTTTTAATTTTACAGAGTAGTTTGGGGTCCCAGAGATAAAATAAATAAATAATAATAATACATTTAAAAACGTATCAAATGGGGGTCCTGCCTCTTGATACGATTCCACAGGTGGAGGTTCAAGTCCAGCTCCAGACAGGAAGTGTCTGAGATCTGAGGAGAACCTTTGAGTATTGCATCTCTGGCATGATCAGCTTGAGGCAGACCTGCCTGGACGACCCATGGCTGACGTTCCCCTGCCGTTTGTTGCAGCCATTACTATTCAAACTGCCTATAACCCATAATATGTTAAAATAATGTCCCTGAAGCAAACTGTCTAAATGTAAAGCTTAATGAGTCATATGCCTTGATTCCAGGACCATAATGGTGCCTTATTTCGTAATATTGCAGGCTGTTCTTTCAAACGTTTCTACAAGTGAAATAACTACATGACTTAGAAAAAACAATAAATAGCCATCTTAGGCAAAAACTTTCACATTCTGACAATTTACCATAGCCAGTGCGAGTAATCACAGGTTCTTTAGAAGGGGGTCTGCAACTTTCCCAGGAAGTATAGCCAAGAAGCTTGCCTCGCTACTGTCTACCTAAGCAGGCTGGATCATTAGTTCTAATCATGATGCTAATGGTTCTCAATAACCAAAACTATACAATTAGGATTACAACCAATCATTGTGAATACTTTTCTGTATTCTGTATTTGGCACACACAACACCTTAGAAATAAGCAATCATATTTAATTATTCTAAATATTATGCGCACCCTGGACATGCTTGGGGATATCCTTTTCTGACCACTGACAGGCCCCAGATTATACAATACCTTATGCAACTATTGTTATAATGTAGGTATATTTTCAAGTGAATTGCTAATTCTAAAATAGGCTGACATGAGGTTACATTGCCAGAGGTTAATGTAGAAATGGAATAGTGTTTTCAGCTAACATATTTTTTTAAATATCTTTTATATATAAATATATATTTTCATCAAACTCTTGTTAATATGGAGTTTGAGTTGCTATTAGCCATAGTGTGAGATTTAACCCGTTGTACATGATAACTCTGCAACTTTATATATAAATGTTGGTAAAAGTAATGCACAGAGAGAAGAAATATATGCATGATACTGTAGGAGAAACCAGAGCATCCTAGATTGTGTTTTTTTTTTAAGCTTGAATAGTTATTTCAATGAGTGTATCGTCACTCCCTGAGCATGTGCAGGAATGCAAACAAAAGTAGTTTGATAAAACACAACTGATATTATAAAGAATAAAAAGTTAAATGCAGATGCTACTTAAAAGTGAATAATCCTTTAAACTCTGGGGGTCTGTGGAGGTAATAAGGGTCTGTGAGAGTTGTTACTGTTGTACTGTTAAACTAACTAACTAAAGCTACAATTTGGGAATACTTTGTGTGAACATGATAACAATTATGTAGTGTCATATTACATAAAAAAAATGAGTCACTATACAACACATATTTACATCATAAAATTGTACTACAGTTTAAAATAACCTGAAACATTTATTTGTAATCTTATATTCTTAAAAAGGAAGGGTCATCATTCATTCATAGCATAATCAGGGCCGCATTAACCGCGGAACTTAGTGGAACTGGCGTTCCACGGCCCGCAGCCTGCAGGGCCCTGTGAGAATTGTGTATTTATTTATTTTTTTTTTTTTTTAATTTAAAAAAAAAAATGTTTTAAAATTTGTATTTCATTATAATAATTTTATATATATATATATATATATATATATATATAATTTTTTTTTTTTAAATATATCGTTGCTCATGTGTTGCGATACGCTATAAAAAAGGGACAATGAGATGATTAGGGTTGTTTATTTCGGTCCAATACATTCCTTCGTCTTTTCTGAAGTCAGTGACGTCATGACGCATAGAGAGTCCTTAAATAGTTAAGACCTCAGCAGCTGTGTAGGTTAGCGGCGGTTAACAAACAAACACGACGGGGGAGAATGAGTCGGCTGTTTATTTTTGGCACACAGTTGCTTCGTTAGACTAATAATATCGCTACAAAATGTACAAGAAACCCGACAGTGGCCATGCAAAAAGGAAGCAAAGGGCTGAAAAACTTAAAAGAGAACATGAGCTTAAAGAAAGTATACCTAGACTTACAACATATTTTACCCGCAAAACAACAGAACTTCTAGCCGCCGGCGGTGGTGCTGAGGCCGGCGGCGAGGCTGATTCTGAGACGGTCGTCGTCCAGGCAGACATCCAACTCCCCCGATCCCCAAGTAAGTAAAATGCCCACCATTAGATGTTCATTAAACAGCACAATACAAAACTAGCTAGCTATATTGATATAAAATCTTTGTATCACCCTCCACAGCATCGCCGTTGCCTGCAACAAGTGTTCATCACCCAGAACGAGAGGTCGGGCCCTGGTCAGATATCGCCCAAGGTAAGCCTGAGTTTATTTAGATGTCCATCTGAGTGACTGCAAAATGTATGAATAACGAAACGGTATTGATTCAAACTCTTTATATTATTCCACAGCTTCGCCGTCACCTGCAACAAGTGTTCAACTACAACGAGAGGTCGGGCCCCGGTCAGATATCGCCCAAGGTAAGTCCGAATAACATGTCCATCTATCTGACTGAAAATGTATGAATAACAAAACTGTATCGATAAAAAAAAACTTTATTATTATCCCACAGCTTCACCGTCACCTGCAACAAGTGTTCATCATCTACAACGAGAGGTCGGGACCCGGTCAGATATCGCCCATGGTAAGTGCAATTTTATTTAGATGTCCAGGACCATCTGACTGCAAAATGTATGATTAACCAAACTATATTGATTAAACTCTTTGTATAATCTCACAGCTTCGCAATCACCACCTGCTGCAGCAAGTGTTCAATTAGGAGGACGAGCAGAGGCCGGGCCACCACTGATTGACGTTGCCCATTCCCCAGCCGCAGGTAATAATGAGGTTCAATTTATGTTTTTTTCTATGAATTGAGTACAAAAGACCCCAATGGAAACAAGCCATAGGCTTTCTTGGGTTTAAAATCCTCTTAGCAGACCCTGTATTGAACTGTACTTTCCCAACCCAATCTCACACACAACACGAAAGTATTCAACCAAATATGTCCATTCCATTTGACTGTAAGTATATAAAACTATTGCATAATTAAATCTTTATATCTCCTCTCCAGCCTCACCAGAAGCGACTGCTCCATCATTGCAACGATGTCCGGCAGCACGAGAGCGAGGGGCCACGTACCGCACAGAGATCTCCCATTCCCCAGCCTCAGGTAACCAAGATTGTATCTTATGTTAGCCAATAACTTAAAGTCATATTTAAGGTTTAAAAAACGTTATTTGAGACTTACTAGCCTACTTTTTGTTGTCTGACAGAAAATGAGGGTGTGATTGGCGACAACAACAACGAGGAACCAGGGCCAGGGGTCTCAGCGGCCACGGTCACAGCACGACCACCGGAGAGAGACACTCAAGAGATTGACTTTGAGGAACCACCAGGCGCAGCAGTTTCATCGGATAAAGATAATAATCGGGCGACCATCTACAACAAAGACCCTGGATGCTGGCCTAGTGTTGTTAATGAGGACGCCCGAAGTTACTGGATTAGTTCTGGACCAGTGCCATGCCAGAATAGAGACAGTGACTTTAAGGCAGATGGAAAACTGTATAAACACCAGAAGCGGAGCTTTTCAAAGAGTTTCTTCAACAGAACCCTGGCCAATGGTGAGACTGTACCACGAGAGTGGCTTCTATATTCTCCTGTAAAGGCGTCAGCTTTTTGTTTTGCATGTAAGCTATTTGGGAAGGTCACAACTGCATTTTCTGGGAGTGATGGCTTTAGTGACTGGAACCATGCCAAGAGAACCATCGAAAAGCATGAGCAATCAGAACATCACAGACAGTGCATGGTAACGTGGTTGTCTAGACAATCCGAAAAGGGTCAGATTGATTTGAGCTTAAAAGAACAGTTCAATTCAGAGTGTCGGTATTGGGAGGAAGTTCTAAAAAGAGTAGTTGCCACTGTGACATTTATGTCAGAACGTGGTCTGTCCTTCAGAGGAGGCACGGGCACGTTTGGCTCGCCGCACAATGGCAATTATTTAGGTCTTCTTGAGCTGATCGCTTGTTTTGATCCCTTTTTGAGGGAACATATTGTCCGCTTTGGAAACAGTGGGAGGGGGACCCCGTCCTATTTGTCCAGCACAATATGTGAGGAGTTCGTTCAGCTAATGGGTGAAAAGGTTTTATCAGAGATTGTTGATCAAATTAAACTTGCTAAAGACTTTTCGATCAGTGTAGACTCTACACCAGATGTGTCTCATGTTGATCAACTGTCATTTATTATGCGTTACGTGTCTCCAGACGGTACAATCGAAGAACGCTTCTTAGACTTCCTCCCGATAAGCAGTCATGTAGGTGAATCACTTTTCAATGACGTGATGGGAGTGTTGGGTGAACTGGGCATTGATATACAAAACTGTCGTGGTCAGTGCTACGATAATGCAAGTAATATGTCTGGTGTATACAAGGGTGTACAGTCTCGCATCCGTGCAATAAATCCCCTTGCAGCGTGGATTCCTTGCGCAGCACATACTCTTAACTTGGTGGGAGTCAGAACTGTAAATTGCTGTACAGAAACAGATCAGTTCTTCAGTCTTGTGCAGTCCCTGTATAATTTCTGTTCTGGATCAACATCGCGTTGGCAAATTATCACCAGTAACCTAGACCCAAATGACAATAAGAGAATTGAACGCCTTAAATCTCTATCAGACACTAGATGGTCAGCGCATGCAGCAGCTACAAGGGCTTTGTCTCTCAACTATGAAAACATCCACCAATCATTAGTGCAATTGTCAGAAGATGAAACGCAAAATGTCGCAACCCGAAATGAAGCAAAGGTCCTTGCAAATAACATGGCAAAATTGGAGATGGCGGTCCTGTGCCAATTTTGGAATTGTGTGTTGCAGAGGGTTGATAGAGTAAGTGTCATGTTGCAAGCTGTAGATCTAGATCTCGTGAATGCAGTTGATTTGATTGCCTCCTTAAGAGACTTTATTGCTACGCTGAGAGACGACTTTAAGCGATTTGAAACTGCAGCTCTTAATATGTCTCCTGTGTCCAAGACATATAAGCATGACACTCAAAGAAGGCGCGTGCGTAAAAAACATGCTGATGAAACTAGTGAGACAGAGTTATCTATGGCAGGCAGGCAAAAATTTGTTGTGGATGTATTTAATGTCATCAATGACCGGCTTATAGCAGAACTTGACCGAAGATTTAAATCCTATAAGGATGTGAGTGAGCTCTTTTCTTTCTTGAATAACATCCAGAAACTTTCTGTAGAAGAAATACGGTCAGCAGCTATGCAATTGCAAGAAAGATATCCAAATGATTTGCACGTTGATTTTCCTGACGACATTGTGCATTTCAAAAGCTTTTGTAAAAATGAAAAAACCATGTCGTCAAGGCAGTTTCTTAAACGTATTCGTCAGAGGGGCTTGCAATCTGTCTTTCCAAATGTTGACATAGCACTGCGAATATTTCTCACATTGCCCATCACCAATGCATCAGGAGAGCGCTCTTTTTCTAAATTATCACTGATCAAGAATCGTTTAAGGTCAACTATGGGACAGGATAGATTATGCAACCTCACTCGCATGTCCCTTGAGTCTGATATTGTTAGAAAGCTTGATTTTGCAGATATTGTAAAAGATTTCTCATTGCGCAAAGCCAGGAAGAAGACCTTTTAGGTCCTCCTGAATAAGTGCACAGCATGACTCAGCCTTTATTTTATTATTTACTCTGTGTTTGTTAACTAAGGTTCTTATGGACCATTGTTCTGGGTAACTGCATGACGCACACTGTATTTTATTATTTACTCTGTGTTTGTTAACTAAGTTCTTATCTGGGCCGCTGTTCTGGATAAGTGCATGATGCACTGTATTGCATTATTTACTCTGTGTTTGTGAACTATAAGCTTTAATAGGATATCTGGGCCTTTTGGTCTGTCCTCTGCACTTTTGAGTTCTGGAAAAGCATACCACTGTATTTCATTTACTCTGTAAACTAAGGTTTATCTTGGCCTTTCGGTCTAATCTTGCACTTTGAGAGTTGTTCTGGCTAAGCGCATGACGCACTATTTTATTATTTACTCTCTACTGTGTTTATTAACAATGGTTATTGACCTTTCGGTCCGATTTTTCACATCGTGACAGGCTATAGTAGGCCTATCAATTCAGCCCAGCTATTTTCGAATGTCTGATGCATAGGGTTAACGTGGTTAAACTGACTGCTATTAAATGCTGTTATCTCTTACTGATATTAAATGCTGTTATCTAATTTTGCTGTGGTGGACACTGCACTTTGAGAACAACTGGATGACAGGACTTCCAGAGCAAATATTTTCCTTTTCTTATATTTTTTTTTACATAATTAGTCTAATGTGTTGCTCATCAAAAAGTGCATCTGTGGAATGACAACCACTCGTCATCACTCATTTAGCTCTTTAAATCGACTTGTTGTCGAGTTTTTTTCTTTTCTTGAGTCAAAATTGTATAGGCTATTGCCTACGCTACGATTTATGCAAGGCGCACTTTGGCCGCCTGAGTAGCCTATTTGTTTTGTCAATGTTGTTTATTGAATAAGAAAATAAATGTGAAACATTTGTTATAAAATTGAACTGCATCGTTTTTTCCCCATCATCACCACATTTATTGTAGCATACGACTGTAGTAATGCGCTGATACAAATATTTTTACAGCAAAAAAAGAGAAAAAGTTGATTTATATTGTTCAAATAGAACCGAATTAGACCCGATTTAGACCGACTTAGACCCGAATTAGACCCGAAAAAGGTTGTGCACGCACATGCACGTGAAATTACGCCGCTAGGGGGCCTTTGATTTTGTGGTGTTCCACGGCCCTGAGTGGTCTTAATGCGGCCCTGAGCATAATGCTACAGAAATCCCCAGTTTTGTGAGTCATTGAGTTAAGATTCTGTATTCCTTCAAAGTAATGTAGACTAGAGAAACAAAAACGGTCTCTGCTCATGGGCATTGTTGTATAAGATTAGCAATGTCTGTTACTAAGGTCCATCTTGTGGAACCTTGTGTATGGCCTAGGAGTTACGATTTGATGGTGTGCCATTAGCATCCTTTGAAAATAAACTAGAAAAAGTGCTCCTCGGAGCACAGGTCTCCGCCAGGTCACGTTGTTATTGTGGCCTCCTAGTGGCGCTATAATAGGCCAATGTGAAAAGGTTGGCATTTCTTCCTCGGCCTAGTGGGAATGTGCGTGCATTCATGATTTGAGGCATTTTGTTGCAAAAATGTGTTTTGCTAAATTAGACCTGCTGGTGGCGCTATAACAGGCCAATGTGAAAAGGGGGGCATTTCTTCCTTGTCCTAGTGGGAATGTGCGTGCAAATTTTCACGGAAATCACACGCTGCGTTCATGATTTGAGACATTTTGTTCAAAACGGACCAATCCTGCCAACTTTGGAAGCCAACCTTAGCCAATCAGGATGGAATATGAAATATCGGACAGATCCGTCTTGATCACATGACTATAGAGATACTGTGTACCGATTTGCGTGATATTTGGATACAGTCTGTAGGAGTAATATCCAAAAATGCGCTATAACAGGCCCATGTGAAAAATTTGGGGCAGAGGTTCTGCCGTGGCATCGAGGGAGTGTGTGTGTGCAGTTTCACAGCGACCGGGCCAACGGTGGCGGAGATTAGCTGGTAACAGACAGAAGGACGGACGGACGGACACAAGGACGGACGGACGGACGGACGGAGGGTAAAACATACTCTCTCGCCATGCCTTCGGCCTGGCGGAGACAATAAATATGAAAAAACAGTTTTGGTAAAAATCTACACCCACGGGCTACAGTTAAAACAATGGCAGTGAACTGTGATGCATTGTGAGATTGCAGATCTGCTATTTTCATATCATTTTTGAAAGTGTGTCTGTATGTAACACATTTTCTTTATAACCATTATCACATAGTTTTCAAAAGCTTCCAAAGCTTGTTAAAGGATGGACTGTGAGACTGTGTAATATTACATTAGGGAATTTTAAAGGTTTCATGACGTTCATTTTCTTTTCTTTTTTTTCTTTTTTGTTTTATGACCTCAATTACAACCAAAAAAACTGAAATTTGAACATTCAGTGGATTTTCTGTGGTCTGGGGTTTTCTGAATAATTAGGCTAAAAATAGTGCTGGGATTGGCCCCTAGACTTTGATGTCACAGCCCATTAATCCCGCCCCCTCTCTTGATACTTTTTTTAAAATGTTATTTTAGGCAGTCTATTTGTTAGAGTATCTTAATACATAACTCAGGGGTTCACAAACTTTTCAGGCCTGCGACCCCCCAAAATATTCATATTTGAACTGGGGGGCCCCCACCCCGACAAGCTCTCGGAATTGTTGGCATTACATTTAGTTTGACTCGGTTAGATAAATATTGTGCACTGCGAGGCGTTGTGAGCTTGTAGATCAGTTATTTTCACAACGTTTGCCTCTTTCTTACTTATTATTTGACAATTTGGGCAATTTAGTATTCAATCATTTAGAAATGTGGAGATACCCTGTATACACATATACTGTAAATTGGTTTGTTTACTGCTGAGTGGGAAAACAATGTTGCACATTAAGCTAATCCTCTGGGGACCACCCAGAATAATTTGGGGACCCCCTGGTCCCGACCCCCAGTTTGGGAACCGCTGATGTAACTAACAAAACTGCCACTGGTCTACCTGCTCTTCTATTGAGGCATTTAGACACTGGTGTTAAGTAGGACTATTACTGGTTGCTGGTGGATGTACTGCATACTGTTGTAGCTCAACAGAGAACATTTCAGCATTGATTGATTGATTGAATATTTTATTAGGCAAAAAAATGTAAAACTACACATTTACATTTAAAATACTTTGTCTAACAGGTCCGTTCATAAAAGTACTTGCGGACTTGTTTCCAATTAGGGCCTTGGTATTCAATTCATAGTCATATATAGTGGCACCACAGTTCGAATATCATTACACAAAGAAAATAAAAATAAAACAGCAAAAAAAAATATATATATATATGTATTTATATATATATATATATATATATATATATATATATATATATATATATATATATATATATATATATATATATATATATATATATATATATAAATATATGGCACTATGTACAACAAAATAAAAAAATAAAAAAAAAGGGGGGGAAAGATATGTACAAGAACAGGGGGGGGGGGGGGGTCGGCTGTCTAACGGGAAAATGGTACTACCTCCTCTTTTGGCCTCCTGAAAGGTGATTTTTTTAAGGCTCTTTTAAATGAGCTCAGCGAACTGCTTTTTTTGAGGGATGGGGTTAGACCATTCCAATCCTGGGTGGCAGTGCTGTAGAAGGAGAATTTGCCCATGTTTGTTTTATGGGTGGTACCAAATTGTTGTTAATGCTCCCTCTGGTATTGTGACTGTGGGTGTCACTAACCTTTTGGAGGTATTTACTCAGATATGCGGGAATAGGGGGCATATCGGGCAAATTTTCATTTACAATTTTGAAGGCCAGTCCCATTTTTAGTTGTTTAACCCTGTCTTCCACCCTGAGCCAGCCTAGGCTGGCAAAATGGGTGGGAGAAAGGTGGGTCATGGGCCCCAATCCGAGGAGTAGCCGAATCAGTTTGTTTTGGGAGGTTTGAAGCTTAGTCTTCAGTGACACTGAGGTGTTGGAGTACCAGGAGGTGCTAGCATAGTCAAAATGTGGTTGAATCAGGGCCCCTGAGATGGTCCTGAGGGCCTGAGGGTTGACAAAAGAGGAAACTCTGCCCATAAATTTGGTTCTCTGGTTTATTATTTTGACCACCTTTGTCCCCATGCTTTCACCTGACAGGTATTTGTCGAGAATACAACCCAAATAGGTAATCTCTTCTTTGCTAGAGATAATTGTGTCATCGACTTTGACCTTGAAATCATTTACCTCCATCTGTCTGAGGGAGTGTTTGGTCCCAAAAAGAATGGATTCAGTTTCCCCAAGGTGTAGTGACAGTTTGTTATCGGTAAGCCAAGTACGGATTTTTGAGAGTTCGGAGCTGAGCGCCTCCTCAACTTGCAACTTGTCCTCTCCCGAGATCAGGAGTGCCGAGTCATCAGTGAACAGGAACAATTTGCAGTCACAGGCAGCATTCATGTCGTTAATGTATAAAAGGAACAGTAACGGCCCTAGAATGCTGCCCTGAGGAACCCCACAGCTCACCGGGAGGGAAGAGGACATGGTTCCGTCGATGTCAACCACTTGTTCTCTTCCCTCCAGGTAGGATCTCATCCAGTTCAGTGATGTGCAGTCAAAACCAATTGCCCTCAGCTTATCAAGTAAAATTGAATGGTTTACAGTGTCGAACGCTTTTTGGAGGTCCAACATGACCATGCCGCAGTATTTGCCCGCGTCTACCTCACGTTTGATGTAGTCGGTCAAATACAGCAGGCATGTGTCAGTGGAATGGGAGGTTCTGAAGCCCGATTGGAATTCAAACAACAGTTTATGCTCGCTGAGGTAGCTGTTGATTTGTTCTTGAATTAATCGCTCTACAACCTTTGAGATTTGTTTCCTTTTTTATGCAGAGGGATTACTCTTGCCAATTTGAAATCTTGTGGGACGTGACACTGGCTGATGGATAGGTTTGTGATTTGGGCTACTATGGGGGCAATAGCAGTAGCTGTGTCTCTGAGGAATCTGGTGGGGATATTGTCAAGGCCGGTGGCCTTGTTCGGCTGGAGGGCTAAAAGTTTAAGTTTAGCACCCAGGTTATGACATGAAAGTAATGGATTGTAGCTTTAATGATTATGCATCTACAAATATTTTCTTCCCCTCAACTTTTCAGTACTACATTATGCAGAGAAGAGACATCTTTGTCAGTTATACAAACGGTTTATTGTCTCCGCCAGGCCGAAAGAAATGGGAGAGAGTATGTTTTACCCTCCGTCCGTCCGTCCGTCCGTCTGTCCGTCTGTGACCAGCTAATCTCTGGCACCGTTGGCTTGATCGCAGTGAAACTGTGCACACACACTCCCTGGATGCCAATTCAGAACCTCTGCCCCAAATGTTTCACATGGGCCTATTATAGCGCCACCAGGAGGCCACTTTTAGCAAAACACATTTTTTGACAGTACTCCTACAGATTTTGTCCAAACGTCACGCACATCTGTACACAGTATCTCTATAGTCATTAAACGAAACAGGTTTTTCAGATTTTTCATATTCCATCCTGATTGGCTAAAAATGGCTTCCAAAGTTTGCAGGAGTGCTCCGTTTTGAACAAAATGCCTCAAATCATGAACACAGCATGCAATCTCCGTGACATTTTGCACGCACATTCTCACTAAGCAGAGGAAGAAATGCCACATGAAAATGTTCAAATCAGCCTCATGGTGGCGCTATAACAGGCCGATTCGTGTTTTTACCTATAACTGCACCGACCTGTGTACAACTTTGTATGCACACTCTCTAGAGGCCAGGGAAAAACCTTTGCCCTGCATTTTTCACATCTGCCTTTTATAGCGCCACCAGGAGACCAACTTATGTAAAACACATTTTTGGATATTACTCCTTCACATTTTATCCAAATTTCACGCAAATCGGTACACATGCTCTTTATAGTCATGTGATGAAGACGGATCTGTTCGATTTTTCATATTCCATCCTCATTGGCTAAGATTGACATTGACAGTTTGCAGGAGTGGCCCGTTTTGAACAAAATGTTGCAAAGCAGCGTCCGATTGCGGTGAAACTTTGCAGGCACATTCGCACTATGTTGAGGAACAAATGCCACCCTTTTAACATTGGCCTGTTATAGCGCCACCGGGAGGTCTAATTTAGCAAAACATTTTTCTTTAACAAAATGCCTCAAAACATGAATGCAATGTCCGATTGCCGTGCAAGGCCTAAGAAGAAATGCCACCCTTTTCCCATTGGCCTATTATAGCGCCACCAGGAGGCCACAATAACCTACCTGACCTGGCGGAGACCTGTGCTCCGAGGAGCACTTTTTCTAGTTTGAAGATAATTCCATGTAAATGGATAGTATAGTCAAAATCTACTTCTTGTAGATATCTACTGTGTAAATGGACAAATACAAAACAAAGTTAGGGAAAGCAATACATGTTTTAAGTGTAATTTATTTCATCCATAATTTGTACTGTAAATCAAAAAGTCAATAATTGATTCTCCATTTGTATTTCAATTACATTTTTCAGTTCAACTTAAGGAAATATTACAACTGATACAAAGCTCAAATAATTATTTCAAGCAAAAACAAACAGCAAATGACATGACATGTTGCTTACATCATCTTGTTAGGAAGCATAGAAAATAAAAAATAAACACTTATGATAACTATAATAGCTACAGGTCCATTGGAAATACATATTTCATTGCACCATGTCTATTCTGGGTACAAGTTATATTGTGTTGAACGGTGTTTAACCAAAATCAATCAATCAATCAATCAATGATGAAAAAAAAATATGCTTTTGTATGTCACCACAGTTGCTTTAAAAATTCCAATTTTGTATCAGGCAGTCCAGGCACTTTAATTAATTGACATTAATATTCCAGTAATAACTGGAACACTGTCACCCAAATTAACTTAAAGGGCCAACACCATGAATTTAAAAAAATAATAATAATATTTAATATCATATTGTTTATGTCCCTCAAACATTTTTCAAAAGGTTTGAGCCTAAATCAAGCCTCAGATATACTCATTCCAACTAACTTCTCTCTGGCTTATAAAGCACTTTCACCTGCAATACCACATTGTCCTGTTTGGCACGGGGCGCTATTGAGCCAGTTTGTATGCATGTTATCTCCTGGTTCTGTGTTGAAAAAGTAAAAAACAAAAAAATCGTGATTCATCATGATTTCTTTTTTTTTTGTTGGTTGGAACTGAAAAACGGGAGGAATTGTTTCCTGACGTGACGTAGGCAGGGGGACCAAATCAGTTTGGCCTGTTTTTAGACCAATTTACAGAAAACCCCAGATTTGCTGTGAAAGCCTGAGTGTTCAAACTGGGGTATTTTTGAGGATAGAAGAGAGGTAGGGGAGACCAAAAACACACAAAAAAGAAGAAAAAGTAAAAATTCATGGTGTAGTCCCTTTAAATCATACAGTGTGACATTCCTGCACTACATGTTCTACAAGCTTGCAATAGCTTGTTCCTTTGAATGGTGTCTCCATCCTTCAGGAATTTCCCCACTGCCCTTGAATTTTTTTGCCATAATAAGCCTCCAGTTTATTTTGAAATCGACAGACAAACCATTTCCAGTAAGTCAGTTTTGATTCATCAGGGGTAATTTTCCAGGTAGCAAACGCTGGACCAGCTTTTCGATAATCTTTGAATGGAATGAGCACATTTGGATGTGCGGCATCAGGGTAGAAACTTTGATCACTTGCAACCAATGTTGTGCAGAAATTAGTCCAAAGTTCCAAAGTATCAACCATGTAACATCCATTAATTCCCCCCGGGCGATGAAAAGGGACATTGTGTTGATTGGGGCTGTGTTCCTCAAGGGTGTTGGTACAAATGGCTTTACAGAAAGGACACTGTACCCAGCAACACTTGCATAGTTTGTCGATAAGAATTGTATCGATCTTCAACCGGACATCCTCCTGGTTGGTTGGGAGGCTGTTCAAATCTGCCTCCATGGACTCAAGGTGTTTCTTAATCTCCTCTTTAAGAAAGTCAAAGTTGTCAATGTCATTAAAATGATCATAGCAGTTGGTGGCAACGCGTAGGTCATCTTTTAACAGACTGGAAAACTCCTTCAACCACATGCTGGTGTCTCCACGATGAGTTTTGACTTTTTCTGTTGACTCATGCAACGCTTGCTTCAGACGCCTGACTATATCCTCCACATTGTTCTTCATGATACCGAGTATCTTGTTCTGATTGGTGGATAGGCCTATGTATTTCTTAACAGATTTTCTGATGAATTGCTCTACTTCTCTCTTTGGAGCATTGATATAATTCATGTAACTGTCAAAGTCCTCTTCCTCTGCCAGTGATTTTAAAACATGTTTCTCCAAGTTCACCCTATTCCCACTGAGGGGAGGGTGACTACATTGCATCTCTCCAGCCAAGTCAATGGCAGTCTTGTTATGGATAGCCTGAACTGCAGACACCTTCAGTTTGCTACAAAGTAGTTCACCAAGCACAGCGGCAGAGGAGTTACCTTTACAAAAGCTACTGAATACATCATAGAATTGTCCCTTTTGGTTTTCCAAATACGTACGTGCATCATTGTTCTTCTGGAATTCATAGTGAGACTTTTGAAAACAATCCTTTGCAATTGTACAAGCATTAAGTAGTAGATCAACTTTAAACTCCTTCTTGAGAGTGTATGCCATTTTCTTTGATTCAATTTCTTTTTCAAATTCTTTCACTAGTTTTTCCACATTTTTTCCTACTTCATGCATGTAACCAGTATGGTAGCCTTCTGTCTTAACAGGTTTCTTCTTAATTAAGGCATCGGTTTGTTTCTCGACGTTGGCAATGAGGGTTCTTATCTGATCGTCATAATTAAGTTCATTTGTTGTTGAACTAAACCCTAAAGCTTCTTTGAAAGTTGTGCTAAAGTGTTTAACCTTTACAGCTATATAATCAGAATAAGTCCCTCTCTTAAACATGTCTTTGTACAAACTGCGTCCTTTGCGTTCATTTAGGAGAGACCACTCAATGCGCATGTCCTGAAGTATAGAATCCACATCCTTTTGAATGTTGATCTCCTTTATGCCAGGAACACCTGCAGTGAGCTCAGTAACCCAACTTTTCCAAAGAGTGTTGAACTGCTTTTCCAGTTCCTTTCCATCCTTTGCCTTGTCCTTTAGCTTGCTGGCAAGTTCTTTGCTCTTCTGTAGAAGCTCGTTCTCATAAACTGTCCTCTTATCATCCATCTTTTTGCGAGCATTCCTCTGCTGAATAATATCCCCTAGCTTTCGTTTGGCTCCTCTCACCTCTTCATCACGGAAATCCTTAATTTTGGTTTCAAATCGTGATTTCCACTGAACCAGTACGTCTTTATCTTTATCTTCATCAAAGTATTTTTTCACTGCTTTTTCCACTTTTTCCCAAGTCTTGTTAATGTCTTTGATAAGATCACTGTCCTCAATCTCGTCAAGTCTTCCATTTTCAATTCTGTTGTGAAGTTGGTTTTCAATTGTGAGCATTTCTTGCCTTAAAGCCCACGTCCATTTTGCATACTCTTCTTCAAGTTTTCTGTAGAATGAAATTTCCTGTGTGTTTTTGAAACTGAAAACAAAGTTTTCATTCAGCAGGGCATTCCAAAGGTCTTTAATGGTGCTGTTGAATTCTGAAAGTGTCATTCCTTTAGACTGTGATGCTTTTGAGAGTATCAGGTTCTTCAGCTCTTGGATGTTTTCACTATAACCTGGGTTTGGAGGGGCCATGGGTGGATTGCCTTCCCAAAGCTGGGAAATGTATTTCACATCTTTTTCTACATCAAATGCAATGACATCACTGAAGAACTCAGCATCAACCTATTCCTCTTTGGCAGCTAACTTGGTCATCTTATCAAGATTTTCTTGTAGGCGTCTCTTTCCCACCTTGTTTTTTTCACCAGCTTCAATAGCTGCAACATTCTGGTGAACAAACACACAACTTGGAGACAGGTTAACCTTCTTCATTCTCATGAAGGCCTGAACAGCAATGTGAAGAATATCTTGCATCTCAGCTGGATTCTCTCCAAAGATGTTGATCAAAGTCATGTTTCCTAGGCCAATGACAAATGTTGCCAATTCATTGTCATGGTGATAAGTGTCTTGCCCTGCCAGCTCAGGAGCACGCAGTCCTTCAGTGTCCACAACCAGGACATAGTCAAACTTCAAGTCTTTCTGGATGTTCTCTGACACTTCCACTAGCTGCATAAAGGCCCCTCTAGTGCACCTGCCAGCACTTACTGCAAACTGCAATCCAAACATTGCATTCAGCATTGTAGATTTGCCACTACTCTGAATGCCTAAAATTGATAAAACAAAAACTCTCTTCTCGTCTCCAAGTGTGTTTTTCACCTCATCTAGAACACTAGTGATCCAAGTTAAAGGAACATGAGCTGCATCCCCATCCATCAGCTCCATTGGGTGTCCTGCTATCATAAGCTCTGCAGCCAGCTTAGGGTAATGAGACCAGTTCCCTCCCTTTCTGGTAGATGCATTGGCTTCATAGAGTTGTCCTGTTTCTCTCCAGATGTGCTCAAATCCAACAGTTGATGACTGCAGTTCATCTGCAATTTCCTTCAACTCATTTTGCTTCTTCTTCAGCATATCTGAGTTGCCATTATTCTTTTTCAAATCCAAGACCTCAGACCACTTAGCATCATATGCCTGGTTGACTTTAGAAAGTTTATCTGTGAAACAGTCATCCAGACAGAATACAATCCATTTTAGGAAGTAGAGTTTTTCATTCTCATCCAGAGACTGCAGGTTTTCAATAAACATCTGCATCAGCTTACTGGGTGGTTTATCACATTGTTCCTGTCTTATCCGCATCAGTTTATTTTCTTTTTCACTTTTGTCCTTCTCAAGATCTCCTTTGAGGCGGGAAAGGCCTTTGTTTATTTCGCACCACTCATGCCACAACTGGCCATGGCATGGTAGAAATGTGCCTTTGATCTCTGAAAGCTCCTTTCCTTTGAGCAAATCCAGAATCTGATGAGCAGCATATTTCCCTTTTTGGCATGCAGGGTCTTTTTCGTCTATTTCAATTCCAGGGACATTTCCCATGCTCTCAAGTTGGAAGGATGTTTTTGTTGTTGACAAAATGTTTCTAATTACTCTAGTCATTTCTTCAGCCACATTTGCCTGATTTCTATCCTTCACACCCATTATAAACTTCCCTGGTTTGATCTCCTTGGCAACAAAGTCATTATCAGCAAGGAGGCAAATGAGAGGTTTTGGACCCTTAACAAGGTCTTCCACCATTTTATCTCTTCTCAGAGTAGGTAAAAGAACAACATTGACTGAAGCCTTATCAATCAGTATTTCACGCTGTTTATCATGTATTAGAGCATCTCCATGAAGATTACAGAAGGCAACACAGTCAGAGAAAGCCTCATCTGGTTTTCCAGCAGGACAGTACCAGGCAATCTCTGCCATACCATCTATCAGGCAGTGAGATTTGGTGGCACCTCGACAATTCCTATGAAAGAACGTGCTGTGGCGGTTGCTGATTAAGGTATTCATCAGCTGGGATTTAGACAATGACACTGAACCAAACCGTAAAAATGACACCATAGGTGTCTCAGCTTGGCAAATTGGCAAATTCTTACTTGTGATGGAACCTGACTTATCAGTTTCCTTCCAAGTTTTTCTTATTTGCCTAAATGTCCACAAAGGGCACTGGATATCCATTGTGACTGGGTCAGGCACAAGCAAAGGTAAGGCATACTGACACTGTGATAGTTTGGTAATCATGTTCTGCCTGAGAAAGCTATCTGAGCAGTGAAACACAGCCATCTGAATATCCATTGGATGGATATGACACTGCTTCATGCTCTGATCATTGGTCCTGTTAACAATATCAAAGAAACTTTCTTCTGTGGAAGCCTTGTCAGAATCTTCAGTGCCTTTTAAAGTGTCTTCTACTGTTACTGGAATGTACCTGGCTCTGTGGTCTAGCATCAACAACTTCTGAAGGAAAGCATGAACTAAATCTTTCTCAGTTATCTCATTGGGCTTCTTTATGAAAGAGCCTATTTCCAGAATGTCAGCAGTTGTCAACTTATCTAGGTAGTTGTCTTTAAGGTGAAGTCTGCAAAGCAGTTCATTAAATTCTCTTGAACGTTCGACTTCTGGGCTGATCTTTTCAGAAATGTTCAAATATTGCTGTCCGTGGCCGACCTTTAAAATGAGCAAAACAGAAAAAAAAAAGTACGTCAATAAAATCTGATATGGAGCAGAAAGCCCTGAAGGTCTTGTGACACCAAATACAGTTAGTTATCTTACCTCAGCCGTGTTCTTGATGCTAACTTCATCGGAGGAACCTATTTGTATAAACAAATACAGGTTAAACCATTACCGTAAACTCAATGCTGTGCTGTTTAAGTATAGTTAGTAATAACAAATATTTCCCTGAAAGTGTAATAAACTTTGAGGTGTTCAGTCACAAGTTTACTGGTTTTAATAACCTTTCAGTATGTTCACTTGTGAGAATGTGTTCTATGTTCATAACTTCATCTCTGAGCTTCCAGCATCAACAGCTTTGAGGTATAATAATACTAATAATAATAACTAGAAAAAGTGCTCCTCGGAGCACAGGTCTCCGCCAGGTCAGGTAGGTTATTGTGGCCTCCTGGTGGCGCTATAATAGGGCAATGTGAAAAGGGTGGCATTTCTTCCTTGGCCTAGTGGGAATGTGCGTGCATTCATGATTTGAGGCATTTTGTTGCAAAACTGTGTTTTGCTAAATTAAACCTGCTGGTGGCGCTATAACAGGGTAAGGTGAAAAGGGTGGCATTTCTTCCTCGGCCTATTGGGAATTTGCGTGCAAATTTTCAATAAAAAAGCATGCTGCGTTCATTCAAAGCATGATTTGAGACATTTTGTTCAAAATGGACCGATCCTGCAAACTTTGGAAGCCAACCTTAGCCAATCAGGATGGAATATGACATATCAGACAGATCTCTTGATCACATGACTATAGAGATACTGTGTACCGATTTGCGTGATGTTTGGATACAATCTGACTGTAAGAGTAATATCCAAAAATGTGTTTTGCACAAATCGGCCTCCTGGTGGCGCTATAACAGGCCCATGTGAAAAATTGGGCCTGAGGTTCTGAATTTGCACCCAGGGAGTGTGTGTGCACAGTTTCGCAGCGACCGGGCCAACGGTGCCGGAGATTAGCCGCTCGCAGACAGATGGACACACGGACGGACGGACGGACGGACAGACAGGGGGTAAAACATACTATCTCGCCATGCCTTTCGGCCTGGCGGAGACAATAATAATAATAATAATAATAATAATAATAATAATAATAATAACATGAATGCCCATTCTTATGAATGCCATGTTTTGTGCAGATTGAAAAACGGTTAAGTTGTTTGGCATGAGGAGACACATTGATATTGAAGTTTCATGGTATAGCTCAAACAGGGTATGAGTTATACCTGTTCAAAGTTTGCATTTTCAATTGAGTGCTATAGCGGCACCCTTTGGCCAATGGTAGTGGGTTTTGTGTCTTCGCCATTTGACATAGCCCCAATATACCATATTGCAGAGTTTCGTTAAAAAAACAACTGCATGGTTAGGCAAATACTAAAACGGTGGAAGAATATATGAACCAACAAAAACAATATGGGACCACGGCACTACGTGCTTGGCCCCCATATGATAATGATACCTCATCAAGCATTGAACTATTGAAGGACAATAAAAAGCTCACCTCTTTGTGGATCCTTCAAGATGCCACCACCATCCTGTTGAACACAGTCATGTTATTTAATTTCAACAACATGCACAGTATGGTATTGTACAGTATGAGCTCTATTGCACAACATTATATCTATGTCATTATGCGTGTAGGGGCCCCAAACCCACATGACACTCGCACTCCTGGCCTTCCGCTTCCACCTATAGGGGGTTGTCACCATCATTATAGCTGATGATTAGTAGTCATTCAAATAATTGCGAGAACACATAAACAAATTTACTTTTTGAGCTTTGTAAACAAAACAGGTCCGCCCGGCGTAAAGCTCCTGGCGCTGGACCTCCAGGTGTTCCATGGTGGGCATGAGCGCCAGGCCCTCGGCCGTGCGCCACAGGAGGGTTACGCCACACAGGTCGATCAGCGAGCCGTCCACCAGTTCCTGAGACTCACTGTCCACCTGGATGGAGAACATAAGATTTGGTTGATGTTTTTGTAGACAAGAATGCAAATATGTATGATGAACATAGATTTGAACATGATTTGTCCAAAGGATAAAACTAAACAGAAGCTCCCCTTTGAGTGCTTGTGCAAATGTGTTTGGGGGAGGGTAAAGACATACATAGAAATACAAATAAATCAATCAATCAAGAATAAATACATTCATACAATTACATTTCTACAATACAACTAAAATGGCAAAACCCAATGGGTACATGGGTTACAACTCAATAAATTGATGGTTAGGCCTAGCTGATATTAACCCCATGAACCCGAGCATTCCTATTCTGGGAATGGTCATAATAGGCCAACATTCTATCAAAATAGGCCAAAGGATTTGGTGTAGAGGGAAAAAGGGACCCCTGGAGGACCCCAGTCAATTAAGTGTAGGGTTTAAATTAAACCAACATGCAAATATCAAGACCCCCTGATCTGACCCCCTGAACCCAAAACAAACTAAAATAGGAAATAAATGCAAAATATGTACACTACTCTACATCGAAAAGCTTATTTTCATGCCAATATATCTGTTGAAATGTCCCAATAATAATAATAATATGGCACACAACACCCACCAAGCAACATGCTTGGCTTGTTTTGATTTCACGTTCAGCACGAGCGCACAAGTCACGCGATTAATACAAATTTGCATGTTACGCAAATCAGCGATGCAGAGCAACACTTTTATCATAATGTGATCTTCTACCAGGGTCATGTGAGTATTTATGAATGAGAATAAAGTCTGCACACTGGGTCATGCTCCAAAGCTAACTTTATTGCGAACCTTATTCTCTTTGGATTCTGAACTCAGCCCAGCACCTGGTTATTACTAGTGAGTGGATGTGTGTGCTTTATTGTTTGCTTCTTTATTTATATATTGCAAAAAGGGAGGCATGTGGTGCACTAAATGGTCAGAACGGAAGTTTGTGTGACCCTATGATTTCTGTAGCGTATTTCACACTTTGATTTCGCACAATGACGTGCACTGCCAACTATTCTAGATTTATTTTGTTTTGAACATGTATACTGTATATAGTCCTCACCATCTTCCCCTGTTGCTGATCCCAGGAGGTCTTCCGGAGGGTGAAGGCGTTGCCGCACACCGAGATCTCCCTCCACAGGCCGGGCTTGGAGTCCTGAGTGAAGCCATGGAGCGGGTGCATCACCAGCACGCCGTTGGTGGTCAGTCCGTCCATCTGTCCATCAGGCGTCTTCCATTTAACTGCGTTCTCCTGCAGGGGGAGGAAAGTGGTGAAAGAATCCTCAGATTTTTTACCAAAGTAAAAGCAGCAGTGCCACAAAATACTATGTTATAACAAGTAAAAGTACTGTATTTTTCTTTTAGTACAAAAGCATCGGCATTAAAATACGTGTACTTATAGTAAGGAGAAGTACCAAACTCTTTTCAAAAGTAGCAGATCTAAAAGCTCGCAACACATCGCATTGCAACGCGCTGTAATTGCCTATTTTCCAGGTTTTCATTTTGAATGCATTTGTTCATAATGGATTAATCAATATCAAACAAGTTATGATTCCCTGCACAGTCATACAAACACAATTGTGTATGAGACATTTCATCTGACATTTCATGACCTACACCAAGGAAGATGTTCTTGGAGGAGTCGAAGCCACCGGCATAGATGCGTGCGGCATAGGGCGGGCTCCTCTGGCAGATGATGAGGCATTGTTGTCTGCCCGACACCTCAAAGTCAATGGGACTCTCCATGGACCGCCCGATCTGTTAGAAACAAACACACATGGGGTTGCACATTATTTTGGGGTTGTCATTATAGTTACTCATTATAGGAGGGTGGCGATAGCTGAATGGGTATAGAGGCTGCCTTGGAAACAGAAGGTCCCAGGTTTGATTGCTAGCAGGACACTTAACCATGCTTATCCTCCAATCAGGAGAGAAGACAATTATTCATCAGCTTCAAATGTTCCAGTTCCAATATTGTTTAGTTGTTTTTACTAAAAAGCTGGAGAGACAGGATTCTTACTGAACAAACACTCTATAACTATCAGAATATAGCATTTTTAATGATCAATCAATCGATTGTGTTCCACCTTGGATCAGTGGCAACTAACGTAGCATACTTTAAGTTCCTATTCATTGATATATGTATAGGTTATATTATTAATACAATCTTAGCGTTTTGGCAACTATTTGGGGGCCCACTTGCAATATCCTCACGGCCAACATGGTTCTGAATCACTGGTTTATATAGTGCAAAGCATAATGTATGCTTGTTGGATCCTACAGACCTGAAACATGTCCGTATTGCTGTCAGGACCGTATTCCACCACCACCATGGAGGCTTGGGAGAGAGTGTAGGATATGCTGTGCTGGTCCATGATGCTGATAGCCTATGGAACACAGAGAAGTTCACTGTCAGAGGCAAATATTGTACTTTTACTCCACTACAATTATTTGAAAACTTTAGTTACTAGTTACTTTTCAGATATAAATTATTATAAAACATACATTAACCACTTTAGCTCTATATTATACATACACTATTTGAAAATCTTTTAATACTTTTACTTTTGGTACTTTAAGTACATTTTGATACCAATACTTTTGTACTTTTACCCAAGTACATTTTTAATTGTAGGTGGTCACATTTCTACACCTTGTGAGCTTGTAGATCAGCTATTTTCAATAAATGTTAAATAGGGCTCTGGTTAATTGAGCAATTGAGTGGAGTGGAGTGAAAAGTGTATGTATCTTGTAGTGGAGTTAAGTATACACAATTACAAATAAATACTTGAGTACAGTACTGCTTTAGTCAATGTACTTTATACTGCTCCCACTGGAAACCACAAGCTATTTTCAAATGTCACTTTATCACTTTCCCCTTGAGTCCTTGAGGGGTTCCAGAAATTCTAAATGAACCCTGACTCTGAGGGCAATATTTTGTGCGTCTTATTTCCAGGTCTTAGGTGGAAATCAAGTAATAACACCCCCATCTTATGCACAATCACTATTTTACAAGTCGTACTGAGCACTTAAGACTTATGACTCGTCAGCATATTTAACACCTGGGGGAGTGTTAACTATGTAAGATCTACAAGCTTAAATGAGCTTGTGAGCTTTTTGAATATCTTAAAGGAGACACACCATGAATTTCACTTTTTTTTTTTTTTTTTTTTTTTTTTGGGCTCCCCAGTGTCTCTTGTACCCCAAAAAATATTTTCTTTTAACATTCAGTCATTCATTCTCATTTCAGAGATTTTCAGAATGGGCGTGTCTGAACAGGCCATCTCAGAATGGCAAGTTTGCTTACCTCACCAAACTTTCTGCCCATGTATTTTGACAGACAGAATTGCTCAGTACCGCAGTACAGCACCCCCCTAGCCAACTGGACGTTTTGGTATTGCAGCTGAAAGTGCTTTATAAGCCTGAGAGAATTGACTTGGGATGAGTATATCTGAGTGTTGATTTAGGCTCAAACCTTTTGAAAATGGTTTGAGGGACATACACCATATGATATTAAATATCAAATATTTTTTTTAAATTCATGGTGTGTCTCCTTTAAGTATAAAATAGGGCTTTAAGTGTCTAATGACCAATAATGAATGTCCTATAACATGGTGTATGATTCTGAAGTGGCCATTCCGCATTTTGATACTAAAAAAGTTTTGTTTTGCTGATATAATATGCTAATACTTTTGAACTTTGACTCAAGTAAGAAAGTATGTTTTACACTGTGGTTTTGTTACTTTTACTAAAGTCCCAAATCTGAGTACTTCTTCCACCACTGATTGTACCTTTGCTGCCTCTGGAGTGCAGTCCATGTGTACTGTGCTTGGTTTCACACCGTTTGCCATGGCTCTCTGGCACAAAGCAAAGTGGCTTTTCGTCATGGCCTCGTCCCCGTTGGGCAGGAAGCCATCGTACCTGTGAAGAGAAGATGAAACAGTGGTGGGAGAGCTGTGGTTAATAAAGTAAGTTTGTGACAAGTTTAGTTTGGTTTCAAATCTTTGGAACAGCAAGTATGCGTGGGCAGTGTTGTAATATGGAGCTTCATGGCAAAGAGTCATAGGATCAAAACCTGGCCAGATTATATGATGTACAGTATATAGATTATAACACTTTGTGTTTGGCCTGCGAGGTTACGTCTGCCAACATTTCCACAAGTCCCCATTTGTTTATTTTCACTGACAACGCTTCTTCTTTGAACTTAGGTGGCACACTTTTTACCACTTAAACTTACCTAGTTTACGATACGATAATACTTTATTGTCAGTTTGCACTGAAATTTGTCTTGCGACCCAGAAACAGCCATGTATGCAACATATAACAGTACACACATTTGACATGACACAAGAAAACAACAAAATACAAATACATACATAAAGACATGCGAAGACAAGAGCAATGTCCACCACTCAGCCTACCCCTGGCTTATAAACTCCTGATTAAGCCTCAATGTCGTCTGATGGACAAAGGACCTCTTCAGTTAAACCTAGTTTACCTAGTTAAACGGGATCCCCCAGTGCTCTATATTAGGTCCAATAGTGTTTCCCTCTACAACAAATATCTTCACCAAATAAATACCTTATCTACAAGCAAGTACAAGATCTTTAAGCAGAGACAGCGGAAGCTATTTCTTGCATTTTTGTTGTTTTACCCACCATGGTGGCTGGTAAACCGACAAGTTAATACTGATCCCTGACTCTTGCCCTTAAACTAGCCATCTGTCTCTACACTACACAATTCCCACTCAAACTACAACATGGTCACTGTCGGGTGGAAACCTGACATGTCCCAAACCCTATTTTTTCAGTATAAATGAATCTATAGTTATTATTAAGTCACAAGTTCTTGTCAATAACCAACAAACAAACTTAACCACTTTCACTTTCAAACATTTTATAAAATAGCGAAAACAACCGATCAACAAATTCACAATGGGTCACATTGTGACACCCTCTGAGCTTGTAGATTGGCTATTTTAACGACAGTAATGAATGTAAAACCTACACACTGCATTTATTTGCTTGAGTAGTCAAATTTGGTCAAAGCAAAACCACTGTCATCTGCAAGGTTCACTTTTTTTTGTTTTCTTCAAAACGTGTTATCTATTTGAAACCAACAACTGACAAAATAAGAATATTGATAGCTTCATTGATGTAAGGGACGGTTATTATTTTCTTCATTTTCTTTGTTTCGTTTTTACTAAAAAGGAATTGAAATCCCCTCGATTAAGGTGGAATTAGTCACAAATGCCAATCAGTAGTTGAAGGTCAATGTAAGCATTCCAGTAAACCAAAGACAAAAACATATCACTTAAAGTCTAACTCTAGACGATGCTGTACAAGAGCCATGTGTGTTTTAGCAAAACCACTGAGCACATTCACACAATGGCCATTTAGCTCTTATGTACGTCACCAAGTGATGAGTGACCAAATGATGACTGGCATGACCGCAGTGGGAACATGGTCAATAGGCTCTATGCACAGCAACTGTATTGGAAAGACATTGGGCGGCTTTCTTAATTCTTTCATAGGTGTACCAATGATTCTAATGAATGCTCCGTTCCATTTAGTGTAGCACAGATATGTCAAACTTTTTTATTTCAAAATCCCCCCCTAACTTTCAGAGTTATCAGCACCCGGACACTGGAAGGAATTGGCAGCTGTGCATAGAGCTTATTCATTGAATATTAATAAATGAACGTTTCATACCCCAGGACAATGAGCTCCCCATATTTGACTGGGCCTTTGATGGAGGCCGGTGAGCAGGACATATTTTCTTGCCACTGCGTCATCGGTGCTTCCTTCCGAGGAAGGGTGGTGCAGGGCTCTCCGATAGCGAATCACTCCTCTGTCACCTGCTTGAAAGTCTAGTGGTTGTTGCTGTCCTTTACGCCACACTTAACCTGCAGACATCACAGGAAAAACACGTGTTAGGTTTAATTCTAAAATGAGGCATTCTCCCTTTAACCACTTAAGCCCTGTTTATACTTCAGTGTACGGCAAAAATAGCCTAAATCTTCACGCCCACACCGCATCAAATCCCGAAGCTTGTTAATCTAAATATTTATTTTTCAATATTATGAAAATCTTTTATTGTGGTTGTTACTTTAAAATTGACATACCACAATTATTCAGCAATAAGCATTCTGTAAGATCTTCAGATCACCCCCACAAACATAGACAAATTGGAATGAATCGGAATTATGTATATAAACGGAAAATTGGAGGCAGACTAAACAAGCTAACCAATGTTGCAGATGCGGACAGATATCTGTTAGTTTAAGTGGAAGTACTCTGATTTTTTACGTAGGTAAAAGTATCAAAACCACAATGTAGAAATACTCTGTATTATAGTAGTATAAATAAAAGTCCTGTATTCAAAATTGTACTCAGTACAAAAGTATTGGCATCAAAATATACTTTTATCAAAAGTATAAAGCTCAAAATATTTCAAAGGTAGCAGATCAACAAGCTCACAATGCGTCACAAGGCGAGGTGTTGTGAGCTTGAAGATCTGTAATAATACATCTAAATCTACAAAGTAACTTTTAAATAAAATGTTCAAATAATTGAGTAAAAAGTACAATATTGCCAAACCGGCCTGACACACAAGAGACATGTGGATTGTGTGAGCTAGTATAGCCTATAGACGCACTAGAGAGTACAATGTTTAGTTTGTATTTCAGACAAAAAAATCAGAAGCAACGCCTGCAGTGAAGCTCTACATTTACTTACATTAAATAACTGCTGAAATAAATACAAGTTCACTGAGGTGTGTGTGTGTGTGTGTGTGTGTGTGTGTGTGTGTGTGTGTGTGTGTGTGTGTGTGTGTGTGTGTGTGTGTGTGTGTGTGTGTGTGTGTGTGTGTGTGTGTGTGTGTGTGTGTGTGTGTACATACGTAACACAAAACAATTACTTTTCTTTTCTTACTTACTTGACTTATCTTGAGTAGGATATCCAACAACGGCTGGGTAGAAGAAACTAACAGCTTCTCAAAAGTACGTTTTGTAGTAATTATATATATATATATATATAGCCTATATATATTGTAGTAACAGCTCATCCGTTCGGTCAAGTCCTCACGCCGCAATGTCTGAACTGAGGTTCATGAAGTGCTATTTATATGTGCTGCTCTATCTTTCTCTCTGATTCAATCATGTACAGTTCTCTGACAGTCAGCATGAACAAAGGGTTATCTCTCTCTCTCTCTCTCTCTCTCTCTCTCTCTCTCTCTCTCTCTCTCTCTCTCTCTCTCTCTCAATTCAAATCAATTCAATTCAATTCAAAGGCGCTTCATTGCATATCTTTATATTGCCAAAGAAAAAGTGGAGCAAGACAATGAAAAAAAAAATAAGTAGGTACAATTATAACAAAGAAATATAGCTGCAAGCAGCGATAATACGGGGCCAGGAGAGAGAAAGAGAGAGAGAGAAATGATAAGTCCTTTAACAGGTCAGTTCATGAAAGTCCTTGCGGTCTTGTTTCCAATGAGGGCCTGTGAGTAATTAGGGGTTAAGAGTCTTGCTCAGGGACAAATTTCATTTCATCGACACATTTGCTGACCTGGCCTGGAATCGTACCTGGGGCAACCAGAGCCTCTGAGAGAGAGAGAGAGAGAGAGAGAGAGAGAGAGAGAGAGAGAGAGAGAGAGAGAGAGAGAGAGAGAGAGAGAGAGAGAGACGGAATAGATTGAAGAGACAGAGAGAGAGACATGGAAACGGAATAGATTGAAGAGACAGAGAGAGAGAAATGGAAACGGAATAGATTGAAGAGAAAGACATGGAAACGGAGTAGATTGAAGAGAGAGAGCCATGGAAACGGAATATATTGAGTCATGTTTTTGGCAATTCAACTTAAATGAGTCTGCATCAAGTGAGGCTTGAACCGGCAACCTTGCGGTCGTGAGGCACTCTCAGGTAGCTGCAACACTACCTATAGTGCTATAGCTTTGTCCAGGCTGATATTGTCTGTTGAGGATCACAAACTCTTGCCTTCTGTCATGACCCAAGCCCCTGTTTCACTAACACTAAGATCACTCGTTCACAAACCATTTACCAATGAAGAAATTGTACATCTCCTCAGAACCAAAACTAGTGAAAGTAGCCGATCTACAAGCTCACAAACCATTAAAAGTTGTCAGATTGTACATCGGCTATTTTCACAATGAAATATGTTATACATTGAAAAAACATACTCTCATTGCTATCTGAAAAGTTGTGAGATTGTAGATCAGCTATTTTCACAATGAAGTATGTAAAAAACACTCAATTAAGCATTTCATGTTATTTTTAAGAATTGCAGATGTATTCATTGATAGTCATGTTGTGTGAAATAGAACTTAGATGAAGTCTGCACCAAGTGAGGCTTGAACCTGTGACCTTGAGGTTGTGAGACATACAGTACACTTAAGCGGGAAGCTATTGGACCAACAGACAAACCTCTGAAAAAAGAGATCACACTGATGATACAGTTTCACGCAAATAGCTGAAAAATCCTGGGTTTAAGTGTTTTTCAAACTGCTCAAGATTGCGGACAATCTAAGGGCGGTGCTTACTGGTCAACGTGATAGATGTGTTCCTCATTAGTCAAGGCACATGTGTAAGCAGGTCTAATGGCTGTTGGCCAAACGAGGCATGACTTTTGCCTGTTTAAAGTTTGCATTTTCAAAAAATTGCTTTAGCGCCCCCGTTTGACCAATTGGAGTAAGATTGGTTTCAGTGATATTTGGAATGGCCCTTTACATTTCTGCAAAGTTTCAAAGAATGGTAAGTCTGCATGTATGTGTTAGGGGCAGATGAATAATTGTCATAAAACTGCAATATTCATTGGCTCATTAAAGCTTCATTTTTTCACTTAGAAAAAATCCGCTTGCAGCATTTGGTCGGCATAGGTCCAAAGTTCATGTGTAAAACGTTTCGTGCAGATTACTCAAAAATCCCAGGAGGAGATAGGTTTTAACTGCTTTTTACTGCTTTTCATATAATTCGAAATGGTGGGAGATCTAAAGGTCAGAGGTCAAAAGTCAGAGTGTGAAAGTTGTTCAGCATGAGGAGACGCATATGTGTATTGAAGTTTCATGGCTGTAGGTCAAACAGGGCATGAGTTGTACCTGTTCAAAGTTGGCATTTTCAACTGAGTGCTATAGCGCCACCTTTTGACGAAAGATTGTGAGAATTATTTCTTGATCGTTTTTCATGACCATCTATCATATGGCCGAGTTTCATAAAAAGCATATGCACGGTTCAGCCAGAACTGTCAAAAACGGCAGAAGAAATGGAATAATGCCAATAACAAAACGGGTCCATGCTGGAAGCCTGGCCCCGTAATAAAGACATGTGTAAACAGCGCTGTGTTACATTGCAACTTATAGAAAAGTATCTTACAAAACCATACAATTGTGCATTTGCTGTCAGTAAAAAGTTATACATCCAAGTAGGATATTAGCTTGGGAAAAACATTTGAACTAAATGGCATCAACGTTTAAATTTTTTGCATTCACTTCACTTTGTCTAAAACCTTTGGGACAAATAGCAGCAACGTTTTCATTATGTATATAATAGTAGTATTTACACTATTTCTATATATATATACGGAGATCACTTGGTGCATACAGGGCAGAAATACACATGTACTCCATTAATCCTTCTCCTGTCACAACAGCTCACACATCTTGCTGCTGTGTTTGCACAATGTTGTACTTCACCCAGCAGGGCCGAAAGGCCTGGCAAGAGAGTATGTTTTGCACCCTCTCCGTCCGTCCGTGTGTGTGTCCGTGTCCTTGTGTGTGTGTGTGTGTGTGTGTGTGTGTGTGTGTGTGTGTGTGTGTGTGTGTGTGTGTGTGTGTGCGCGCTCCGTTTTTAACAAAATGCCTCAAATCATGAACATGGTGTGCGATATCTGTGAAATGTTCCACACACATTCCCACTAGGCCAAGGAAGAAATGCCACTAGAAAAAAATCAAATCAGCCTCATGGTGGCGCTATAACAGGCTGATTCTGGTTTTCATCTATAACTGCACCGATCTGTGTAAAACTTTGTATGCACACTCCCTAGAGGCCAAAGAAAATAACACCCTGTGTGAAGGAAGCGGTGCCTTTGGGGCGGGGCTTAACTCATTTCAGTTTGTCCCTATTGGTCGTCTGAGTCCACTTACCAAATTTGTACTTGGTAGCATGCTGCAAACTGGAATAATGGCTGTTTAAAGCCCAGCCAATGGGCAGACAGAGGGGGCGGGGCTTAAGTAATTAAAGTTCGTCCCTATTGATGGTTTTAGTCCATGTACAAAATTTGTACTCCGTAGCATGCTGCGAACTTGAGTTATGGCTGTTTAAAGGCCAGCCAATGGGAAGACAGAGGGGGCGGGGCTTCAGCAATTCATGCTCGTCCCTATTGGTGGTCTAAGTCCACATACCAAATTTGGACTTGGTGGCATGCTGCAAACTGGAGTTATAGCTGTTTAAAATCCCGTGCTCATCCCGTGCTCATACGGGCGGACGGACATAACATACGCTGGGGGTCCCTGGAACCCTGGGGCGGGGCTTCAGCAATTCATGCTCGTCCCTATTGGTGGTCTAAGTCCACATACCAAATGTGGACTTGGTGGCATGCTGCAAACTGGAGTTATAGCTGTTTAAAACCCCGTGCTCATCCCGTGCTCATACGGGCGGACGGACATAACATACGCTGGGGGTCCCTGGAACCCTGGGGCAGGGCTTCAGCAGTTAATGCTCGTCCCTATTGGTGGTCTAAGTCCACATACCAAATGTGGACTTGGTGGCATGCTGCAAACTGGAGTTATAGCTGTTTAAAATCCTGTGCTCATCCCGTGCTCATACGGGCGGACGGACATAACATACGCTGGGGGTCCCTGGACCCCTCTTTGATAACCAGTGGCACGTGTGGCCAATGAGAGGAGAGATGGCATGGGCAATCTCCAAGTCCGTGTGTGTGTGTGTGTGTGTGTGTGTGTGTGTGTGTGTGTGTGTGCGTGTGTTTGTATGTGTTTCTTCTTTGCCGTGCTCATCCCGTGCTCATACGGACGGACGGACGGACGGACGGACGGACACGGAGACAAAGTCAAGTGTAGAGCGGTTGGCACCGCTAAAAAACGTTTGGCCTGCATTTTTCACACCTGCCTTTTACAACGGCACCAGGAGGCCGATTTACATAAATCACAGTTTTAGATTTAATCCTTCAGATTTTATCCAAATTTTACGCAAATCGGTACACATGATCTCTAGTCATGTGATCAAGATGGCTCTGTTAGATTTTTCATATTCCATCCTGATTGGCTAAGATTGACATCTAAAGTTTGTAGGAGTGGCCTGTTTTGAACAAAATGCTGCAAATCATGAATGCAGTGTCCAATTGGGGTGAAACTTTGCATGCAGAGTTGCACTACGTTGAAGAACAAATGCCACACTTTTAACATTGCCCTACTATAACGCCACCAGGAGGCCGATTTTTGCACATTCTTTCTTTTATATTACTCACTTACTTACAAATTGTGTCCAAACATCTCGCAGATCGGTACACATTCTCTCTATAGTCAAGTGATCAAGACGGATCCATCCGTTTTTTCACATTCAATCCTGATTGGCGAATTCCGAACATTGCCGGCCCACAATAACCTACCTGACCTGGCGGAGACCTGTGCTCCGAGGAGCACTTTTTCTAGTTAATCATGATTTCAAACTCTCCTTGGGTGATTAATCTGTGTAAAGTATGTGTCTCTGATGCTTGGTACAGTGGGCAAGTGGTTAGAAAGTGTAGCTCAGTTTCTACCTCATTTTATGTGCACTCTTCTCTTGGGAGCTGAGTTATATGATATTATGAAAATAACTGCTCAGAAACGGCATGGTCGCTGACATTGACAGGTTGGTTAATGCAAAAAGAGATGTCAGGTGCCTGGAAGCAGCAAGTGACTGAGATGAAATGTCACGCTGCAGCTACCCCAGGTAAAATTGCCATTTTGGCAATCATTAAAAAGGTTGTTGTTTTTTAACTTTAAAAAAGTGGTTATTTCTTGGAAGCATTTAGACATAATATGGTGATTCATTGTCAAAAAAGTCTGAGTTTGGAAGCAGGCCTGCATAAAGAAAGGTTGTGTACCCATGTATACATTTGTAGCAGAGACGGTATTTCAAATGTAATTATTCTATTTTCAAATGGTTTATTGGGGCTCCTTAAACAAAAATAGCACGTTTTCTTCACCTCTCTTACAACATTTATTGTAGCCTACAACTGTGATACCAATAATACAATTCTTAATAATAAATCAAATGTGTAAAGGCAGTTGTAGCAGTGACTGAGAGGACAGGCTGAAAAACAAAGCCAAGTGACAGCTGTGTAAGTAAAACGTGCGCGAGCGCACATGCATGTCTGCAACTGGTCACGGCCTTCATCAAGTCACCTTTCGACCAATGTGGCCCTTACCCCAAAATGAGTTTGACACCCTGATAGATAATTTCTAATCAATAGTTTATTAGATTATAATTATTGTATGATTATTGTATTGTATCACTTTGGATAATTGCATAAAGTATGATGTATTTGCTCAGAAGGGACAGTTCCTTAACTGCTAAGATAAGATGTCCTTGCTCCCTGGCCTACTCTTTCTTAACCATGAAAGTTGTGGCTACAGTTTATCTATGATGCCTTAGAACAGGTTACCTTGCCACCCAATAAGCCTTTGCCCCTGTTCATGATGATTATTATTATTGTGGGGTGGGCTTAATAAGAGATAAACTGTCTGTTATAATGCTGAACATTTTGTATTACCAGTAGAGAATATTTTTGATGCCTGTTCTACCTTGTCTCTCCTGTGCAAATAATAAGTAAACCTGATTATTATTTGAGACTGACTCCGTGTTACTTCTTTTTACGGTAATCCTTTTTGAAAGCGTACCAAACCTGGTTTTCCTAAGTTATCAGTGGTCCCACGAGCCTAAGAAACAATCGGTCCGGTTCCGCCTCGGGAGAGGATATCGGTCCGCGCAAACCTGTCCTCCTCCCCGGAACCCGGATTCGAGACGTTTCCAGAAACCAGCTTGGGTTAGTACGCATTTTTTTCTAACATTATTTGCACAGCAAGGTGGAACTAGAATTTATTGGTAGTTTGCATGTGCCCTGCTGACTCTAGCTGGCTATAGTCTGTCAGGACACATGTTTAATTGCCATCACTGAATTCTAAAGTGCATTCCCATGGTACCATATTTCACTGCTTATCAGTATACTCTCTCTCTCTCTCTCTTTTTATCTTCCTTCTCCGCGGTTCAATTCATGCTGCCCGGCAGCTAATCTAGTGCTATGATTACATAGGCTAATGAACAGGTTAACTGTTGTTTGTATATATACCCATGTGATGTTTCGCCATGTATGGGTATGTATAGATGCTAAATAGTTGCTTTTGTGAACGTAGGTCGTGTAAACTGTTCTTATCTATATTTATTCTATATATGTTGTATAACCCCCATTTCATTCTCAGGGGTGTACGAATATATGGATTGGATGTGTTAAGTTAAGTTGACCTCTCGATCAATCTGTCATTTTCACTGGTTGCTTTTGTGCTGTTAATGTGTTGACAAGTTGTTGACTGACATGCTCAGGGTAATTTTTTAAACTATGTTCTCGTAGACTATTGACCAGGATCAATCACTAGAGCCTCATTTGTCTGATAATCAGACTAAGTCGACTGTGTTCTGCCCGTGTGCAGTTCTCGAAATAAATGTATATATTGCCTGTGGTTCTGCCCAAGGAAATATATATTGAGACGTCTCGCAACTCTTCATAGTTTATCACTTTGTATTACTATTCATTTTGTTGGTTGTTATTGTTTTGTTTTTAGTTTTTTTGTCATTCACATTGTCACAGTATGCCAACTTAGAACATGTAGTGGAATTTCATTTTATTTTAATCTGTAATCATCTCTCTCTCTCTCTCTCTCTCTCTCTCTCTCTCTCTCTCTCTCTCTCTCTCTCTCTCTCTCTCCCCCACATTCCTTCTGGCCTCATCACTGTAGTGTAGCTGACCTTGGAAAACTTCCACTAGCCCTACTTGAAACACCCCCACAGCCAGACTCACTTCTCATCTCTACTCCTCTGGTGTTAATTCCCCATCACTACTTTTCATTTTTGGTGCTGAATAGAAATACTATTTTTTAAGATCCACTTAGACATACCTGCTGTGAAGTACACTCTGATTTGTTTGATTTCATTTGATTTTCATATCATTTCATTTAGTTATTTTCATTTCATTTTTGATTTTTTTCCATTTAAACACACCCAGGTACACACCATTTCCCCCTTCTACTTTGCCACAGACAGAAATATTTAACCTTGGGTAGGGCTGACATTTCTCTCACTCTCTCTCTCCCTACAAGTCATTTAATCCTTGACACACAGATACATTCAGTGTGTGTCAAATAGAGGGGTAATAATAATTATAGTAAAACAGGTCAATTGCCTACACAAGCCCACTCACTTCTTGAAATTCAAAATAGAGGTCAACATACTGTGTAGTATTTATGAGTACCCACTTTGAAATTATCTGATATCTGTCCCATTGGTTCTGATTTATTGTATTTCTCATTTCTGTTCACTTTCTACCCCTTACACAGTCTCTTAAGTTTTAGTCTGAATAATTATTTTTTGCCGTTATGGGAAATATCCTCTCCCCGTCACAGGAACCTGGACAGCCCAGGTTCAGACAGGGACCCACCAGTGGTAAAAAAACACCACACACCCAAACACAGCACACCACTCACCCTGGCATACAAACTTCATTTGATACATACATTCTTGAAAGTAAGGATGATGAGGAGGTGTTGTTGGACCTAACAAAATGTACTCTTTTTCCGCGTTCTCAAGATGCGGGCCTGCTTGGACCTGTTATCGGCGAGCCTCCAGGACTTTCACCCCGGCCCGACGTTCCTCCATCTGACACAAGCACTAGTAAGAAATCAAAATCTTTACCTGGACGTCGGGTTTACACTAAAACCCACCATACACAATCACTTACTGCACAACATAACAAGCCAAGGTATCAACATCACACCAGGGGAACCGGGGCACGCCGACAGCAGAGCCAGCCAGGACCAAGGACCCCAGGTAATGTTAACACACCACAAAACACCACACCAAAAAACCCTAGACAGCGCCCTTCTCTTCCACCCTTTGTACAATGCTGGTCGTGTGGAGTGAAAGGCCACCACCTGTTAGACGCATGTCCTAATTTCAACCAGTATCTCCCATTCAAACCCGCAAACTGGGTCCCTAGGTCTCGACGGCCGCAAGCATCACATTCATCAAAAGTGATGAGTAACAAGACTCCTTTCCCCCTTCCCCCTGGGGGTTGCTAAGGCCCACCGGGGAGGATTTGATTGATTTACACATTAATATGAATCCTGGTACAATTTTCTCATTCTTTTTGAATAATTCATATCCATTTACTTAAAAAGGAACTTCATTTCATTTTATTTTTATAATCGGTATTTAACTGTCTTAAAATATTTTGAGTAGTCTCTCTCTCCCAGATGCAGCCTTCCCCTTATTTGCTTACATTCCATAGTAGAACACTCACTATCAAACTAGCTACTGTAGGAAAATGGCCCGTTCAGTTGCTCAAAATAACTTTAACCCATTCCTTCCAATTATAACAGTGTGAGTTCCTTATAATAATATGTATATCTATCTATCTATCTACATATATATATATAATACAGCTTTATTACTGTCAGTCCTAAAAAAAAAAAAAAAAAAAAAATGTTAGAGAAACATGTGCTGTACACTTTTCTAGGTGACTTTATCAACTGTCATCTTAAGACTTTCATTCAATTTCTTTTTTTACATCAATCCAAAGTCACTAATACTAGCCAAACTCCGTTTCTGACTCATGAGCTGCAGGTCATGGGTCACAAAGGACAGAGGTTAGATATTACCCTATTTAGATACCATATTTGATTATTAATATCGGACACATATTGGTCCAAATGTTGTTTGTTCTAATTTATCATAGTTTTATTTTGACCACTCCGTCTAATTTAGTAACTTTAACTGTTAGGCAAACTTCAATGTCCACAATCCCTTGTGGAGATTTCAGTTTCTGTAACAGCCACGTTGCTATAGCCACTCATTCCAAAATTACCTCTTATCTGGTCTCTTAGACCCATAATTCCTTCAGCAGGAAGTGTTAGCTACTGAGTCTCAAGTGAATTCCATTTAAAACATAGATCGGTTAAATTAACCCTAATAAGATTCAATATGTTCTAATATCAATATTGGAAAACATTAACTATAATATTAAGAATATTATAAAGTCATTTTGATTTCTTTTAAAAGTTTTGAAAATATTTTATCATTTTAACTTAAGATGTTTTTGAGCTTGTAGATCTGCTACTTTTTCGAAATTTTTAATTTCGATTTATTTTGGTATACTTTATCTAACTCTAATTTACTCTTCAGAACAAAGATGTTAATTCCTTATTTTTCATTGTTATATTTGAATTTTAAATATTTTAATTATAACTTTAACATTTTTGTAATTTTATTTTAATTTCATTAAAAAAAAAAAAAAAAAAAAAAAAAAAAAAACATTTTTTTTGATTGATTGATTTATTTTCTTTCTCATCAACAAATTCATCATCGGACACACACTATATTACAGATATATGGGTGTCAAATAGAGGGGAGTTTGATGAATATTTGATTTAAATATGATTTGATTTAGCTGAATGTGCCCCATGTCCCCACTAGACAAGCTCACTTGGGCCCCTGAAGCAGAACTCCAATTCACAGATCTCAAGAAAGAATAAGCCTCTACCCCTTAGCGTTCCCTGACTATAGCAAGATGTTCTTACAAACTGTAGACTGCCGCCTGTGTGATAATGCCTCTTACATGTCTTCTGTTGTCTTACAGAAATTAGGCTCTTCTTCCAGGCCTGTGGCCTACTATTCTACTCGCCTTGACGCTGTGGCCGCAGCCATGCCCGTCTGCGACAGACATGTCATCGCTGCTGCCCTGGCGGTCAAGAATTCTTCCTCTCTGGTTCTCTTCCATCCCACTACCTTGCTGGTGACTCATGCGGTATCTCTCCTATTGTTAGAACAGAAGCTTAGTTTCATGTCCCCTGCACGACACCTTTCCTGTATAGCCATCTTACTGAGCTCCCCTCACATCACAGTAGAGCGCTGCACATCACTTAACCCTGCTACCTTAATTCTACTTCCATGTGACGGCACTCCACATTTTTGTGATTGCCTTACTGAAGTAGCCCAGAACACTCTTCCCAGGCCGGACTTAAAAAGTGAACCCATTTCTGATTGTGAACTCACTTATTTTGTTGATGGTTCTTGTTCTCTTGACTCTCTAGGCAAACGGTGTTCCGCGTACTCTGTGGTCTCCGCCAGCCACGTCATAGAGGCCAAGCGCCTGCCCCCCACTTATTCTAGTCAGATGGCAGAGCTGGTGGCTTTGCTTGTAGGCATTCAACACACTGCATGTCTTCGCCGCTCAATGGAAGCTGCGTAATTTCACCACCTCTTCTGGAGGGAAGATCGCCCACTATTCTCTTATTTCATCTCTCTTAGATGCGGTCATGCTCCCATCAGCGCTAGCGGTATGTAAATGTGCTGCACACACTACTGTACATCGAGAGACCCGGTCTCTCTGGGCAATGCATTTGCTGATCATGCGGCGAAAGCCGCTGCGAAAGCCACCCTGTGTGAAGCCTCTGATGCTCTAACTCTGTCTCTTGTCACCCCTTCTGTTGTTGATTCCCTAGATATGCACGTCCTCCTGCGGGCCCAGCAGAACGCACCTGAAAAGGAAAAGCTCAAATGGGTCCGTATGGGGTGTGTCTTTGATCGAGAGGGCTACCGCCGTTGCTCTTCTCCCCCTTCTCTACCTTTTCTTCCCAAGTCGCTGTTTCACCCCATCGCACTTCTGACCCATGGACCTGGCCATGTGTCCGCAGAGGGCATGAGAGGTTTAATTAAGCGTAACTTCTGTGCACCAGGTATCACAACTTTTCTTCAAACCTTTTGTAGAGAGTGTTTAATCTCCAGACAATACAACCCTCAGGGGGAATGAAGATTTCCCCTGGAACCTTCCCTTCTCCCACGCGGCCATTTCAAACTCTGGAATTAGATTTTATAGGACCCCTGCCAAAAGTTCAGAATTTTCAGTAAACGGTAGAATCTTAAAAATCTCTGTTGATTATACATGTGACTCCCACTCTGAACGGGCTGTCACCTTATGAGATTCTTTTCGGGCGGCCTTACGTTGTCCCCTCACTAAAACCTTTCTCATTACCTCAGAAAGACCAAACCTTTCCCGATACAAAGAATCGCATCGCTTATGAAATGAAAAGATTTCTGTCCTCAAAACCTGTTGCTTCTACCCTTAGGCAATCTGCCGCTGTGTCTGCTGATCCACCTCACACTATCTCTCCGGGAGACTGGGTCCTCCTTAAACCAATCGTGAGGACTAAGGGAGGCCACCAGCCTTGGGGACGTCCATTGTGGGACGGCCCGTTCCAAGTGACTCTCACCGACTCCCACGTCATCAAAGTATTCGGGAGAGCCGGCTGGATTCCTGTCCGACACGTGAAAATTTCTCCTCCGCCTTTCAAAGACACTACACTCACTTCATAGAACTACATTATCTAGCAAAATGTGATCATTAATTTCATTTGATTATTTAACATTCATTAGTTCAGTTTCTGTTGGGTTGATTTTAAAGTCTAATGTTTTATTCCTTTCTCGTTAGTGATTAGTCTTAGATTGTATTCTTTGTTTTGGTAGCTGAGGGGTTTCTGCTTATGGCGACGAGAACATATTTCTTGGCATAACAGAATCCCACCATTTTGTTTATTTGATCAACCCATAATTTTGAATACATGTTAAATTTCCACCCTATAGTCTCAAACCCTGGTTGGTAGTCATAATCTTAAAGCGTTTTGCTCCTAATCTAAGCTACTCTCCCCTGTAAAACTGATCATGCACATACTCTCTGGTGCGAAACAGACACATTGTATCCCCCTCCTGTTACCCAAGTAGACAGCACAAGGTATTCTGATGACAATATTAATTTATCCATGTTATTTGGATATTCCCCTGCTCACTCTCGTGACTCACTTTGAAATACTAGTTCCTGTTAAGAAAGCTGAGACATGCATTTGTGGGATTGAGGGACACCATGTTGGTGATTCTCAGTGTGACATTGACATTATTGTTAGGAATATGACATCTTCAATCTGTCTTATTACTTGGAAAAACGCCACTACTTACAAATTCCCTTGTCTATTTTCCAAATTGACATCAAACGCCCGGCCTGTTTTGGGTCTGTGGTAAACATGCCTTCGCTAATCTCCCCCTCACAGGATGGTCAGGCTGCTGTTATCCAGCCATAATACAACCTGCAGTGACGATGTATGCTGCAGAGACAGAGGAGCGCCCTCGCGGGCCTCGTGTAGACTACCCCCACCGATCGAAGAGATCTGGGAACAAGTACTTAGGGTACATTCTGGCCAATCCGTTTACATCTCAATCTGAGACGGTAGGATGGGGCCTTTTCCCCTTTGGTGGAGTGGTAGCTGCTTTCCAGAAAATCAACCAGCTTGCTGTTGAGCTCCTCACGTTGACCAATGACGACCGCCAGTCTGGCGGCCCTTAATTCGGAACAATTTCAGAACAGAATTGCTAGATACACTGGAAGCGAAGGCCAGAGGCGTTTCTAAAGTAATTGGGACGGGTTGCTGTTTTTATATTCAAAATAATTATGATAATGTCTCTTCTGCCATAGGAAGGATGCAAGATGCAGTCCGTGAGCCCCTCCCTGCTGACGACTTCGCCTCGTACCTCCAAAATCTGGGCTGGGGGTGGCTCACCTGGACTGCTGGAGTGATACTTCCCATCTTGATCCCTCTGGTACTATGTCTCTTAGTCTTACAATGCTGTCTCATCCCCCTGGTCAAACAGTTTGTGCACCGCCTGTTCTCCAGAGCTATACCCACTTCGAGATCAACATTCTAACATTCCCTAATACAGTCCTTTAGCAAATCGAAATAAGAAAAAAAAAATGTATTGCATTATTGAATTTGTCTATCTTGTGCTCCCTATGTTCTCTCCCCCTTCCCCCCATCTCCTTCACCTCTATACTTCGTTTACTCGTTAGGAGATAAAGTCTACATATTTTGACTTGCCCCATTGTTGTCATTTCTGAATAGAGTCACAGGGTCGATAACTTGCTGATGCTTGGTTGACTGACACCCTTTGACCCTATCCAAACTGATAAACAAGATGAGGGATTGATAGATAATTTCTAATCAATAGTTTATTAGATTATAATTATTGTATGATTATTGTATTGTATCACTTTGGATAATTGCATAAAGTATGATGTATTTGCTCAGAAGGGACAGTTCCTTAACTGCTAAGATAAGATGTCCTTGCTCCCTGGCCTACTCTTTCTTAACCATGAAAGTTGTGGCTACAGTTTATCTATGATGCCTTAGAACAGGTTACCTTGCCACCCAATAAGCCTTTGCCCCTGTTCATGATGATTATTATTATTGTGGGGTGGGCTTAATAAGAGATAAACTGTCTGTTATAATGCTGAACATTTTGTATTACCAGTAGAGAATATTTTTGATGCCTGTTCTACCTTGTCTCTCCTGTGCAAATAATAAGTAAACCTGATTATTATTTGAGACTGACTCCGTGTTACTTCTTTTTACGGTAATCCTTTTTGAAAGCGTACCAAACCTGGTTTTCCTAAGTTATCACACCCCTGTTCTATATCAATGATTATCATCTTGCAAAAAGTCCCTGGCACAACATATATTTAAATAAGGGGTCTGTGGCTAAATACAAATCAATGCGGGGGTCCTTGACTTGATAATGTTTGAGAAGGACTAGGTATTTGTTTCCTTAAATGCTCTACCTTTTTCTATTCCAATGGTTCTCAAACTTTTTCTTGTCAAGGACCCCCAAACCGATTATGTATTTGGCCAAAGTTCTGATTCACAATCCTTTGACAATGCAGCCTGATCAAAGGCTTTTCAGTTGATTAAATCTGGCTGTTGTCAAACTGAGATAGACAGGTATCAGTATGCAGAAATAACAATGTCCTATGATTAACTTGAGTAGTTCATTCATTATTTGAACACACTAGATTTTTCTGGTTGATATGCAGCCTGAAATCCCATCCTATTAGCGAGTTATGGCTTTACAATTCTGTAACACTGCTGTAGTGCCCCATACAGTATGTGTGCAATTTAGTTGCACATGTGGCCCCTGGTTTGGCTATTCTGATAGCAGACCCCTACTGTACCTACACACAGCTGTTCCCTGATAGCCTACGTCACTAGCACAAAGTGACTGAATGTAGAACGGAGCTCAACCAGGCTCGAAAATGTCACAACCGAAGTAGCGGTCCATTTTTCCGCCTTGTTTTGAGATATGGACCTGTTAGCAGTCTACACGGCACACTCAGTCAACTCAGACTCAGCACATCAGTTGAAAAACTCTGCCTTAGCAGGCTACACATTTTCATAAACACTTAATGTTTGTAATCGCTAGTTTAAAGTCAGTATTTTTTATTATCATGATATGCACCTCAAATGGACTCTTGGATATATTTCTTTCCCATTATTGATATCTTAGTATATCCATGATTATTATTGAAAGTCTGACACATACATAATAAACTCAATGGATCTCCTACCAGTCATCAAATTATTTCCTTAGGCGTACTCTGGCTTTAGTGATAGCCCCAGACAGTTTTGAAGTGGTTACGTTTAGTATTTACTGTAGATATTTTAGACCCCCCCCCCCCCCCAACTTTGTGCCAGACATGGCTGGATGCAATTCGAAACGACAACATAACAGTTGAAGACGTACAAGCAAGAACTCAGGATATGCAGCGACCACTTTCAAGCCACAGACCAAATAGGTGATCGTCTGAAATCTGGAGCTGTGCCCAGCTTGTTACCATCGGTGGTCGAACCGCTCGAGGTATAGGCTACTATCCCGTCTGTGATGCATAAATGTCAACAAGTAGACAGCTTTGCTGGCTGTTTTATGGATATATCACCATCCATGATTTTGACCCACTATCACTAACCTTATTGAGTTGTGTAACGTTATGTAATAGCTCTAATAAAAGCCAACATTTGTACCATGTATCTGGTAAAAATGTTAATATAATTCATATAGCATCTCAAAACATCATTTGGCTACAGTCAGTTCTCCTACAAATTGATTTCACCTGTAATGTTGCCTGTGGACATGAGAATTGATCCTTTTTGTGTTAAATAGTTCTGTGTAATATAATGCTCTCTGCAACTGAAATGGTGGTCTACAAATCAAATACAAAAACTCAAGCTATCGCAACTGCTATGTTATCTACAACATATACAATGCTTTTGAGCTCCCTGACAAGCTTTTTCTAACCAGAGGCAACCAATTTGACACGGTCTTGATATGTTTTTGTGTGTGTGAGTTGAGTGAGTGAGTGAGTGAGTGAGTGAGTGAGAGAGCGTGTGTTTTCCTGGCTAGAACCAAAAGCTTCTTAGGGGGATGACAAGGATGAGTATCACTGACTTTTGTGGATTTGGCATTGTTTTATTTTTCAGGAGCTAAAAAGGAGATGGAAGTGAATCCATACTGTACCACATCTGTGGAGTCCACACATGGAAAGAATGGCGGGTGAATAGAGGGTGCTCATGGACCACTAACTGATGAGGAAGAGGGGAAGAAAAAGTGTCTCTCCAAAGACTCAGAAGTCTACAAAGTCTGTTGTAATATTTTGCTCGCCAAGGACCTGACTCCAATAGTTCAAACACACAGGTGTGTTGCTGTTGCTGCATAAGGACCAGTGTTGGGTAACGTGCGTTAGTAACGTAACGCTGTTACGTAATATATTACCGAATTGCGGTAACAGGTAATATAACGCATTACTACAAGGAGAAGCTGTAATATATTATTAAAATGACACTACGTTACTACGTTACTTTGTGCGTTACCCACCAAAGTGAAGGTGTTTTTTTTATCCAACCACAGCCCCGGAAAACTACAAAACCCACTGACCCGTTCGATCCAATATTATTTCCTGTTGGCGCGCTTTGCGATTGTGAACGTGATGCACCGGTCCAGCACACCACAACAAACAACAACATTGACACCAGGCAGAATGGCAGAGTCTGTTGAGAATGAGATATTGGTTGAGGACAATGAGGAGATTCCGCGTCGGACTCTGATGAAGAGGAGGCGCTCGGCCTCGGCGACGAGCGCAACGAAGAGGGCGAGGTGAACTTTACAGACCTCCAGAGTGTATTCACCGTGGCCATGAAAGATGATGCCCAACCTGTTCTATTCTCATTGCCTACCCACTATAGATGTGCAGCCCATACTCTTAAATTAATTGCCAACAATGTGGTTGATAAATGGCTGTCATCCAATACAGATTCGAGGGCTGTATATCGCAGCGCTACAGGCAAATGTTCTGCGCTGTGGTCAAAGGCCAGCCGCTCCACAGCAGCATCTGAGTCCCTAGAGAAGCTCGGTGCTCGAAAGCTGCTTGTCCCCATGTGGAACTCATTATATGACGCCAATTCAAGGATTGAAGCCCTTCACACAAGCATTTGACAAACTGCAGGGGGAGGATGTGATATTACGGAACGCTTCAACCAACACTAGAAAGCCTAATTACCAAAACCATGGCATTGGAAAATGGTCTATTGAAAATGACTTCTGGACTGCCTGAAGCAATTGTGGGGGCAGTCCGAAGTCGATTTGCGGGGATTCTCGACTCCAGGGATGCGTTGCTGGCCGCTGTGTCCCTGCCCAAATTCAAATTGCACTGGGTAAAAGAGGAAGACCGAAGAGATAGCATTAAGCTCTTGCTCACTACAGAGTGTCGCAAACTTGAGCTTGCCACCAACCCGACGCCTGACATTGAATCTGATGATAATGCTGCTAGTGTTACACACTTCAATGAAGGAATGACTCCATAGCAGTGTGATTTGAGTTGTTCATCCCTTTTACTGCAACAAGACAATTTACAACACATAAACATGAATTAGACAACGTGTCTGTCCAGTCTGCTTCATTACAATGACAGGATGTACTGAATCCTTCTCTTTGACTGACAGTTATACTGTAACTGGACATACTGAATCATACATACACATAAATATCATCACATTAATACAACAATCAGTTTTACACAAAATAACATAAATGGCACCAAATAGTTCTGTTCCAACATAGTATTACTATTATTGTGGGTAGAATTAATTAATTATTCACAGCTAGAGTCACACAGTAGCAGCTTGGGGCCTCTGTAGTCACTACCTGGAGTTAGCCTTAGCTGCTAAGCTAGTAGGCTAAGCTAAGCTGCTAAGCTAACCTGCCAGCATGGAGGACAATTACTACTAAACAAACATTGTGGAGTCAAAACGGCCAACCTTTCCACCATCAAAATACCCCATGGTCATATCTACTTCATGTGTCTCAGTTAACCCACTTTATCATATCTCACCTGCAACAAGACAATTTACAACACATAAACATGAATTAGACAACGTGTCTGTCCAGTCTGCTTCATTACAATGACAGGATGTACTGAATCCTTCTCTTTGACTGACAGACACCTGTAGCGCTCACTGGAGTGTAATGCCCCCTTGTGGCGTGGCGGAGCTATTGCTCTGTATGTGTTATCTTTGGCAGGATTGGAACACAGTGACTATTTTAGTAAAGACTAACATTACAGAAAACAATATTACAGAAATGAAATACACTTAAGCATGAACTCTCTCTTTTTAACTATTTAACTTGTAATCCCATGAAATATACTATGAACTTGAATAGCATGAATTACAATGAAATCAACAAAATATAGCTCAATAAACACAAAAAATAGGGGGTGGCTTAGGCTTATCCCACATTCTCCCCTCCAAAATGTAATGGCGTCCCGACATTACGACATCAGCAGTCCACATGTTGTAAGTATGCCTTGCATATACTGTAGGAAGGTTATCTAAGTAGGAGTCAGAATATAGTCCAAGAACTAGAAGATGCATTACTGTCCATTTCAGTAAACCATATGACATGTAGCTCCTCTTAATGCCATATGTTTGCAGTAAGTGTCATTGTGCACGATGACATTCCACTGCTACTTCCATCACGAGAATGGGTATCTGCATAATCTCTGAGTAAAGTACTTAACATACTGTAGCAACAACCTCCTATTTAATTCAACATTCAGTACTGTAGTCATAATGCGTCACTTCATTATTAACACAAAAAAAACATAGCATAACTAAAATCACTCAGTTCTTCTAACTCTGAGGTCTTAATAATAACTGTTATATCAATTTCAATCATGTGACATTGTGGGCATCCCCAACCTAGGATAAGTAAACATTAACTTTTGTTTTCTCTGTCTCAAAGGATATCGGTTTTCTCTGATAGGTGGCTGGTCAGAGTCATCATCATCTTGGTCACTGGCGTCGCATGCAGACTCGGCAGACTGATGATGATCTGATGACCTCTCAGGGCTTTGTGTATCATTCTCCTCTTCCTGTCGGTCCAGCTGGTACTCTGCATTATCCTCTCCATCCAGGTCCTCCTCTTCTGCTGTTCCAGCCTCTGGATAGACATCTGGTGCCTCTGTCTGCTGATGCTCTGTCTGAAGATGCTGTTCCACCTGTTCTCTGTCATCTGCTTTCCATCCGATGATTCCTCTCCATTCATCCTCATCCTCTGAACTATGTTCTTGCTCTGGTTTCTCCTGTCTCTGTGTGTTATTTTTCCTTTTCCTTTTTCTTGGTTCTGCACAGAGGTCATTCTTCTCACAGAGGTCAATCTTCTCCACTGGCAGGAATTCACATGGCAACAGGAGGTTCCTATGCATGACTCTAACACGCCCTTTCCCATTCTCTGGCTTGAGCTCATACACTGGACTGTCTGGTTGTTTCCTCTGTGTCACAATGTAGACTTGACGTTCCCAATACGACCTCAATTTCCCTGGCCCGCCTCTTTCAGTTAAGTTTCGGACAAGCACTCTGCATCCAGGATGCAACTCTGCACCATAGGTCTTCCTGTCATACAGAACTTTTCCTCTTCTGCCCTCTTTGTAGGCTGTGTCTGAGGCCAGCTTGTAAGCGTCATCCATTCGAGCTCTCCATTTCTCAGCATAGTCTCTGCGGGATGAACTTTGGTCCTTTACTGTGAGGCCAAACATCAGGTCAACAGGGAGCCTGGGATTCCGCCCGAACAAGAGAAAGAAGGGTGCATACCCAGTGGCCTCGCTGCGTGTACAATTATAAGCGTGGACCACCTTGGCCAGGGATGCTTTCCAATCTGTTTTAGCTGTCTCTGGGAGGTTTCTGAGCATGGCCAGCAGTGTCCTATTGAATCTTTCAACCTGGCCATTCCCCTGTGGGTGGTAAGGTGTGGTCCGGGATCCTCTTACCCCACTGTATTCTCCCAGCTTGGCGAACAGTTTGTTCTCAAACTCTTTTCCTTGGTCATGGTGGAGCCTCGAGAAAAATCCATACTTTAATACAAAATCACCATAGATCTTGTCTGCAGCTGTTTTGGCAGATTTGTCCTTGCAGGGGTAGGCCTGGGCAAACCGTGTGAAGTGGTCCATCACAACAAGGATATATTCAAATCCTCCTTTACATTTCTCCAGATGTAAGAAATCAATGGAGACCAGCTCGAAAGGGTATGTGGTGGTTATGTTAATGAGGGGAGCTCTGGTTGGCCTGTTGGGACGCTTGTTTTTCAGACAGCTGCACACCTGTGTTATTTGATGCTCTACGTCTCTCTGCATGTGAGGCCAGTAAAAGCGATCTCGGATGAGTGTCAGTACCCTCTCTACCCCTAGGTGTCCCATATCTTCATGTAATTCCTTATACACAAGCCCATGAAACTTCTTAGGCAGGAGAAGCTGTGACCGGCTGGCCGTCTTTCTGTACAATAAACCTTCATCATTAATGTGCAGTTTCTGTTTTTCTCTTACCAGGGCTGCTATGTCTTTGTTACTGGCTCGTATTCCACCTTTTGGCCAGTGGTTTGAGATGACATACTTCAGCACTTCTCCGATGACAGGATCCTCTTCTTGTGCCTCTTTCAGAGATGTTTTTGTGAGCTCTAACCCTGACATCCTCACTTCCTCATTCTCCTCCGCTAACAGTGTTGAGATGGTCAGAGGACACAGCCAGGGCTCACTTTCATGCATCTGAATGGCCAGAGCCTGGGTCACACTGCCTATGACCTCTGGTGCAACCGCCTGTGTGCAGGTCTGCATGTACTGTTCCATATCCAAGGGCATGCGTGAGAGACCATCAGCATCCCTGTTAGCTCGGCCTGGTCGATATTTGATGGAGAACTGGAAGTCGGCGAGTTCAGCTACCCACCTGTGGGTGGTGGCATTCAGCTTGGCTGTAGTGAGCACGTATGTGAGTGGGTTGTTGTCAGTGTAGGCTATGAATGGTGGAGAATAGTAAAGATAGTCCCTGAACCTCTCACATATGGCCCACTTCAGGGCCAGGAACTCCAGCTTGCCTGAATGAAGGTGGTAGTTTTTCTCAGGGGCAGTAAGAGTCCTGGACCCGTATGCAATCACAGCCAGCTTTCCCTGCTGCCTCTGGTAAATCACGGCCCCCAGCCCCTCTTGTGATGCATCGCAATGTAGGATGAATGGCTGCTCGTAGTCAGGATATCCTAACACTGGTGGCTGGGAGAGAAAGTCAATTAGCTGACAGAGTACCTGTTGGTGTTCAGCTGACCACTGAATGGGGTGAGACGATGGCAACTGGCCCCCTTTGCTCTGTTTTCTCTTGTCAGGCTTTCTTGGTTTGTGTTTCTCTTTCTCTGTCTTTTCTGTGGAGAGGAGGTCATAGAGAGGCTTTGCTATGCGTGAAAAGTTTGCTATGTAGTTTCTATAGTATGAAATAAATCCTAATAGCTTTCTCACTTCTCCAATGGTGGTGGGAGTTCTCTGCTTTAAAGCCTGGACTGGGGCAATGTCTGCAGGGTCCATTGTATGACCATCTTTGGTAACCATCCTCCCCAGGAATCTCACTTGATTTTTGAAAAGCTCACATTTTCTTGATGTCAATTTAACTCCATGGCTCTGGTAACGCTGCAGAACTTTTCTCAGGTCATTTAAGTGGTTCTCGAATGTCTGAGAGTGAACTAAATTGTCATCCAGGTAGGGAAGGCATATCTCATCACGCAGCCCGACCAGGCACTCTTCCATTGACCTCTGGAACTCTGCAGGAGCTGATGATAATCCAAAAGGAATTCTCACCCACTCGTAGAGTCCCCATGGTGTAATAAATGCAGTGAGAGGGCGGCTAGTCTCCTCCAGGAAACCCTGGTGATAGGCCTTGCCTTGGTCAAGGACTGAAAACCAGGCGCTTCCCTTCAAGGTGTTGAGCATGTCTTGTATGCGTGGAATTGGATGGCGGTCAGGTATTGACTTCTTATTTAGCTCCCTGTAGTCACAACACAGGCGGAGACTCCCATCCTTTTTCCGCACACACACAATGGGACTGGAATAGGGAGATTTTGACTTAGCTATCCATCCCCTGTTTAACAAATCTTCAAGGTACTCTTTCACCTCTTTATGGAGTGGCTTTGGGACTGAGATATAGGTTCGCTTTACCGGTGTGGGGTCATTGAGGCGAATCTGGAGTTGCAGTGAGGGTATGGTCCCCACATCATAGTCATCACGACAGAATGCATTCCTCTCTTCCCTCAGTAGCTGCCTCACTTCCTGCTGATGTTCTAGGGGAAGGTGATCAAGGGGGACAGGAGGGTCCCAGACATCTTTACTGACACTGCTTTTCCTGTTTTCTAGTTCCATCCTCTGCTCTCCTGTCAGTGCTGTCAATGTCTGGTTAGTAGTGAGTATCATTGTTTGGGTCTGAATTATTTCGACTGGTCTTGTGTCGGCTGGGTATACAGTCTTGACCATCTGAGTCTGCCCGAGTACAGTTCTTGGTGGCAGTAAGATGTCATGGGCTGTGTTATTCGTGACAGGGAGGGTGATGCGGGACCAGGGGCCTCGCTGTAGACTCACTACACTCTCCTTGAACTCCAACCCATCTGGTAACTGGAGATGAAAATCTGGCTCAACTAGGACATCTTGGCAATCAGGGAGTGGGCCTGCTCTCACACTACACTTAACAGTTTTTGTTTGACCAGCTGGAATTGTAGTGAGCTCTCTCCCTGCCTTCACTGTGCCTTCTCCTAGTCTGTCCTCTCCACTCTTCATCACTTTAACAAAAACCTCAGCTTTCTTACAGTCGAAGGAGAATGCTGTGCTGACTGCCTCTGTCACCACATGTGGTGGTTCTATGCCTCTTCCCAACAGATATTCAATTACGTTGAACCCAATGATTGGCTCCTCTGCCACCCCATCTTCATGAGCTACTAAAACTGGCACTAGAAGCTCTAACTGTGTGGCCTCTTCGGTAGGTAGTCTGAATTTGATTTCAACCCACCCAGAGAAAGGGATTGGTGTCTGGTTCACTGCCCTCCCATCTAAAGTACTGGTAGGCCCCAGGATCTCAGATATACTCCTAACTGTGGTATGGGGAATATTTTGTTGTCTCCATTTCTCATTTATGAGACATACCTGCGACCCAGTGTCCCACAAGGCTCTGGTCTTCACTCCATCCAACTGGCAGGTGATCATGTATTTCTTTCCAATCAGATTAAGGAGCTGAGCTCTTCGTTTTGGGGAGAGGAGACTGACGCAGACAACTTCTTTTTTCTTGTCTTGTGTGTTGGCTGCCAATTTTGTCTCTAAATGTTGAATGCTGTCAGTGATTAGCTTGTAGACATCTTTTTGGTGCTGACTCTGGCTAGGTTCTGACACTGAGGGGGATGGGAGGGGTGTTACAGTGCTACCTGACATATCGACCTGCTCTGACCTGTCTGTGGGCTTGTTCCGGATCCTACATCCCCTGGACAGGTGACCACTTTGTCCACATCTGAAGCAATGGTTACACTCCTCTCCTCTGTTGTTGTCCTGACAGTCTCTGCAGCCCCGTTTCCTACTGGGACGGTGCTGGGGGGACGGTCTGTGTGACTCTTGCATGGCACCCTTTATTTCAGCGATTTCCTCTTTTAGTTGTTTAATGATATCAAGGAGCTCTGAATCGTTGCGAGTCACTGTTGGTTGTGTTTTAACCATTTTGTCTTTGGTAGGTGTGAAGGATGACTGTTCACGCCCACCCACTGCTCCAATTGACGCTTCCTGTACTGGTTGCACTTCTGCTCTTACTTCTCTCACTTTGGCCTCTCTACTGCTCTTTCTGAATTTTTGCTGTCTTTCCCACTCAAGACTGGCTGCTTCATTGGTTTTAGCAATCAGAATGTCATCAGTCACTGTGGGATCATCGAGGCAGCTTTTGATCTGATATTTTACATTATCATTAACTAGCCCTGTGCCCACAGCTCTCAAGAACTTCTTCTGTATCAATTCAGGACTGTACTGTTCATCTGCGCCTGGTTCTCTTGATGCTGCCAGGATTCTCTCTTTGAGCTCAATTGCCCTGAATAAGAAGTTCTGTGGGGACTCGTTATTATCTTGGGTGATATTTATCAGCCTGTGATAGAGATCTGTGGAGCTATCCTCTTTGTAGTGGCCCTTTAGAATAGTACGAAGCTGGGGGAGGGTGAGGTCTGTTTTGAGCTCTAACATATCACGGAGGCTTAGACCTGGGCTAATGGCTCTGACAACGGCCTCAATAATTTCTGCCTCACTGTGATTCTTTTTCCGGCCCATTTCAATTTGATGGGTCAGGTTAGAGTATGACAGCTTGTCCTTCTGACCCCTTTCCCCAATTTGGCCATTAATTCTAAATTCCCTGCGCATAGTTACCTCGGTTGGCTGGACTACTGATGAGGTAATTAGCGGACTGGGCACCTGGTTGGGGTTGGTCATTCTGTTTGTCAGCCTAGCCATTTCTTCCTCCATCCTTTTTGTAGAGGCCTGGAAGCTAAGCTGCATGTCTGCATATTGTCCTTGTAGACTGGCCAATGCTGCAGCATCTTGACTGGCCTGATTCTTTTCAACCTGTGCATTCTTCTTTTTTTCCTCTTCAGCACATGCTATTAAACGGTCCAGGAAAGCATGTGCCACCTGCTCATCTTCACTTTCGATTACTGCATCCACTGCTTCACTTATTGTTCTGATCAGTGTGTGCTTTTTGGTCAGTTTCTCAGTTGGGATTTTAGCTGGCACACACACCTCTTGTAGCTGCTCGAACCTCAACTGCACCAGGATCTCACTCAGCCGATCGTGCAGTTGTTCCAGCTCCATGGTCTGTGTGTTGCGTCTGTGATCCCTCACTGCTTCCCAGTAGCACCACTGATCCCACTTCTGACACCAATTTTTGTTACACACTTCAATGAAGGAATGACTCCATAGCAGTGTGATTTGAGTTGTTCATCCCTTTTACTGCAACAAGACAATTTACAACACATAAACATGAATTAGACAACGTGTCTGTCCAGTCTGCTTCATTACAATGACAGGATGTACTGAATCCTTCTCTTTGACTGACAGTTATACTGTAACTGGACATACTGAATCATACATACACATAAATATCATCACATTAATACAACAATCAGTTTTACACAAAATAACATAAATGGCACCAAATAGTTCTGTTCCAACATAGTATTACTATTATTGTGGGTAGAATTAATTAATTATTCACAGCTAGAGTCACACAGTAGCAGCTTGGGGCCTCTGTAGTCACTACCTGGAGTTAGCCTTAGCTGCTAAGCTAGTAGGCTAAGCTAAGCTGCTAAGCTAACCTGCCAGCATGGAGGACAATTACTACTAAACAAACATTGTGGAGTCAAAACGGCCAACCTTTCCACCATCAAAATACCCCATGGTCATATCTACTTCATGTGTCTCAGTTAACCCACTTTATCATATCTCACCTGCAACAAGACAATTTACAACACATAAACATGAATTAGACAACGTGTCTGTCCAGTCTGCTTCATTACAATGACAGGATGTACTGAATCCTTCTCTTTGACTGACAGACACCTGTAGCGCTCACTGGAGTGTAATGCCCCCTTGTGGCGTGGCGGAGCTATTGCTCTGTATGTGTTATCTTTGGCAGGATTGGAACACAGTGACTATTTTAGTAAAGACTAACATTACAGAAAACAATATTACAGAAATGAAATACACTTAAGCATGAACTCTCTCTTTTTAACTATTTAACTTGTAATCCCATGAAATATACTATGAACTTGAATAGCATGAATTACAATGAAATCAACAAAATATAGCTCAATAAACACAAAAAATAGGGGGTGGCTTAGGCTTATCCCACACTAGCGCGGAGGATGACTTTTTTTTCTTTGAAAAAGGACCCGGTGGCGGCGGCGAGACCGCTGCTATGTCTGTGGAAACCGAGGTAATTGCGTATCTCAGCAGCGCCAATACGATGGAAAGTTGGAAACCCTGCACCTGTATCCAAGAATAAAGCAAATTGCACTCCGCTATAACGCCCCAACACCATCCAGTGCACCATTTGAAAGGCTGTTCAGTCTTGGCAGCCTAATACTCACACCAAAACGAAATCGCCTCGGTGATGCACGCTTTGAACAGCTTCTTCTGATGCGTTTCAACAGGTACTTTAGTGCTGAGGATTAAGCTAGCTCCAGAGTCGCCTTATGTCAAAGAAGGCTTTAAGAGCCTTAAATTGTTTGTAATTGTATTTAGTTTGTGGTGTACTGTACTGTCTGTACATTATTTTATTTTTAGGCTATGCCTATTTATTGTTATGCCTAAGTTCTGATCTCAGAATTCAACTGAAGTGTCCTTTTGGGACTGAAATGAGGCATATTCATAAAGGTTTACGTTTGTTTGGTTTCATGACTATCTTGTATCTTTTCAGGCAGTATTAGATAATATGGCTCATAAAATGTTAGAACATAGGCCCAATGCTGGCCGCAGAGAAGCCTCCATTGGAGCGCATGTTTATTATTTTATTTTAATTGTTGCGAGAGTCCATGCCGTTCAGCGGTGCAACCATAATAATTTATATAGACTTTCATTTTAATTTTGCATTACTTTTATTTTATTAGGCTGTGTGTTTCAAGCCGCAATTGAGCCTAAATGGACCACCTATTTCATTAGGTTAATATTAAGCCAATATGGCCTTTTTGTTTAATTGTTGAAAAATGTAGTCTATGCAAAGTTCTTCAGTGTAAATGCACTATTATTTTGTTGGCTTATAAAGCCACTAAGCCAGTAACTTTTTTATTTTCATTGTTGAAAAACAATGTCTTGATGAAGTTGTTCTTATGTGAACTGCTGCTAAGCTTTTTTGTTTTAATATATAGGCTACAAACTTGTGTGTTTGTTTATTAGCCAATCTGTTTGTTCATTACTTATTTAGCATGTCCTGTAGCAAATGTCTAGGTCTTTCTATTTTCCATATGACCGAACTCCATGCATATGACCGAAATTGACCTCTTTTTCAAGGCATATTGAAGAAAGCACTTTCATGTGCATTCTATGCACATGAAAGTGAAATGTATTACTTTAAAAGGAAATGTATTACTTTAAAAGGAGGGTAATAAGTAATAGTAATATATTACTAAAATAAAGTAACTTGCCCAACACTGATAAGGACCATGAAGGCCTTCCACCTGGGCTTCTTTGCACCGTGCTCCCACCCATCCCCGGGTCTGAAGCCCAAACACACCAAACTGGTTTTCCTGAAGACCCACAAGAAGGCCAGCAGCACCGTGCAGAACCTGCTGTTCCCCTTTGCCTGACGGTGGCGAACAAACTCTCTCTCTAAATAAACACTAAAATGCTGCTCTAACCCGAAGCCCGGAACCTAACCTCTAAATGTCTAATCACAATACCCCTCGCTGTATTGGTTATATTGTCATTATTTTGAGTTTGTGTCAGTCAAAGATTCAAACATTGCTGTTCATCCACAGTATAATCACTTTCAACCACAATGTATTCAACTGACATCTACAGTATAAGGCACCTCTCTCTCTCTCTCTCTCTCTCTCTCTCTCTCTCTCTCTCTCTCTCTCTCTCTCTCTCTCTCTCTCATCAAGCCACATGCTGCACAGTAAAATCTACAGTGTTCATGTATCCATGTAGCTCTGAGTTTACTCCTACCTTACAGTGTTCATGTATCCATGTAGCTCTGAGTTTACTCCTACCTTTCTATAAACCCGCTCCCCGCTAGGTTAAAAATCGTCCTGTGCTGCTCCCCACTCCGCTCCAATAGGCTCTATGCACAGCAGCCATTTTGGAGAAAAATTGTAGTCTATGCAAAGTTCTTCAGTGTAAATGCACTATTATTTTGTTGGCTTATAAAGCCACTAAGCCAGTAACTTTTTTATTTTCATTGTTGAAAAACAATGTCTTGATGAAGTTGTTCTTATGTGAACTGCTGCTAAGCTTTTTTGTTTTAATATATAGGCTACAAACTTGTGTGTTTGTTTATTAGCCAATCTGTTTGTTCATTACTTATTTAGCATGTCCTGTAGCAAATGTCTAGGTCTTTCTATTTTCCATATGACCGAACTCCATGCATATGACCGAAATTGACCTCTTTTTCAAGGCATATTGAAGAAAGCACTTTCATGTGCATTCTATGCACATGAAAGTGAAATGTATTACTTTAAAAGGAAATGTATTACTTTAAAAGGAGGGTAATAAGTAATAGTAATATATTACTAAAATAAAGTAACTTGCCCAACACTGATAAGGACCATGAAGGCCTTCCACCTGGGCTTCTTTGCACCGTGCTCCCACCCATCCCCGGGTCTGAAGCCCAAACACACCAAACTGGTTTTCCTGAAGACCCACAAGAAGGCCAGCAGCACCGTGCAGAACCTGCTGTTCCCCTTTGCCTGACGGTGGCGAACAAACTCTCTCTCTAAATAAACACTAAAATGCTGCTCTAACCCGAAGCCCGGAACCTAACCTCTAAATGTCTAATCACAATACCCCTCGCTGTATTGGTTATATTGTCATTATTTTGAGTTTGTGTCAGTCAAAGATTCAAACATTGCTGTTCATCCACAGTATAATCACTTTCAACCACAATGTATTCAACTGACATCTACAGTATAAGGCACCTCTCTCTCTCTCTCTCTCTCTCTCTCTCTCTCTCTCTCTCTCTCTCTCTCTCTCTCTCTCTCATCAAGCCACATGCTGCACAGTAAAATCTACAGTGTTCATGTATCCATGTAGCTCTGAGTTTACTCCTACCTTACAGTGTTCATGTATCCATGTAGCTCTGAGTTTACTCCTACCTTTCTATAAACCCGCTCCCCGCTAGGTTAAAAATCGTCCTGTGCTGCTCCCCACTCCGCTCCAATAGGCTCTATGCACAGCAGCCATTTTGGAGAAAAATTGGGCCTCTTCTTACTTCCTTCACAGGTGTTACAATGATACTAATGAAGGCTCTGTTACATTCTAGTCAAACAGAGTCAGGGTGCTGATATTGTGCATGTTGGCTCACTAGAAATACTAGTGGGTCTCAAAGTGTGGTCCAGGGACCCTCATGGTTCCTTGAGAGGGTGTAACTCTGAGAGTGTACAAATGGAACCAAATGGACCCTCCCGGGTCCATTTGATTCCATTTGTACACTCTCAGAGTTATGGGGGTCCTTGAAATTAAAAGCTTTGAGAACCACTGTGCTACACTAAATGGAACAGAGCCTTCATTAGTGTCATTGGTAACACCTATAGTAGGGGCTGCTAACCACATAAAATGGCCAAATCGTTACGCGGCGGATAAAAGCACCAAATTTGATACAGATGTCCCTTGGGTCATCCTAAAACATCCTAGAAGGGGTGCCCAAAAAAATCTTAAACAGGAAGTGAGTTATGGACAAAATTCAAAATGGCCACCTAAACTGTTGACCGTTGACTCAAAAGACACCAAAAGAATCTCCAAAAAGCATAAAATTTGGCACATATGTCCCTTGGGTCATCCTAAGACATCCTAGAAGGGGTGCCCAAAGGAATCTGAAACAGGAAGTGAGTTATTGACACAATTGAAAATGGCCGCCTAGTGTTGTCGATTGACTCAAAAGACAACTAAAGAATCTCATAAAAGCATACAATTTGGCACACATGTCCCTTTGGTCATCCTAAGATATCCTAGAAGGGGTGCCCAAAAAAATCTTAAACAGGAAGTGAGTTATTGACAAATTTTAAAATGACCGCCTACAGTGTTATCGATTGACTCAAAAGACAACTAAAGAATCTCATAAAAGCATACCATTTGGCATACATGTCCCTTGGGTCATCCCAAGACATCCCAGAAGGGGTGCCCAAAAAAATCTTAAACAGGAAGTGAGTTATTGACAAAATTGAAAATGACCTCCTACAGTGTTGTCGATTGACTCAACAGACAACTAAAGAATCTCATAAAAGCATACAATTTGGCATACATGTCCCTTGGGTCATCCTAAGACATCCTAGAAGGGGTGCCTGAAATGATCTGAAACAGGAAGTGAGTTATTGACTAAATTGAAAATGGCCGTGTACAGTGTTGACAGATGATGCAAAAGACACTCATAAAAAATAATCTCATAAAAGCATGACATTTGGTACAAATGTCCCTTGGGTGATCTGAATGCATCTTAAGGGGTGCCCAAAAAAAAGTTTTAATAGTCTCTCAATAGAAAACACTCCTCCCCCACGGGCTGCACTGCTACAACATTCAAATCGAGCAGTTTGCCAATCTGGCATTTGGTCCAGAAGCCTGAAAGCTATGCAATCTCTACCATCTCCTGACAAATATGGATGGATTAAAGTCGCTGATTCGTGGACACCTTTATGGACACTCTTGCCAGAGGCTGACAAAGTTTGTAGAGAACTCAAGTGTGGCTGCAAAGCTGAGCCCTTCTGTTCGAGAAAGTGTAGATGCCGGGATGCTGGGTTACCTTGCAGAGCATTATGCCAATGTGCTGGTAATTGTGAAATGGCACACATGAATACATAATTTTTTTGTGAATACACTAATCACAAAAAAACAGTAATGATCAAGAAGAAAATACATGAGAAGATAGAGTGTAAAA